>NC_135539.1:37079595-37416550 GCF_045843805.1 Urocitellus parryii
ACCCAGCGCCCCAGGCAGCCGTGGGAGCACGTGCACAGACACAGCTCATTCAGTTCACACACACAGGCGCGCGCACACGTACGAGCACATGCAAACACACGCAGCAGGCACACTTGGACTGGCTCCAACACACCACCAGTGCCCAGATGCCCACCCTTGCTTGCCCGTCCCCGCTCACCACACACGTGCCACACACGGCCAGGCGTGCTTGCTCATGCTGCCCGAGATGTCACTCCAACGGGCGCCTAGAGCTCAGTAGCTCAAGCTGCTGTTGCCCGCCTCTGCCTGCCAGCGTTTGCCAAGCAGTTTCCATGGCGACACATCCTGGGCTGACAGCAACTGATGAGTGCAGGGAAGAGGGTCTCCATGGAGGGGGGTGAGATGGGAGGTCTCTGCGTCCTCCACTCCTGGCTCACATGGGAAGTATCCCACAAGTGGAGACACCCTCCACCCCAAGCCAGGCCTGCACCCAAGAAGGAGGCTTGGGTACTGTCTCTCTGGGCTGCCTGATGTAGGTCATTCAGTCATTCAACAAACCTCCTGGGATGGCTACCCTGAGCTAGTACCTGGGCTGCAATACTGCCTGGGACATGGGCTTAAGTTCTGAGACTGAACCACTGTCCCACCCCCATCTACTGGAAGCCCCATGTTGGGGAGGTCAGTCAGCGGCCCTTAAGCACCAAGACCCCAGTACCCACCTCCTCAGTGGCTGGAGCCACAGAGAGAGACTGCTAAGCCCCCCTTTATGGTAGACCAATGGCTAAATGTGCCCCATTCTCCACCCCTCCCCAAGTCACCGTGCCTTCTGCCATGGGACTTTGCCCCAGTTACTATCAGAGGTGCCTGTCTTGTGACTTGACCAGTAGAAAGTGATAGAAGTGACCTACCAGTCCCGCCCACCAGAAGGGCAAGATGGGAGGTCTCTGCATCCTCCATTCCTGGCTCACATGGGAAGTATCCCATGTCCCTTAGACCTCAAGGGACACCCATGCCTCTGCTTGCTGAATTAGACTCCTGCTATAGCAAACCCTCTGTTAGAAGATATGGAGCACGTGATATGGTCATCCCAGCAGAGACTATCCAGCTAACCCCAGCCAACCCACCAGTCTCCCCCAGAGGCACACTTAAGCCCTGCCAAGATTAACCACACCCCGTCCACAGCAGCCACGCTGCCTGGATGGCCCACGGACTCTTTGAAAATAATAACAGAAGTGTCACCTGTTTGGGGGTTAGTTGTTACACAGCACTAACTGATACACCCTCTTGCTAAGGCCCTGGCCAGCAGTTACCCAACCCTATTCAGTCAGCACAGGCTGAATGCCCTAAAAGCTCTCCGGGGATGTTGAGAACCAGGATAGAGTGAGGACAGGAGTCAGCCTGGGTTCTGCTGGCCTCCAGCACCACGGCCCTGACCCTAAGGTAGGCACAGAGTTTGTGGGAGGGACTTCCCATTTCAAGTCCATGATGCCACATGGCAGAAGTATGAGTCTCCACTTCTTTGCCTCAGTTTCTCCTCTCATGAAATGGGTTCATATGCCTGCCTCCTGGGGCCAACTGGGAAGGCAGAATCTGTCTCAGCTCTTCATAGACCTGCTATGTGCCAGCTGGTACTGGGTTCTGAACAGGGACATATGCATGAGGCCCACGGCCATCTTCAGGAGCCCTGACACTGGAAAGGGAGGCTACTACCCCAGCTTACAGGAAGGCAACAGGCATGACAGCCTGGGACCCACCAGAGTAGGTGGTGGCCACCAATGCCTGGCTGGGTCTCAGCTTTTCACACTCTCAATGTTGTTCCCCATGGACACCCATTTGGAAGTACTTTCCCAAGACAATGGTGCTCATCAGGCAGTAATTGGTGTGTTTTCCATCTCTGCTTTGAGGACATGATTCAGGGCATCTTGTCAGCAGAGCCCCATCCCCTCCGAGCTCCCCTGGCCCGGAACCCAGGTGGGCTCTCGAAAGCCTTGCAGGGGGAGGCTTGCATCCGAGTGATCCAACTTCCCCTAGAACTTCGCCTGATAGCTATCGCCTGTCTTCTCAGCAATTCCGTCTTCCTAAAGAGATGGTTTTAAAATATTTTATCCAGGATTTTTTTTTTTTCTGTGCTGGGGATCCAGCCAGGGCCTGTGCATTCCAGGCAGGCACACCCTCTGAGCTGCGCCCCAGCCCCCAACACTTGTCATTATTTGTAGGGAGACGGTTGGCCCAGAAAAGTCAGCCTACTTTCACTGGGAAGTGAAATCCGCCTAGCAACAGCACTGACACCAGCTGCAGCACCTTGACTCGGTGTGCCAGCCAATGTCCATTCTGATTAGTCGGTGCCCTTTTGTTCAGAGAGTATTTGCCAATAGCTGCAAACTCGGGCTTCGGTTCAGTGGCCTTGAGGGTAAGGGGGAGAGAAATCAGGTCCTGTCCTGTGGGACCCTTCCACCTTTAGCAATATAGGGTAAAAATGAATCAGGGAACCAGACACGATAGTGCACACCTGGAATCCCAGCAGCTTGGGAGGCTGAGGCAGGAGGATTGCAAGTTCAAAGCCAGCCTCAGAAACTTAATGGAGCATGAAGCAACTTAGCAAGACCTTGTCTCTAAATAAAAAATTAAAAACGTCTGGGGATGTGTCTCAGTGGTTAAGCACCCCTGGGTTCAACCCCTGGTATCAAAAAAAAAAAAAAAAAATTCCAAGAGGTCTGAGCTACCCATCAGCTTTCACATGGGCTTGAGACCGAGGGATATAGAGAATTCCATGCAACAAGTTTGGTTTGAGGGCCTCCAACCAGTGATCCATCCTAGTCAGGTTAGCTTGTATCCTAGGCCTCAAAGACTTCCCAGTTCTCCAAAATCACTGAGAAGCACATAGTTAAACATGAGGAAATGTCATTCCAAGTGCTGAAGTTGTCACACACTGTGCAGATGCAAGACAGTGTGGCCCACTGATCAGCCCCAGGCACTCCCAGATTACTACATCTCCAGAATCCTGTAGCTGGGCAGGGAGTGCAACTGGTATCTGGATAGCTGAATGTGGGTGCTGATGGCGTGCAGCCTCTAGGCCTAGCCACAACAGCCACTTATACATGAGCCCCCATGTGCGTCTCCTCATTGCTAGACAGCTGATGTGACCCAAGTCCCAGGGAAATGGGAGGAGTCTGGGTTGATGATGAGAAGCACAGGATGAAACAGGGTCTCCATTTCTCCACTTGAAGGGAAGCGGCCCAACAGTGGGCTACTTTGTGGGCAATAAAATATTAGTTTAGGGTTTATTTCTTAAGCAGCTCTTGTGACCCAAACTAATAAAGACTAAGATAACTAAGATTGCTACAAATAAAGTATCAGACAAGCTTGGACACATCAGCCCAGCACAGGAAGCTAAATAAAGTGACAGGACATGTTTTTGAAAAGCACACACAGAATACAGCATAAGAATCAAAAGAGAAAACATTGAGGGCTGGGCTGGAGTGCTTGCCTAGCACGTGTGAGGCACTGGGTTGGTACCTGATTCATTTTTACCCTATATTGCTAAAGGTGGAAGGGTCCCACAGGAGAGGACCTGATTTCTCTCCCCCTTACCCTTCAAGGCCTAAAAAATAAATTAAAGGGCTGGGGATGTGGCCCAAGCACTAGCGCGCTCGCCTGGCATGCGTGCAGCCCGGGTTCGATCCTTAGCACCACATACAAAGAAAGATGTTGTGTCCGCCAAAAACTAAAAAATAAATATTAAAAAATTCTCTCTCTCTCTCAAAAAAAATAAATTAAATAGAGGTTAAGTTCTTTTTGTTTTTAAAGAAAACATTGAAAAGAGAAGGAAAGTATGGAGAGGGGTTGGAGTTGTGGCTCAGCGGTAGAGCGCTCGCCTAGCATGTGTGAGGCTCTGGGTTCAATCCTCAGCACCACATAAAAATAAAATAAAGATATTGTGTCCACCTACAACTAAAAAATAAATATTCAAAAAAGAAAATATAGAGGAAAACAAGAGTTTTCACATATCCACTGGAGTTCTAGAAGGAGGAAGAGAGAAAATAAATGTGGGGAGGGGAGGAGAGGGAAAGGAAGAGAAAAGGAGAGAGATTGAGACTGAAAAGTTTCTGGCTGAAAATGGTGAGAACTGATGAAAACCAGTAATTCACAGATTCAGGAATCCCAGTGAATTCTGAGAATAAATAAAAGGAAACTGTTAATCTGTTCATGATGGTAAAATTGCAGAAAGCCAAAGACAATGAGACAAATTCTTAAAAGCATCCAGAGAAGGAATTACTTTCACCCAATGGAAGTTAGATGGACAGCTGACCTCCCAAATGCGGCAATGGGAGTCAAAAGATAGTGGATGTGCTGAACATACATCAATAGCTGAAAGAAAATAACTTGGTGCAAAGTATATACTCAATAAAAACACATCCCAAAAATGACAGTGAAATTTTTAAAAATTCAAACAAATAAAACAGGTATGTCTTTTACTTGTGCCCTCCCCTGGGTTCCTCTCATTTCTTCCAGTGTGTTCTCCTCTGTGGCTGCTGAAGAGATCTCTCCCTGTGTCCTGCACAGCAAGGGATCAGTGAAACGGGCGCTCTGCACCGGCTGAGGAAAACTTACCAGAAATTATAGAAATTAAATAAAGACCCATTTATTAATTGAAAGTGGGGCACAGTGGGTGCTCTGATGGAGACCGGATTTAACAATGCTCTCCTGCAATCTTGTGAAAAAAGAAATTCCACACACCCTGCCGACCGCCTGCTATTAAAACTAGGGATGCGGCCCCAAAATCCAAGCGCAGCCAGGTGGCTCTGACAATCTTGTGCTGGTATCTCGCATGGATTAAGGGGAGCTTTGCAAGAAGTATGTATGTGTGTGTGTGTGTGCGCGTGTGTGTGCATGTTACTGGACATTGAATCCAGGTGGCTTTACCACTGAACTACATCCCCAGCCCTCCTTTTTATTTTTTTGAAACAGGTTTAAGTTGTCTAGGCTGGCCTTGACCTTGCTCTGCTCCTTCCTCAGTTTCCCAAGCAGCTGGGATTATAACCTACCTGCACCTCCACACCTCAAATGGCTCTGCAAGAATTCTTGCTGGAAGGATTGGCAGCCCTGACCCAGAGTTCTTGGGCACTAGCCTAGGAGGAATGGGAGCCATGGTTGGTTCCAGGCAGGGAAGTGAGGGACCAGATTCAGAGAGACCACTGTCAGAGGCCATGTATGAATTATGGATTTGTTTGCGCCGTCACAAGGCAGGGGTTGCTTTCCTGGGACCTCTTGGTGAAATTCCACTGATTGAGACTGCTCAGATTATACCTCCCCTTGGACATCCCTTGGTCCCAACGCAGACACCCAGAGGTAGAGAGGAGGTGGGCGTAAACTGCCAAGCCCCAAACAACTGGCTTTTCCCATCTTGATCCTGTTTTCCTCAAGAAGCCTGTCACACTGAAACTCTCTGATGTCCCTACCTATAAAAATAAAATGCCAGCTCTTGTTCTTTGTTAAATCCCATCTCCATCAGAGCACCCATTGTGCCCCGCTTTCTTTTTTTTTTTTTTTTTGAATTTTAACATTTATTTTTTAGTTCTCGGCGGACACATCATCTTTGTTTGTATGTGGTGCTGAGGATCGAACCCGGGCCACATGCATGCTAGGCGAGCGAGCTACCGCTTGAGCCACATCCCCAGCCCCTGTGCCCCGCTTTCAATTAATAAATGAGTCTTAATTTAATTTCTATAATTTCTGATGAATTTTCCTCAGCCGGTGCACAGCGCCCGTTTTACTAATCCCTTGCTGTGCGGGACACAGGGAGAGATCACTTCAGCAGCCACAGAGGGGAACACACTGGAAGAAATGAGAGGTGGCTGCAGGAACCCAGGGGAGGGCGCAAGTGAATGCTCTGAGTTTGGGGTCATCAGGACTGGCAATGATGTCACATGCTGTAATTTGGATATGGTATGAGTGTGTCCCCAAAGTTTCCTGTGCTGGAAGGTTGATCCCCCGTTCAGTGGTCTTGAGGTGGGAGCCTTTAGGACGGGGAGCCTGGTAGAAGGCAGTCAGGTACTGTGGGGTCCACTTCCTGAGTGGACTCATGGTGATCTCAGAGGGTTTTAGTTCCCTCAAGAGGGTTGTTATAAGGGAGCCCTTGCCATCTCCCAGTTCCTAGCTTGCACACATGCCCCTCCTACATGCCAACACACCCTTCCCACTTATCCTCCACGTTGTGAGCAGCCAGGGACCTCACCGGATGCCAGCTCCATGCCATTCAGACTCTTTAGCCTCCAAAATCATGAGTCAAATAAACCTCTTTATAAATTACCCAGCCTCTGGTATTTTGTGATAGCAACACAAAAGGACTAAGACACCTGGGTATTGTCCTTGGATCGTTCCAGGGCTTCAGTGGTAGATGTGCAGGGCTCAGAGTGGACTCACCCAGCGTCCTGAGTGTGTCGGTGAGAGGGTGGTGTTGGAAGTCAGGGGAAATGGCAGAGGGACAGAAGAACCAGGTTGAGCAACACAACCTCCAGGACCACAAACAGTCCAGGGGGAGGAAGGGGTAAGAGAAGCTAGAACCTTCCTTAGGACACAGAGCCCTGCAGTCTACCCACCACCTTTCAATCGGTTCTCAGCACAGCATGGTGTGAGGACAAATGGGTGCATACCCCACGTTACAGAAAAGGCTGGCCAGGGCTGAACAAGCTGCCCATGCATAGGACAGCCCGTCAGCAGTGGGGGGGGTGTCCATCTGATACCTGGGGTTGCCTTTGCAGAGGAGTGGGAGGATGAAGGCCACTGAGTGACCAAAAATGCAAATTCTACCTGAGAGGTCACCAGCCTTAGGCCCGGGTTATGTGTTGGTCTCACATCCCCCCATCCCACAGCCCTGAGAACCAGTTTCTGATCCTCCCAGCCTCCCATCTCCCCAGGAAGGAGAAGGCAGCCCCTAGTCCAGTCAGTGGCTCAGCTGCTCTGGCAACCCGTGCTCTCGAGCAGTCCCTACTGCCCTGTTGCCACAGAGACTTGCTGAGATCTACTGAGGCCATGATATCCTGGGGTTGGCCCCTCAGTTTCCTAGACTCACAGCCCACCTCTCCATTCCCTTCCTGCTGACTACACCCATTTCCCCCACTCCAGGAGGCTCCGCTGATGTAGGGGAGACACCAAAGTCCAGAGCCTGTGGGGCTTCCCTCCCAAGCCTCACCTGAAAATGAGATGTGGGTCCAGTTCTTCTCCCTCCCCAGTAATGCTCTCACCCCAACTCGCTGGGTACCTATGGAGTGATATCTCCTGGGCTTCTCACAGCATCTCATTTCTGAGTTTTCTGCATTCCTAAAACACAGGCTCCCTCACCACTGGTTGTTCTGGTTTCCTACCTGATATGGGTCCTGATAGGGAATTGGAAAACCTGGGTGGGACTGAATGGCCTCCACCCCAAGGGCTGAAGCCCTCACCCTCCTCCTTCTTTCCCAGGGAAGTGGCCTCCCCAGTTCCCAGCGTAGGCCTCACACTAGCTCCTCCCTCGGCAAGGCCTCTGCACACCACGAGCTTCCACCTGGACGGCGCCTCTTGCAGCTGGTGACTTCTTATCCTTGGGGTTTGGCCTAGAAGTCCCCAGTCTTCCACCTCCAGCAGCCCACCCCTGCAGAGGAGGTGAACAGGTGGTAAACAGCAGTCAGCGTCTGGGAAAGCTCCTTGTTCTAGACACTGAGATAAGAAGTCCTCCTAAGAATGTGATCAAAAGAAAATGGAGAGGGGAAGCTGGCCGTTTCCCTGGTCTCCATCTTTAGCGGAGGATCAAAGCGGAGTGACCTTGGTTATAAAGTAAAGGAGTGGGTTCATAGAACATCTGGAGAAATCCATCAGCAAGCAGCCATGCAACCTATCCCACATAATTCCCCGCTCTTAGGTACGGTGTGTCCCTCCACAGTATCCCAGCCTGCCACCGCTGAGGAGTGAGCGGTAAAATGTCCAAACCCTCTCTGCTGAGTCCTCCAAGTTCCTTCTTTGGGATTGGTAAACACTATGCTTGGGGCATTATGCCTGGGGTGGAAAGAGGTTCCCCATTATTTTCTCTCTGTATTTACATTTCTGTCACCACTTTCGAGAACATGTCATAGCATATTGGGCTTGCTGTTCAATGCCTGTCCCTGCAGTGTCCCAGGAGTTCCATGATGAGAAGGTGGGCCCTGGGGTCACAGTGTTGTCCCAGTCTACTTCCTGTTGCCATAATGGAATACCAGGGTCTGGCCATTTATAAAGAATCGAGGTTTATTCTGGCAAAAGTTCTGGAAGCTGGGAAGACCAGGAATACAGGACTGTGAGAGGCCGGTGCTGCTTCATCTCATGGTGGAAAGAAGGGCCACCCATTTGGCCTCGCTTTACAGCAACCCTCTCCTGCAGTCACTACTCCAGAACCACGAGAAATGTGTGCGTCCCTTAACCTAATGCCCCACCTCCTGACGCCACCACCAATGGCGCATTTCACAAGTTTCAGAAGGGACAAACCATGTTCAACTTACAGCAGCTGTTGCCAGGCCCAGCAAAACCTGCCTAGAATCTCAGCAAGTCACTGCTCAGGAGGCTGAGGCAGGAAGACTGCAAATGCAAGGGCATGTCCTGAGTTGCTTTCCTCCACACCTCTTCCACCATGACGTTCTGCCTTGGCAGACCTTGGCAATTTAGCAAGACCTTCTAGAATTAAAAAAAAAAAATTGTCAGGCTCCAGTGTACGCTTGTAATCCCAGTACTATGGGAGCCTGAAGCAGCAGGATTGCGAGTTCAAAGCCAGCCTCAGCAATTTATCAGGCCCTAAGCGACTCAGTGAGAGACCCTGTTTCTAAATAAAATATTTAAAAAGAGCTGGGGATGTGGATCAGTGGTGAAGCGTTCCTGGGTTCAATCTTGGTACTGAACAACAACAACAAAAAGGTGTAGCTTTTTTTTTTTTTTTTAGGGTGTAGCTCAGTAGGAGAGCACTCTGATTCAGTCCCCAGAAAGGCAGTGGGGCAGGGGGATCACAATAGCTCTATTCCCAAATCCCTGACACATAGGGCCTCCCAAATGCCATTTGATGAGTGACTGAAAAAAGTAGGTGACTAAGTCAGGGGCTGTAGGTACCAAGGGAGGGTCTTCTCGCACTTGGAACATAGGCCAAGGGGCCCCTACTCCGTGGGAAGCTAGATCTAGCCCTGTAGAACCTCTCCTAGCTCAGAGCCTTGGCCTACAGGGCTCCTCCCTTCTGGCCTCTGCCCTTAGTCACACCTGTGATGACACGCGGTGGCTGTTTGGAGGTCCTGGCACTCCCCACAGGGCCAAGCCTAAGCCTGCACAGGTTGGACTGCACCATGATGACACTGGGGTCTCAAACAAGGCTGTGGGAGCAGGTAGCCTTTGGGCAACAGACACTCAGGCCTCCCAGGGTCAGGTCGGGCCCGACTGCCCTCCCTCACCACTTCCTCGACCCAGCTGAAGCTACTTATTCTGCAGATGGGTACATTTGGTGCCCCCTCCCCCAATCCCACATATGCACGGACAAGGCCAGCAGGGAGGCTCACCCAACACCAGTTCCCTGGCAGATGGCACTGTGCCTGGAGCATCAGGATGCCCCACACTTACCTAAGGGACGATGACAAAGCCCCAAGTACACATGAGGAGGTAGGTTCTGAGATCTGGTGGCTTGTCAAGATCACACAGCCCAGAAATGACAGGGCAGGCCTCGAGCCTGCATGGTCCACAGGGGCCTGCCTGGGTCTTCACCCTTCCTGACCTTACTCTGATCAGCCCCACCTGCCTAGTACCTGACCATCAACTTTGAACCACTGCAAGGTGATCCTGGAGGTCAAAGATTGGAAGCCTGAACTCGGTTTGGCTGACACCTGGGTTACTGCTTTGAGGACCAAAGTCGGAGACAGTCTCCAGCCAGTGCCACCTGCCCTCAGACCCTGGGAATCACAAGGCTCTTGGGTTTCCCGTGGGTGTCCCCTATATGCCCATGAATCATATGGGCCATGCTACAGAAGGAATCTCTCCAGAGATGCTTCTCCAACACTTTCCCCCAAGGCCTGGCGTCTGCCCAGCCAGACTCAGAACAAAGTGTCAACTCAGAAGCACTGTCAGGTACCACTTAAACAATAAACATGTCAAACTGTCAAACAACAATTGGATATATTCAAGATGTACAGTGTGATGTGATTTTTGTATGCAATAATTAACATAACAGTTATGGTTTAGGTATGAGGTGTCCCTGAAAAGTTTAAGTGTGAGGCAATTCAAAGAGTTTAAAGGTGAAATGATTGGGTTAGGAGAGTCTTAACCTAATCAGTGCATTAATCCTCTGAATAGATTAACTTGATGGTATTGTAGGCGGGTAGGGTGTGGCTGGAGGAGGTAGTTCTCTGGGGGTGTTCCTTTGGGGTTTATATTTTGTCCCTAGAGAGCAGGGTCTCTCTCTGCTTCCTAATCTTCATGTCCTGAGTTGCTTTCCTCCACACCCTTCCACCATGACGTTCTGTCTCACCCTGGGCCACAGCAATGGAGCCGGCCATCTATGGACTGAGATCTTTGAAACTATAAGCCCCAAATAAATTTTTCCTACTCTAAAATTGTTCTTGTCAGGTTCTTTGGTCACAGCAGCAAAAAAGCTAAAGCAGTAACGGAATTAACACATCCAACATCACCCACACTGTGCAATAGCTCCCAGAAGTTGTTCCATCTTTTAATCAAAAGTTATAATGTCCCTCCCCATTCCCCAAGCCCAGCCCAGACCAGCCCAGCCCAGCCCCTCCCCGCCCCGCCCCTGGCAACACCATTCTTTGCTTCTGTGAATTCCCTGTTTCTAGATTTCTAAGTTGCTTAAGGCCTCACTGAGTTGCTGAGGCTGGCCTGTGACCTGTGATCCTCCTGCCTCAGCCTCCAAAATCACTGGGATTAAGTGAGATCACACAATCTATGTCTTTCTGTTTCTGGCTTACTTCACTCGGCGTAATGTCTTCCAGGTTCATCCATGTTGTCACAATGGCAATGGCAAGATTTCCTTTTTTTTTCTTTTACAGTCTTCTGTTGTATATATGTAGTTTCAGTGAACATCGGGGTGCAGACGCCTCTTCAGAAGGCTCATTTCCTTTCCTTTGGATATACACCTGAGAGTGGACTGCTGGGTCATGTGATCATCCTCAACCTCCACACTGCTACACAGGGGGTACACCAAGGAACCCCCACAAATAGTGTACAAGGACACCCACAAATAGTGTGCAAAATCCCTTTTTCCCACATACTTAGCAGCACTTGTTATTTACTTTTTAATAACAGTTGTTCACAGATGTGAGGTGAAATCTCATTTTGGTTTTGTTTTTTTGTTTTTGTGGTGCTGGGGATCAAACCCAGGCCTTGGAGCATGTTAAACACACACTCGACCACTGAGCCACATCCCCAGCCCTAGTGTTTTTGATGATTAGTGATGTTGAAGACCTTTTCATTTCTATTCTTTGGGGGAAAAAAATGTCTATTTAGGGAAAATGTCTTTGCCCATTTTTAATCAGGTCATTTGATTTTTTGCTAATGAGTTGTGTGAGTTCCTTATATTTAGATATTAATCTCTCATGAGATGTATGCTTTGCAAATACTGTCTCCCATTCCACAGGCTGCGTCTTTGTTATTTCCTTAGTTGTGCAGAAGCTGTTCAGCCTGATGTAGTCCCACTGGTAGGTTTTGGTTATTTTTTTTTTTTATTTTAATTTTTTCATACTGGAGATTGAGCTCAGGGCACTTTACCACAACCTACATCCCCAGAACCTTTTTATTTTGAGATAAGATCTTGCTAAGTTGCTTAAAGCCTCACTGCTGAGGCTGGCCTCTGACTTGTGATCCTCTTGCCTCAGCCTCCCAAGTCACTGGGATTATGGGATGTGCCACAGCACCTGTCTTGGGTTTTGTTCATTTTTAGTTTTGGTGTTATATCTTAAGAAAATCTTTGCCAAGACCAGAGTCAAGGAACTATATTCCTATGTTTTCTCCTGAAAGTGTCATGGTTCCCAACTCATTTTACAAGGCCTGCTTTACCCTCATAACAAAGTCAGCGAAGGATGCCCCAAGAAAGAAAATTACAGGCCAACATTCCTGATGAACAAAATTCTCAAAAATAAAAAAAAAAAATTCTCAAACAAGTATCAGCAGACAGAATTTAGTAACACATTGAAAGTCTCGTTCACCATGATCAGATGGAATTTATTTCTGGGGTACAAGGATGGTTCACATTAACAGAGGAATAAAATCACATGGCCATTTTGATAGAGGCAGAAAAGCACTCAACGCAGTTCATGATGAAAACACTCAACAAACTAGGCACAGAAGGTATGTACCTCAACTTCATAAAGACCACGAGTGACAAGCACAGTCAACATGAGACTCAATAGCGGAAAGCCTGACACTTTTCCTCTAAGATCAGGAACAAGATGAGGGAGCCCACTCGCCATTTCCCCAGCAGGGCTGGAAGTCCGTGGCCGAGAGATTAGGCAAGAAAAAGAAACAACAGGTATCAAATCAGAGGGGGAGAAAGAAAATCACCATCTGTTTGCCAATGACATGATCTCATATGCAGAGAGCCCTGAAGACTCCATCAAAACATGGTTAGGTAAACAAATTCAGTGAAGTTCCAAGATACAAAAGATGACATACAAACATCAGCTAAAGGTGAACCACCTGAAGAAGAAAATGGTCCCATTTGTATAGCACCAAAAACAACAACAACAACAGCAACATTACTTAGGAATAAATGTAACTACAGAGTGAAAACTTTGAACACTGAAGACAGGAAGACAGAGGAAGGAGCTAAAGACACAAACACAGGGGGAAAGGTCCTGGGCTCAGGGGGGAATCACTAGTGGTGTTAAAATGGCTATGCTCCCCAAAGTGGCCTACGGACCCAGGGCAGTTGCAACCAAAAGCCCAGTGGCACTTTTCACAGAAATAGAAAGAGCAACAGTAACATTCATGTGAAGTCACAAAAGACCCCAAATGGCAAAGCGACTCTGAGAAAGAAAAATGAAAGTTGATGGAAATCATGCTGCCCGACTTCAGGGGCTATTGTGGAGCTGGAGTGGCCACAACAGACACACAGACTGGGACAGCAGAGGGCCCAGAAACAAGCCCTCACCCACAAGGGCGGCCAAGAGTGCAGCCTGCTGGGGAGACAGGCCTGCTGGGGAGGGAGCTCCCTTCGAACACAGGTGGGAAACTGTCAGCCAGGTAAGGAAGGAAACCCAACCCTGTGTTAGACCAAGTACAAAATCACCCTGAAGTGGATTAAAGACTTCAGTTCTACTTGAGTAGAAAATAAGCCACTTTTAAAATAACATATCAGAATGTGGGGATTTTGGTCAGTTTCCTGGAGAGTCCCTCCCAGCAGCCTGGCTGCAGGGCCGGGAAGCAGGGCCTGTGGAGGAGCTGGCACGGCCTCAGTAGCAGTCAGCCTCGTTCTCCTCCAGCACTCCCACTGTGGCCAGCATGTCCTGCAGGAGGGACTGTGGACTCTTCTCCACATGGTCACTGCTCTCAGCCAGCCTGCCCTGAAGGCCCTCCAGATCTATGGACCTCAGGACAGCCAGCATGGCCTCAGGCTCTGGGTCCCCCAGGGACTGGCCCTGCTCGCCCGCCTGCCACCTCTGCAGAATAGCCTCCACAGAGTCCAGGCAGGGGTTGTCCCCAGTTTCCTGCATGCCAGCACAGGGAGCAGTCTTGTCTCTCAGGAAGAGGAGGAGGTCACAGGCCTTCTGGGCCACGGGTCTGTCACAGTCAAACAAGGCACGAAAGGCAAACTCAAGGAGCCAAGGCTGGCAGAGGTTCCGCAGCACCTCAGGGCGCAGGCCAGGCGAGGGGCCCTCAGGCAGGCCCACTGCATAGGGACAATGGGCAGGCTGTCCCAGCTTCTGGGCCAGGAACACCTGCGCCAGCTCCAGGCCCTGCACCCGCACCTCCCAGTCCAGGTCCTGGCTCACCACCTGGAGCACAGTAGCCACAAACTGCTCCGTGTCCCGAGCGACCTCAGCATGGCCGTCCCTCAGCCACTGGGTGAAGACCTGCACGACCGCCCTCCGTGGGAAGCCCTCGGAGTCTGCAGACAGAATGTGCAGGAACTCCTTGAGCAGGCCCTGCAGGCAGAGGGCAGGAGACACTGAGGAGGGCAGTGCTGGGGACACAGCAGGAAGCCAGGGCTCCAGTCTGGGAACACAGGCTCAGGCCACATGCTGCTCTGGCTCCCTCATGTGACAGGCCCTGGCACACACTACCCTTCAGCTCATCTGTCATTTGCTCATCTGGGAGAGGGGGTCTAAGAGGCAGAGGTGCTGGGAAGAATGTGAGTGCCATGCCCAGCTGTCCCTGGCTCCTCATGGCTATTCCTGCCAGCACTGTCCCCAGAAGCAACTGCTACAGACCTAGCCAGCTGGCTACACACCGCTGGACACGCACACAACTACCAATGGCTGTGCGGCATGGGCACACAGCAGAGGAACCCATTGCCTCCTACCTGCTCGGTCTCTGGGTGCTCAGGGCTGGCGAGGGTGGCCTGTAGGCCCTGGCTAGAGAGCTGGGCCATGGCGCTCACTGCGCTTGCTCGGACGTAACTCTCAGGGTCTCGGAGAAGCTGCTGGGTGAGCGTGGGTGCCTCTGAAGAGAGGAGTGCTTTTCTGAAGTCGGCCTGCCCTGGGGGACAAACACCCACAGCAGCGGTGACCATGGGCTGATTCCTGCCTCTCACCTCCCGAAGGCAGCCTATGTGGTCAGAGTACCAGAGCCAGTGGACACAGGGGCCTTCTTTCCACCGGGTACTCACCTCCCCAGTGTCTGCTCAGATTCGTGAAGAACTCCAGGGCCGAGTCCCTCACCTCCCAGCAGGGGCTGCACAGGCGCTTCTGTAGCACGGGGAATAGCTCTGGGGCAGGAAGGGTGGTCAGAGTGGACTCCAGGGCCATTCACCCTGCCCTTGAGCCAGATGGACCTTCCTGCCCAACCCCCAGATGCCTCCACCCTGCAACTCTTGGCTCAGGGTACCCCTGCGGGGGCTGGGGTTACCTCCAAGGAACAGCGGGATGTGGGGGCCAAAATCAGAGCAGCCGGGGGTCTTGGGTGAGCTCAGGAGCCACCCGAGCGTGGCCTGGAAGGCCTTCTTCAGAACCTAGAGCAGGCAGGGCAGGGCAGGGCAGGCTGCAGGGCAGCAGGGGTGAGCCACCGCCCACCAGCCTGCACCAAGCTGCCCCTGCCGGGAGGCAGAAGCCCAGTGTGGAAGCCAGGACAAGCTTCCCAGACCGAGAGGGACAGGAGGGCAGCCCTCACCTGGAGTCCTGCCTGGGGTAATGGGGTTTCTCTATCAAGCCAGGACAAACTATCCAGGGTCCCTTTCCTTAAAGCCCCAAGAACCCCCAACCCGGCCTCCACATCTGCCCACTGTGCCCAATGGCACATGACTCCAAATCTGTGCCTCAACAAAATGGGTACACTTCTAAGAATTTGGACCTTAAGCATAAGGGCCATCTTGGCTCAATTCCCTTTTCTCAGAATTCCCTACAGGAAGCCTGGACCATCCCCCTGGCTCACCATGCCCTAAGGGCCCCCTCACAAGTAAGCTTCACCAACACCAGGTCCTGGGCCCAAACCCCAAGCAGCCCTGCCCAGAGCAGCAGCTCTGCAGGCCCATGCGAAGGCCCCATTCCAAGAGGCCTGCATGGGGAGGGCGCACTAGCTCTGCCTGCCTCCCAGAACCAGTCCCTGTACCGTGGGGCTGGAGTCAGGGCTCTCGAGGTACTCCAGGAGGACGGCAAACACCTGTGGCACCAACTCCTGGGGGCCTAAGACAGATACGAATGGGTGAGTCACCCCCACTCCTGCCCCAGGAGCCACATCTCCCACCCACTCCAGCACGGAGCAGGCAAACCCAAGCCTTGGCAGAGCAGGGGACAGCTGAGCAGGGGCTGCGCAGGGCCTTGGCAGCTCCCGCAAGACTGAGCAGAGAGGAAACGCGTGCAGAGGACACAATGTCACTCACTTGTTCCCTGAGACAGTGTCCCCAGGAAGTCAAGGGCTGCTCGCTGGACCCGGAGGCAGCCAGCCAGGGTCCCACAGAGGCGGCCCCCCACACTGGAGCTGGGGGCAGCTGAACCATTGCAAAGTCGCAGTATGGTCACTACAGCTTCTAGAAGGGGTGCCTGGGGCCAGGGTGAGGGGCGCTGGGGCTGCAGGGAAAAAGACAGGGTCAGCAGAGGCCACAAGTCCTGCTGCCTATAAGCCCAGGGTCACACATACCAGTGGCTGCAGCTCCTCCAGGTGAGCCAGAGTCTGGCACAGGAGCCCCGCACAGGCCGACTTGGAGGACAGGAGTGCATCCACGGTCAGGGAGCTGCCCACAGTCCCATCCAGCAAGCCTGCAGGCCAAACCAGGAACAGTTCCCTGAAGTGATCACTGGCCAAAGCAGAGGCCAGGGCCCAGGTTCAGAGCTGCAGCTCGTCCAGGGATGCGGGCCCACTCCCTGGTCACCTTCACATGGTAGGAGGCCAGCATGTGAGCAAAGCTGGGCTTGCGGGAGCTGGGTACCTGCTGATCATCATCTTTCCCTTAACCCTGGACCTGCCCAGGGCACAGGTTCCCCCCTCTCCACACCACAAAGCATACCTGGAGACCCAGGGGTCTGAATGGTGGCTTTCAGGACACAGGCCAGGGGCTGGAGGAGGACTCCAAAGGCCTGAGTCCTCAGTCCCTGTGGACTAGAGACAGAGGACCCAGTAAAGGCTGCTGCCCTGTCTCCAGAGCAAATCAGCACAAAGTGGAGGCTTGGCACAGCCTGAGAACCAGCCTTTCTTCAGGTCACTAACCAGGGGACTCCACAGATGGAGGTCAGGGTCAATCCTGACCAAGACGCACAAGGTTTGGCCCTGGCATCCTCAGGAGCAACCACTGGGTTTCAGACGGGCTGTGTCTGGTCAGGGTAACAGGGAGGCCCTGCCTCTGGATGGCAGTGCCCAGGTGTGCTCCACCTTGCATGCAGTGACTGGAGATGACCTTTCTTAGGGCCTGCCCAACCTAGAGAGGAAGCTACGCTCGCAGCTTCTAGAGTGCAAAGTGCCTGCATCTACGCTCTTGTCTGTTTTCTTTCCTGACCATCCAGACATCAGACCGCAGGCCCTCACACTCCTAGCCTTTCTGGGAGGGTGCTATGCCCATCAGCATCCCCCATGTAAGTCCGCTGGGGATATTAGAAAGTTTTCCACACCCTTTTTCTCTCTAATACCTGGCCCACTCTGTGGTATACCCCCACGGGGCTCTTTGAGCTCATTGCCCCAAATACAGCAGCTCTCAGAATCAGCTTCATCTGAGGATCTTCTAAAACTCTTGTTTGAAATCATTCTTCTGTTGCTAAAGAAAGCACAAGCTGCCATCAGCTGCACCAATGCCTGCCCCTGCCCCCGTGATGCCCTGCCAGGCCTGCTGTTCTCCCTGGCTCCCGAGGTTCCCTGACCATGAGCACCACCCTCTTGTCCTCTCTGCCCAGCTCCCAGTGCCCCTGCTTGGCACAAAGCAATGCTGATCGTACCAGTGCTGGAGTTTCAGTGTCCCTAGGGCCAGAGGTCCAGCTTGAGTGGGGCTCAGACGGCTCAGAGTCTGAGCCACCGTCTCCCACAGGCCACAGTCTGTAGAACTGAACACAGGAGAACTGCAGAGGACCCCAGAGAGAGAAAATCACTCCTCCATCCTCTCGAGCCCCATGACACCCATTCAGGACTGCCATAGACCCTGGCTGGAGGTGCCCACACCCTGTAGCTCTCAGGGGTGAAAGTGTCAAGACCCTCCTTAGGAGTGCTCCCTTCAAGACAGCATTCTGGATGCAGGGGCGGGGGGGGGGGGCAACTCCATCTCTGGCTGCCAATAACGACTCTCAGGTGTAGCAGCTATTCCAAGACTTCCTAGGGCACCCACCTCCCACACCAGATCCCCCACCAGCCATGTCCCAGGGACCTGACCGGGCCACACTGAGGAGGAGGTCAACAAG
The DNA here is from genome assembly GCF_045843805.1 of Urocitellus parryii. Classification (NCBI taxonomy): domain Eukaryota; kingdom Metazoa; phylum Chordata; class Mammalia; order Rodentia; family Sciuridae; genus Urocitellus; species Urocitellus parryii. The sequence goes on from NC_135539.1 coordinate 37,097,601, forward strand.
TGAGTGTCCAGCTGGAACGGGGTCTCTTTCAAGCAGGCAGGCCACGAGGGGACTCAGCTGATCCCAGAGAACCTCTGTCCAGAGACTGTGGCAGCGTCCAAAGGTAGTGGTCAGGACGTTCAGGGCTTGAGTGACCTGTGGGCTATCTGTGGAGCGCAAGGACTCTTCCACGTGGCTCACGATCTTCTGGGCACATGCAGGCCAGGCACTGCCCTGTGGGCTGCAGCGCTCCACAGCTTCGCCTCGCATGGACAAAGCCAGGATGTGCACCAGGAGCTGACTGGCGGCCGAAGCCACAAATAGGCTTGGATCTCCCTGCAGGGAGAAGACGGTGTCAACTGCACCTGGAGAGTTGAGGGGAGGAAACGGGGGTCAATCCAAATGTGGAGGGCAGAGAACAACTTTTATCACGAACTTCAGAGCCCCAGGAAAAAGAGCCTGAGTCATACAAGCACCAGGAGGCCCCTTCCAGCCCCAAACCACTGCCCCACTCAAAAGCAAGACAGGACTGGGACTGCAGTCCTAGGGGTGAGAGTGCCACCTACCCAGGTTCAAACCCACAGAGGCTCCTCATTATTTCGAATTAGTTTCAAAGACTGGCTCCTGGGGGCTGGCCTAGGAGCCAAGGGCATGAACACCTCTGTGGCTACCACGAGTGCTCAAGGCAGCAACCCTGGGCCACCACCACTCCCAAAGTAAAAAGGCCAGGCTCAGTGAGGTGCAGGGGCTCCCTGGGGCCCCCCACTGGGGCATGCCAAGGCCCTGCAGGTGGGACAGGTAGGGCAGGCCACACTTACCACTGTCAGCCAGGAAGTGCAGGGCGCTGGGGTGCCGTGCCAGGGCGCTCAGGCCCTGGATCCAGCCACTGCGCACACTGGGGACATTCCAGGCTGCCCAGCCCAGGGTTCCCGTCTCCCCAAAGAGCCCCAGCAGCAACTCCCCCTGCTGGGAGGCAAAAAAGGAGTGGGCACCCGGCAGGTTTCTGGGAATTTGGGGCAGGCAGGAGATGGGCTTTCTGTTTTGCAGGACTGGATGAGGCAGTGTCAGGAGGCACTTTACACCAGCTGCCAAGAAGCTGTGCTTCCAGGACAGGTGGACAGCTCCTGGGACCAGCAAGTGGGGCCCCAGCACAGCCAGCTCCACCTCTGTGGAGTGAGGGCTTCAGGGGAAGGGAGAAAAGGATTTCAACTAAGGTCTCTCTCTCCTATTACTCCTCTTGAGACATCACACCCCCAAGACAGCACCAGGAGATCATCTTCAAAGGTCTGCCCCTCACCATGACCTTCCGGACTCTGGAACCCCTGACACTTCCTGTATCCTGCCAACCTCTGGAATCTCTCCTCACCTCCTCTGGGTCCTGCACCCTGTCATTTTTAGACCTTGGGAATGCCCCAGCACCTGGTAAATCAGGCTGATCCTAGTTTGGGCCACTCCTGCACCCATTCAAACCCTGCCAGCCCAGGATCCCAGTCTTGCTTCCACAAAGTTGACTAGGTCCCTGCTGAACTGCCACCTGCCATGTACTTTCCTGTGTACCCTAGTACACTCATCTACATCTCCTGTCCACGCAACAAGAGTCCTGCCACCCTGGGTCTCAGCAGCCAGCAGGGAAGACCTGATGCTGACTCACCAAGGGGACACCCTTGGTGACAGCCTGGCCATTCCCTGAGCCCCTGGTCCCACTACAGAATGGCTGTCAGCCATGCCCACCCAAGCCTGGGGCTTCCCAATCAATTGCTGCCTGCCCTGCTGGGGCAGGAAATCCTTCACTCATCGTAGGTGCCAGGGGAGGGACGGAGGGGCCCCAGGACATGTTTCTGACTGTGCAGCAGGTGGAAGCCCTGCCTATGATGTCTCTGGATCCTTCTCTAAATTCAACTCCAGCATAGTGTCCCTCATGTGCAGCCATGGCCATGTTAGGCCCCACTCAGGCCCAAGGTGCACCCTCAACTGAGGGCCTGCAACAAACAGGTTGTGTGCCTTGACCCTGCACACACGGAACCAGCTCCCGGAGACTGGAGGGTAGTCAGCAGCCTTTCATGAAAGGCAACCTAATCTTATGAGGTTATATGCTTCTTTCTCCGAGTGACTCCCAAAAGGTACAACGTCCCCAGGACTCTTGGCACAGGGGACAGGAGAACATAGCTTTGTCTTTATATGCCCTCGTGGGAGTCTGAAGTGCCAGGAGGCTGGTGTCAGGCATCTGCCACCGAGCGGGCCACCCTCGAGCCTCTCGCATGCAGACGCTCTCACTACCCACTCATTCACCAGCCAGGGTCTGCAGGTGGAGCCTCTGTTATCTCATGGAATCTCCACAGTACCCTCTGAGACAGGCCTAAGTCTCTCCTGAGGTGGGAAGGAGCTGGGGGCTCAGGAACTTGGCAAGGCATGCAGCAGTTCAGAGCTGAGAGCCAATCCCAGTTCTGCCTGATTCCAAAACATCCCCTCCTGAGCCCCAATATTCCTGGTGAATTTTTTCAAGGGGAATAACACCAGGGGTAAAGTCACCAGAGAAGGGCCAGCCTCTGAGAAGTGGGGATTGAGACGGCCTCTGGGATCTCCACCAGACATGCAGGCAGGCCCAAGCTCACCTGAAGGTACTGGAAGCAATCTTCCTGGGCCGCAAATGTCCCAGCAAGGCGCAGGGCAAAGGAGAGGACTCTGGGGCTCACGTCTTGTGGTCTCAGAACATGGGACAGGAGCTCTACCAGGCAGGGGTTCTCCTGCAGCAGCAGGAGGCTGGACTCTGTAGGGACAGGCATAACCTTGTGGTCATCAGGGACACAGGTTACCACCCCAGATATGACTCCAAACTCTTTTCCTCAGGATGCTGAACTGAGCAGTCCAATTGGAAAGGAATATTTGCAATAAATGTCTTCTAACTTTGTTAATGGGGAAAGCAGGGAGCCAACACCTCAAAAAGCACATGTGGCAAGAACCCTGAAAACATGTTCTATTTCCATGAATATGAGGAAGATATGTGAGCAGGGCATGGTATCTCACACCTGTAATCCCAGCTGCTCAGGAGGCTGAGGCAGGAGGATCACATATTTGAGGTCATTTGCAGGAACTTAGCGAGATCCTGTCTCAAAATAAAAAGGGCTGAGAACTTTGTTCAGGGGTAGAGCACTCCTGGGTTCAATCCCCAGTACCACAGGGAGGAGGGAAAAAAAAGATAAATTGAAGCAAGACAAATTTTTACCTCCCAAAAGATTACTTTTGTCCGAAATGGACAATGTTCCATGCAAACAAGTACAATGGAATAGACCCTTGTCCCCAGATTCAGAGTCATAACTACAGGATCCAAAAGTACCGATGGGGTGGGGAAGACGTTTTATATCAAGGGCTGGGAGTATCCAGGGGTGGGGAGTGTGGGAAGGACTACCAAAGAGCTGCCTTCAGTTTGTCAGAGGAAAGAGAGCAGAGAGAAGAGGAGGGAGCCAGAAACAACCAATAGGCACGTGGGTGAGCCCCAAGAAGCACTGAGCGAGCGCAAAACTAAAAATACTTCCCAAAATAAAGTTTATTAAAAATTAAGCTGTATGATTTATTTTTAAAAAACTAAAAATAAATCATTATTGAAGGGTTCTGAAATAAGAAGCTAAAGTGCTAGATAATAACATGGAGGAAAGCAGATCCAAAGCCAAAGTGAGCTCCTTTAACTGTCAGAACAGATTTCCCATCAGATAATTTGGTGTCTTGGGGGTGGGGGTTGATAGTACTGGGACAGGGGTGCTCTACCACTGAGCTATATGTTTCAATCTTTTTTATATTTGAGTCAGGTTGTCCCTAAGTTGCCCAGGCTGGCTTCAAACTTGTGCTCCTCCTACCTCCAGAGTCACTGGGATTACAGGTGTGCATCACCACCCCCAACTAAATTAAACACTTTAAAACTAGCAAATACAATATCAACAGTGGTTTAATTTTTCTCTTTATTTCTTTGTGCTTTTCAAGTCTTATACTTTCAAAATCAGAAAGAAAAAAATCTGACTTCTTAAACATAAGTTGGACATGGTGGTACATGCCTGCAATTCCAGCAACTCGGTAGACTGAGGCAGGAGTGTTGTAAATTCAAGGTCAACATCAGCAATTTAGTAAGACCCTCAGCAACTTAATGAGACTTAAAAAAAAAAAGGGGTGGAGGGAGAGATGCTGGGGATGTAGCTCAGTGGTAAAACCTCCTAGGTTCAATCCCTGGTACCAAAAATAAATAAATATTTAAAATTTTTTAAAAAGTCAAAATGCAATGAAAACAACAAAATAGTTTGCCCATGCTCTCTGCAAACAACTACTGTGATCTGAACAGGGATATGCTAAGAATTTCAAACTCAGATTCTCAGGTTGGTGCCTTGGACCTCAGCCTGGGTTGTCCCCAGTCAGCTTCCCAGAGTCTCTAGTTAGTGAAAGAAAGATTCCAGATAGCCAGGAGAACCCCAGGCACCTTATCCCATGCTCTGCACCATCCTCTGGCCTTTGGCCAACAGCCAACAGCAGCACCATTATCTTACCTGCCTCTGTCACTGTTTTAAACCAGTCCAACAGCTTCTCCAAACAAGTGTCATCTGCCACTGGCTGCCTAGGATCTGCCAGAACAGCACAGAGAGCTGGGAGGAGATGGGAGCATTCAGGGTCCATGATCCTCAAGGGTCCCTGCAAAGGAAACATGAGGAACCTCATGCCTGGCTCCAGATTCCTAGTCATGGGCAGCCTATGAAGCCTGCTAGGAGTTGGAAGAGGCCCCAGAACTTTCAACTCAGACTGGAGCTCTAAGCTGTACAGATAAATATCAAGCTCAGTCTGGGGAGGCCCAGACGTTCAAAGGACTGCAGAGCCTGGAGTCCTGGGGGAGCGGTGCCAGGAAATAAGACTGACCTAAACCACAAGGTCTTTGGTGCTCACTGACTTTTACTGGCTGCGGTGGGACAGGGGACACAAATGCATGCTGATCTAACTGCAAGTGGGCCAGAGTCAAATAGCGGCTGGGAGTTCTATAATCAACCACGTGTATAGGGGATCCTCTATCCTGGCATCCCAGGGTCTGTCCCCTCAGTGTCAGCGGTAATAAGTGACAATCCAACAGCGGTGTGCAGTAGGGACAGTGTGTTTGTCCCCTAAGACCAAAGTGTGAATTTGCGTGTCCCGCCCGGGAAGTGACCCGGGTGTCTGTGGGCCTGGACTGGGGTGTTCGTCAGTCAGTCCCCTGACAGGCTGAGTCCGGATAAGAAGCGCCCTCCCGCGACCGACTCGGTTTTGGGCTGGAGGCCCGCTTCTGTGTGCCTGCTGTGGCTCCGCTGAGGGCGTCAGCCGCAAAGGGCCAAGCTTGGAGGCCACGGGCGCGCGGGGACCGAGTCCAGGCCCGCGCACGCCGAGCCCGAAGCCGCCCTCGGCTCGCTCCGACCCCGCCCGCCAGCTGCCGCGACCCAGGCCCCGCGCGCACCTCACCCGCTCGAACTCCGAGCACCGACGCAAGCCCCTCCTCCACGCCGCCCGGGCCCCGCCCCACGTCGGCGCAGGCCCCGCCCCACGCCGCCGGGGCCCGGCCTTCAGACTGTGCCATTTGCCGAGCCGGAGGAAAGGGAGGGTGGGGCCGTAGGCGTGGGGACCCGTGACAGCTTCCCAGGAGGCCGCTCCTGATGCCCAGAGGGCTGAGATTTGGCGGAGCCAGTTCAAGCTGAGCGTAACGGGGGCGAGGCTCGCGCCGAACCTGCTGCTCGGATCTGTCTCCCCCCACACCAGGACGCTCAGTGGTATATGCCTCAGCCTCGGTGGACGCAGCGAGCCCGAGGGGGGCTCCGGAGAAGGGGGCAGGCTCAGGCTCTGGGGGCGGGTCCCGGCTCGTCCAGCCCGCGCCTTTGCGCCCCGCAGGAGGAGCGGAGCACGTGCCAGGAAGTGGCGCTTTGGTTCAGGAGCCAAAGTCATTGGTCATTTGGCCTTCAGGTCTCAGAACTGGGTTTTCCTGTGTGTACCAGAAGCTCTCAAGCCACGGTGGGGGGGGGGGGGGGAGGTAAACAAAGTTTATGTTCCCTTGGCGTCAGCTTTGCAGCGAGCTTTTAAAGCGAAAACTAGTTTTATATTAGTAAATGGAAAGCAGAATTCCTATAGATGTTAAGATAAAAGTGAGACTTTTAAAACTTTTGTCTAGGGCTGTGGCTGTGGCTCAGTAGCAGAGCGCTTGCCTAGGATGTGTGAGGCACTGGGTTTGATTCGCAGCGCCACATATAAATAAATGAATAAAGGTCCATCAACAACTAAAAATGTATACAAAAATAATTAAAACAACAACAGCAACAACTTTGACTAGATGGGGACAGCACTTTGGACAACTACCTTGACCCTTGCAGGGACCCTCCTCCCACACCCAACTCCAAATGAGATCCTACTAGAGTACGGATATTACCTGATTGGGTAGCTTTGGAGAAAGTAAAACATAGAATAGTATGGCGCTAGGTGCTGTGCTTGATAGTAGTCCCAGGAGGATGGGTACTATTCACATTTTGGCTCAGTTTTCCTTCCAAGGTGTCATCTGGAAGGTTAGGATAGGTGTTGCCATCCAATGAATTATGAAAAATTTTCAGAAGTTTTTGGTGTTTAGAACCATAGAGAAAAGGTCATAGACATACACTGTATTTATCATTAAATGAGAAGGACAGGACATTGGGAAGCCCCAGGAGTGAGGGCAACAAAACCCTGGTGCTAGGGTTGTGGCTCAGAGGTAGAGTGATCACTTAGCACATTCGAGGCCCTGGGTTCGATCCTCAGCACCACATTAAAAAAAAAATAAAGGTAATGTGTCCAACTACAACTAAAAAATAATTTTAAAAAAAAACCTGGTGTATCGTGATCAATTCCTGGAAGCAATGAAAAGCTCCCCACCCTATGCTGAGGATTGGACCCAGGGCACTTTACTACTGAGCTACATTCCTAGACCCTTTTTTAATTTTGAGATATGGTCTTGCTAAATCACCCAGGCTGGCTGGGATTATGGGTATGTGCCACCAGCCTGGTGCAAATGGAAGTTTTTACAAAGACTGTTATACCTGTTAGCTTCTGTTTCAGGAGTGCTAACTATGTGCCAGGCACTGTGCTAAATTTTGTTTCCTCTTTTGATACAAAAAAAAAAAAAAAAAAAAAATCCCTGGAATCATTGTCATTTTGCAGACAAGAAGACAACAGTGAGTCTCCAAACTCTGACCTTTCTACCATTAACCAGCTTGGACTACCCTGCTTGAGGGGAGGCCCCAATGAAAACACAAATTATGGGGAAACTGAGGGGGGAAAAGGACCACAGACTCATAATTTGGGGTGGTGGCCAGAATAAGAGAACTAGCAACCAGTGAAGCATACCTAGTCTGTTCATCCCTCCATCATAAAATCGCAACAGAGCCACACTATCCTCACTATGGGGCAGGTTACTCTTCTCAACCTTGAACACATACTGACTCATTTGAGCCCCACAGCCCTTTCTCACGCTCCACTTGAAGCAGAGGCCAAGGTCATCGGACTCGCTGGAATCAAATGTCTATTTGTTTAAAAATAAATAAACAAATAAATAAAAAGTCTCTATATATTGAATAACTGCTTCCTGCCAGACCCTGTTCCAGAGAGTGAACACAGAACCACTGCCAGCAGCTTCCAGTCCAGACACTGCATGTTCTTATAGATAAGTGTCAGATCCTGGAGAAATAAAGCAGGGAGAGGGAATGGAGAAGATGTGGACAGAGGGCCTTGGAGGCCTGGGTTGAGACAGCAAACCACCTTTGCTAATAACCTGAATGTTGGAGCCCAAATATCCTAAGCATCTTGGGGACTGCCTGGACAAGCCATCTCTGTCTTTCCACATTAACTTGATAAAAACGCATTCCTGATTAATCGTCCCCTTGCTCTTCCTATGGGGAGAGATGCAAGGGCGGCGCGAAGCCTCTGTGGAACTTCAGCCGGGAAGCACGCCGAAGCCGAGCGCGGCTCTGCACCTCTCGGGCCTGCGCTCCACCCCGCTGAGCCAGGAACTCCGGGAGCGTTTCCGGTCGGCCCGCCACCTCCGCGTTGGCTTACGGTCGCCCGGCTCACGGGGCGCGGCCACATCCGGGGCCCGCGGCGTGGCGCGGTTGCCATGGCAGCGGGCGGCCTGGCGGACCGCGGACCTGGATCGCGGTGCCGAGTGCTGCGGCGGCCCGGCAGCGCTGCAGCCATGAGCCAGGGCTTGGTGGAGGCGGCCTCTGAGACGGTAAGCGCGCGCGGCCTCCTGGGGTGGTGGGCAGCGGGCTATTGTTACCGCACAGGGGCCCACGCGTCGCGAGTCCTCTTCCCGGCCCCGCCCGCCCATCCGCCGAGCCGCCGCTTCCAGGGAGCCCTCCCGGACTGCGCCGCCCGCGCGCTGCAAGTCTGCGACCGCGGTCCCCGGTGAGGAGTGCCCCGCACCAGTGCTTTGGGCGACCGCGGGCGAGGGAGGAAGCTCTGGGCAGCCGCTGGCCCCCCGGTCGGAGGGCTTCCTGGAGGAGGAGGAGGAGGTGGGCCACCCTTCTCCCAGGCGGAATGGATGCACCCCGCGTGCTGGAGACTAAGAGGGGCAGAGCTGCATTACCCCCAGGGCGGAGGGTCCCCGGGATGAGGCGGTAGCCTACTAAGTACGACCAAGACCCTACCGAAAGGTGCAGAGTGCCTCAGTTGACTTTTTTTGGGGGGAAAAGATGCATCTTTCCCAAAACGGAGGGCGTCCCAGATGTGGTTCCTGTCCCTGCTCTCGGCTCGCAAAGACAGAGGACGCGAGTTCAGCAGGTGCAGAGGCCCCGAGGTGGGGTCGGGGAGAGGAGGGTTCCGAAGGGGGCTTGAGCCATGTACAGCAATTGGCGTTCCATCGAGGGCACTGTCAAACCCAGGGAAGGTTCCACCCACTGCAGAGCTCGGAGGAGCGCTGCGCGGAGCTCACCAAAGATGGGGTCTGGTGCTGCTGGGCTTTCTGCCGGTACCCCAGGTCCTGTACCTTCTGGGGGGCCTGACTGTCTGCAGGGCCCTCAAGTTACTGCTTTTGCAATTTTCTTTTTATTTCTTTATTTTTTTATTATTTATTTATTTTTGGTGCTGAGGATGGAACCCAGAGCCTTTGCACACTAGGCAAAGGCTCTACCACTGAGCTTTATCACCAACCCTCCCTCTTTGAACTTTAGGAACTGCTTAAGTTGGATTTTAAAAATTATTCATGTTGGGGCTGGGGATGTGGCTCAAGCGGTAGCGCGCTCGCCTGGCATGCGTGCGGCCCGGGTTCGATCCTCAGCACCACATACCAACAAAGATGTTGTGTCCGCCAAGAACTAAAAAATAAATATTAAAAATTCTCTCTCTCTCTCTCTCTCTCTCTCTCTCTCTCTCTCTCTCTCTCTCTCTCTCTCTCCTCTCTCTCTCTCTTTAAAAAAAAAAATTATTCAAGCCCTTTATAGGAAATTTGGAAAGTTGTTCAGTAATCTGGCCACCTACAGAAAACCAGTTAACATTTGGTGTATTTTCTTCTAATATTTTCCAGATGCATCTTTTCCCAAACATGTATATACAGAGATAGATAGATAGAGATTTGTAGTTTTGTGACCTTTGCTGTTTGTTAACATTTCTCAGATTCAAATATTTTTAAGAACATGATTTTTAAAATACCAACCCTGTTATTTTCATCTATTTCCTTACTTTTACTCCTTTGGATTTTATTATTATTACTATTATTATTATTATTTTAGTTGAAGATAGACAACAATATTTTACCTTTTCATTTATTTATTTTTAATGTGGTGCTGAGAATTGAACCCAGTGCCTCATGCATCCCAAGCTCTACCACTGAGCCACAACCCCAACCCCCTGGGTTTCAATTTTTGCTATTAGAAGCAATGCTGCTATAAATCTTTTTAATATATAATAAACATTTATTAAGCACCTTTTCCATGTCAGGCCCTGCCCTAGGCTCAGAGAGCACACAAAGAGCTTACCACCAGGTGCCTTGGTCTTGAGGAAATCAGTCTGGAAAACACTCAGGCTCCAGCCCAGACGTTTGGGGATTGTGGTTTTTCCACTGAGCTTGGATCTATTTTCCTAAATCAGTCAAGACCTTCTTGAGAAGAGAGGCTGTCAGGTCCCCCTTTTCCCCAGCCCTGGGAATAGAGCACCTCTGGGCATGCTTATGAGCCTTTAGGACACCTTCTGAGTGCCTGTCGCTTGCCCACCTGGCTGTGGCAGGCTTGCTGACCACAGTGCATAGTAGGGTGAAGAGGCATCTGGACCTGATGGCTGACGGCTTCAGAGCTAGCTAGCACTTGGGAAGGGTTTGCATTTTCCCAGGATGAACAGAGACATGGTGGGCATTCCCCTGTGGCAGGTTCCATGTTGCCTGCTCTGGACACAGGCCCCTGTTCCCCAGCCTGCAATAGGATGCCAGACCCAGAGCAGGGAGACCGCTGAGGTCCTGGTGCCTCCTGGTGAGCCATGCTGGCCATGTGCATCTTCAGAGGGCCATGCACATTATCAAATGACTATTTTTTTTTTTTCTCCCATAAGCTCCAGCAGATAGAATTCTCAGAACTCCAGGGTTGAAACAGAAGGTGTGGGCTGGGGATGTGGCTCAAGCAGTAGCGCGCTCGCCTGGCATGCGTGCGGCCCGGGTTCGATCCTCAGCACCACATACCAACAAAGATGTTGTGTCCGCCGAGAACTAAAAAATAAATATTAAAAATTCTCTCTCTCTCTCTCTCTCTCTCTCTCTTTTTAAAAAAAAAAAAAAAGAAACAGAAGGTGTGCTAAGGGCCTGGGTAGATAGAACTGCCTAATTCTAAACTGCTGTAAGCAATTCTTTCCTCTGCAGACCAGAGACCATCTGAGACATTCGCCCTCTTCCATCTAAATGAAATGGAGGTTTTCAAATTCACTCACATTTTATTGGTCTCCTGTTTCATCCAAGTATTTAACGAGGACTGGCCACCAGAACTGGCCAACAGTGAGTTCAAGACCACGAATAGGTTCTGTCAGTTTGGGCTCAGTCTAGGTAGCTAGGCCCTCTACCTCAGTTAATTTTTCACATGTTTTTTTAACATATAGATATTAAATCCACTTGAAATTATTTTGTCATGAAATGAAAGGTAAATCCAACTTTTTTTCCCCCCAAGTAGCCGGTTTTCCTAACTTCATGTAGATTAACTCATCCTTTTTTCTAAAACATCTTTACTGAAATATAATTTGCATGCCATAAAATTCACTCATTTAAAACTGTACAATTTCAATAGCTTTAGAATATTCATAGAACATCTTTCCCCATGCTAACTAGTCATTTGAATATCTCCTTGGGAAAAATACATATGCAGATCTTTTTTCTTTTTAAAGAATTGGGTTTGGGGCTGGGAGTGGCTCTGGGGTAGAGGCTTGCCTAGCATTCACAGGCCCTGGGTTCAATCCCAGCACAGAAAAAAGAAAAGGGTTGGGGGGAGTTGTCTTTTTACTATTGAGCTGCAGTTGTAAGATTTCTTTATACATTCTGCATGCCAGTCTATTATCAGATACACGATTTGCAGCTAATTTTTTACTGTCATGCTGGCCTTATTTATTATTGCAGTACTGGGGATTAAACTCAGGGGTGCTCTACCACTGAGCTGCAGCCCCAGCCCTTGTTATTTCTTATTTTGAGATGGGATCTCACTAAGTTGCTGAGGCTGGCTTCAAACTTCGGATCTTCCTGCCTCTGTCTCCCAAGTATCTGGGATCACAGGCATGCACCACTGCATCTGGGTAATTTTTAATTGATATAATAATTGTACATATTTATGGGGTGCAGTGATACTTTGATACATGTGTATAAGGTGTAATGATCAAAACAAGGTAATTAGCGTACCCATGCTAATATCTTTGTTTTGGGAACATTTAAATTCCTCTCATTGCTAATTTGAAATATAAATAAGTTAGTGCTAACTATAATCACCCTACTGTGCTCTAATAGCACTAAATCCTTCTAACTTTTTATACCTCTCCACCAATCCTTCTCTGTACCCCCTCCCCACCTCCAGTAACTACCATTCTACTTCCAACTTCTGAGATCAGCTGTTTATAGTGTACATAAGAGATCATTCAGTTCTTGTCTTTCTGTGCCTGACATCTCAATTAACATGATGATCTCTAGTTCTATCCATGTTGTCACACATGATTGACAGGGTTTCATTCTCATGGCTGAGTAATAATATTCCACTGTGTGTATATATACCGCATTTTCTTTATCCCATAAATGGAATTTTCTTAATTTTATGTTAGATTTTTTCACTGCCAGTATATATAACTATAATTAAAATTTATATTAATCTTGTTTCCTGCAAAGTTGTTAAACTTGTTTGATAGTTTTTAATAGATTCCTTAGGATTTTTTGTAGATAAGATCATGTTGCCTGTGAACAGAGGTAGCTCTACTTCTTCTTTTCCAGTATGGATTTTTTAGAATTAGTTTTTCTGATGTTAATGTAGTAGTTAGAACCCCAGTACAGTTTAAGTTAAAGTGATGAGAAAGGACATCAGGACATCCTTGTCTTGTTTCTAATATTAGGAGGGAAATGTTCAGTCTGTCTCCATTAAATATAATGTTGCTCTGGATTTTTGGCAGTGCCATTTATTAGATTGAGGAAATTCTCTTCTCTTCATAGTTAGTTCAATATTTTTATTGTGAATGGGTGTTAGATTTTGTCACATTTTCTACAGCTTCTGGGACAATCATATTTTTTGTCCTTTATTCCAGTAATACAGTAATACCACACTTATTTTTCTATGTCAAACCAACCTTTCATTTTAGTGGTGTATCAGGCTTGTTCGTGGTATACAACCCTTTATATATATATACATAAAACCTTCTTTTGTATGTTGTTACTAGTCATGGGTTGAGATATTTACATCTGTATTCATAAGGAACATTGGTCTGTAGTTTGCCTTCTTTTGACATCTCTTTATCTGGTTTGGTGTCAGGGTAATATTGGCATCATATTATTAATTGAAAAGTACCCCCTACTTTTCTCATTTTTGGAAGAATTTATAAAGGATTGGTATCAATTTATCCAGTTTGTCTTTTGATGTTTGTTAGAGAGCTCATATTGCCCTGGACTTTTCTTTATTTCTATAAGGTCAGTGGCTATGTCCGCTTTTACTCCATATTTTGGTAATTTAGTGTCTTCACTTCCCCCCACCACCACATTTTAAAATCAATTGGCTAAAGGTTTGTCAATTTTGTTGATTTTTTTTTCAAAGAATAAATTTTAGGTCTCATTTTTTTAAATTCTTTTTTCTATTCTCAATTTCATTTTTTCAGTCTCATCCTTATTACTTTCTCTTTACCTGTTTTGGGGTTAACTTTCTCTTCTGTTTCTAGAGGTAGAAGGTTAGTATTCACCCAAGGTCTTCATGTTCATATGGGTGTTGCAGCTGTAAATTGCCCTCAAGAATCTGCTTTTGTTCTTTGAACTGGAAGAGTAGTCTATTGCTATGGCCTTTTAAATAAAGACGCTTTTTTATAGCTGCGTTTCCCTTTGAGCCCTGCTCAAAGTTTCAATTTAAGTACATTTTAATTTTTTAAAAATATTTACTTTTTAGGTGTAGATGAATACAATGCCTTTATTTTATTTACTTATTTTTATGTGGTGCTGAGGATCCAACCCAGGACCTCGCCCATGCTAGGCAAGTGCTCTACCACTGAGCCACAACCCCAGCCCCACATTTTAATTAAAAAAAAAAAATCATTTACCTAAGGTGTTTTCTTTTTTTTCTTTCTTCTTTCCTTCCTTCCTTCCTTCCTTCCTTCCTTCCTTCCTTCCTTCCTTCCTTCCTTCCTTTCTTTCTTTTTTTTAAGACAGGGTCTCACTAAGTTGCTCAGGGCCTCGATAAGTTGCTGAGGCTGGCTTTGAACTCGCCATCCTCCTGCCTCAGCCTCCAGAGCCTCTGGGATCATAGGTGTGCCCCCCTGTGCCCACCCCCAAGGTGTTTTCTAATTTCCTCTTCAATCCATTGTGTGTTTAGGAATGTGTTTGATTTCCACACATTTGTGAACTTACACATTGTTTTCTCTTGTTGAGTTTTTCCTTCCCACTGTGATCAGAGACAGACACACCCTGCAGGATTTCTGCCTGAACCCTCCTGGCTTAGAGCCGACTGTGGGCTTGCATTCACTGGGCTGCAGCAGGCTGTGCGCTCTGTGATGGGGAACGTTCTGTGAACCTCCATGAGTTTACCAAGCTGTTCAAGGCTTCCAGTTCCTTGTGGCTCTTCCGCCTGGTTGTTCTGTTAGGAGCCTGGCCCTGCCAGGGCTGTGTCTTGGACTTCCAGCCTGTAGAGCTGCAAGACACTTATTTCAGGCTGTTGCCCCTGGGGTTCAGTGCATGGTGGTCAGCAGCCCCGGGAAGCTAGCCCCAGTGCCTGCTTGGTGCTCCTTTGATGACTTTTCTTTCTGCTCTTCCAGTCGCACAATCTCCAGTGCTATCTTCATACCAACTGGCTTTTGTTTTTATCCCCTCAAATCTGCTGTAAAACTGACCTCTAGTGACGTTTTCAATTACTTATATTTTTCAATTCCAGAATTTCCACCTGGTTCTCTTACAGTGCTCACCTCCACAGGTCTCTGTTTAAAATACCGTGTTGTCGCACATCCTTGAATTAGTCAGGCATGGCCTCCTCTGGTTTTTAGAATATCTCGTAGTGGCTGCTCTGACATCTGGCCTACCAAGTCCAACAGCTGGCCCCTTTGAAAGTACTTCCCATTGCCTGCTTTCCCCCATGGGTTGGTCACCGTTTCCTGTTCCTTTATGTGTCTCCTAACTTTTCCATTGAAACCTAGACATTTTGGTCGGGTATTATAGTGACTCTGGATATGGACACCCCACCCCCCATGCCCCGGGGGTGGATGTCCTTGTTCACTTATTTGACTAGTCATGTGGCTGAGCTTACTCTCTGGAGTCTGTGCCTGCATTGTGTAGCCTTTTGTTTCCTACTCAGGTTTTTTTCCCCCATTTTAATTCCTAGCTTAGCCATCTAGAAGCTCCCCTTGGGTCAGCAAAAGTCCCTGATTGGGCAGGGGTGCACTTGAGCCCCTGCCATCTGGATTTTCTCCTGTACGCTTGTGGCTACTTTTCTTTCCAGAGTTCAGCACATCTGTATTTGTCCTTGGCAAACCCCATCTTTTGGACACTGGGGACTCACACACAGGCTATCCACCTGGATTCTCTGACTTTACTTGATATGTCTGATTTCCTGCCTGCCTTCCTAAATCGTGTACGTCATTTTAGTACACTTTGTTCAAATGAAAATTTTATAGTTGTCATATGCTTCTAATACCATTAAATGACAGCAGAAATCGAAATCAGTGAATAATTCTTTAAAAGATTCTGGTTATTTGGAATGAACTATCCCCTGGGCCCCAGCTTAAGTCACACTGTGTTCTTTTTTTTTTAATATTTATTTTTTAGTTTTAAGTGGACACAATATCTTTATTTTACATTTATGTGGTGCTGAGGATCAAACCCAGTGCCTCAAGCGTGCTAGGCCAGCGCTCTACCACTGAGCCACCACCCCCACCCCACTCTGTGTTCTTAATCTGGGTTCTGCATGTTTAAGAGGTAGCAGGGTAAGTACCACGTCAACTCAGCTGCCCCTGTGCGTGTGATAACAGGGCCATTGTGTCTAGTAAAACTCAAGCCACTGGCTGAATTGTCCCTCTCTGTGTGCCCATCTGTAGATGGCTCATCTCCTTTTAGGGTACAGTGACCCATTGGGATGCTGGTGATTCCTCCATGCTGGGCAGATCCTGAGACAGAGCCACCTGTGCCACCCAGCCACAGCCTTATTGGTTCAGAATAAGGGTCCCATTCTAGCGTCCAGTACCAGTGCTACAGATTAGCCACACGCTTTTCTGAAGGGACATGCATACATTTTGCTTTCTGGCTGTTCAGGACTTGGACCTGCGTTAGTTTAGGAAGCCTCCTCTCTCTGGCCAGCTCCCTTCCTTCTTGGCAGCCTCCTGCTGACATAGGCTGGTGTGCCTCATCCCCCCCTGAGCAGGGCAGAGGACTAGAACAGGCAGGAGCCTTCATGGGCCCAAATGTCTCCTTGTGCATGTGCATCTCCAGGAGTGTTTTTGGTTTGGGTTTGGTTTGGTGCTAAGGATGGAACCCAGGGCCTACCACAGGCTGAGCGGAACCCTGAGCCCCTAGGAATATGTTTTCTAATCCATGACTGACGCTCTTAGCAGGAGATATCACAGATTCATTGTGCTTTGATGCAAAGCTGAGTAAGTCAGAATGGGGGCTGGCGATACAGCTCAGTTGGTTCAATCCCCAACTCCACAAAGTCAGAATATTTATTTACACAGTGTGAGGAATGAAATACTTTGGTCAAGAACTCTTTCTCTGTGGCGAGCACACAGCAGTTCTGTAGGACCTAGTGCTCTGGCTTTGGGTACACAGCAGTTCTGCCAGTGAGTCTGAGCTGGCCGCCGGCTTGAGGAGTCCCAGGGTCCTGTGCCTTGGAGTTACTGGATTCTGCTTCAGCAGCCACAGATGGGCTATGTGCGCTTTTTGAACTGAACCATCAGGAACCGAGCAGGAGCCACATAGTTACTGGGTTTGCTTCTCTTCTTCCAGGGAGATGACAGTCTATCTGCAATTACCTTTGACTCAGACTTTGAGACGGTGAGTATTAATCATGACTTGCAGCTGCTGCTTATGCTGCCCTTACACGTGCTCCTCAGAGAGTAGACTAGGCCAAGTGGCACAGATGTCCTTAACCAGGATACAATCCTGAATGCTCCTTGGTGTTTGAAAGTTTTAATCCCTTGGTGGGATTTAAATTATTTAGATTATAATTTTAAAACTTTTTTCTAGTAAAGATCCTGAGCAGGGTTCACGTGAGGCCAGTGACCAGTTCCTGTCCTGCATCTGGTTTGGGCCTGCTTGCTGCCCCCAGTCCTCACATGAGGGAAGGTGGAGCTTGGTGAGGCCGGCAGAGCCCACTTCCAAAGCCAAGATAGCCTGGCCAGCAGCGGGGCCGCTGGGGTGCTGGGAACCAGCTGGGAGGGGTCAGGAAATAGGTGGTCAAGCCCAGAGGCCCAGGATGGTGCTGTGGTTGGCCTTTCTTAGTTTGTTTGCCACTGTGCCAGGTGACAGAGGAAGCCTGCTAACTGCTTGCTTAGAGATAAGCAAAAGAAGCTTGTCATGTAGATGGTTCTAGCAAAACAGTGGCCTGTCAGCACTGAGGGAACCAGCAAGCTTTGGCTGCACTCTAGGGCACTGTTCCCTAGAAGGACCCTATCTGAAAAGCTGAGGGGTGTCCTGCCACATCCCTGGGGCTGGGGTCCAAAGTACCCCTTGGAGGAGCAGCAACCCACGCTAGCCCCTAGGTAGAATTCAGCCTCCCTCAGACAGAGGGTTCGCTGTGTTCGCCCAGGGGAAGCGAGGGAAGTTCCCGTCAGAGTGAAGTGCATAAGGAAGACGAGGTTGGAGGGCGATGGTATTTTCCCTGAGACAGAACTGGCGAGGATTAGAAGCAAATTTGCACCCAGTTCTGCATTGACATCATGTTGTCACGGCAGACAGGCCCACACAGGGGGCCACTCCTTCTGGACTTGTCTTCCTCCGTGGGATTTGCAGTTACTTAGGGTTTTCATCTTGCCCAACCTGCTGTGGGGACACAGGTTGCATCAGTGCCCCAGAACTGAGCTCGAGGACAGTGGGGGCGGGGAGCAGAGAAGATGCCTTACCTGGGCTCTTCCCTCTGAGCTCTCAGAGCCCCCTCCTTGAGTTTCCTGTTTTAGGACATGTCTGAGAGCACATGGTGCCCTTCAGCCTCAGTCCTGGCATAGGGCTCTACTGAGCTCATTTGTCCTCATCCCCTCATATGACCGCCTGGGCCCTCCCTGCACACGGCAGGGTTCCATAACAGGAACCTCCAGGGAAGCACAGGAAGCTCAGTTGCTTTACATCACCTCTTCTTCTTTCAGAAAGCAAGAAGGAAAGGTTTCCACAAGCCTCCCACATCACCAAGTGAGTATGAGCAGGCCTTCTGCCCCTGTCCCCGCCCTGACCCTGGAGTGTTTCCAAAAGCTGCCTGCCCCTGGGACAGAGGACATTTCTTTACTTGTGCCATGGGGTAGGAGAGACATGGTGTCATAGGGACCAGCCCCATTTGCTTTGGAACCTCAGGTGTGTGTGCTCCTGGGGTCCCCACCTGTCCCAGGCACCAAGCTGTTAAGCTGCCGCTCCTGAGTAGGGCCCAGCCACTGTCCCACTGAGCCTCCCATGAGACACAGCACATTGTGGCCTTTCTTTTTTCTTTTTCCTTTCTCTTGGTTTCTCAAAGCCAGAATACTGCCAAAGTTAAAGGATGTTTTTAAGTTAGGATGCATTTCTTGAGCATCAAAGCTGTTACTGTGGGCCCAGTACCGAGAAGGTGTGGACATTCCAAGGCAGAAGGGAAGCTCACCTTTATGTTCTTGGGATTCCCCGGGCTCATTTTGCTGCCAGGGTTCCCCTCATCCTTAGCCGGATGAGAGCAGCTTTGTTCCCCTCCGCAGATGGCCTAGAGGCAGCTCCTGCTGGTGAACTTTGCCATGCTGGGCTGCTCCAGATGCAGCAGGGCCTCCTGATTTGTCTCTGTTGTTCTAACGCTGCTCTGGGACACAGTGACCCGGGTGCTAGTCTCACAAACGTGCTCATGGAAGATGTGAAATGCTAGACTGGCTTCCTTTTACTAACCTATCAGCCTGTGGCCTTTCCCACCCTTATCATCTGTATACGTGTGTGTTTTATATACATCGTGTGTATCATGTGTTTTAAACGCATTTAGTTGTACATAGGATATATTCAGAGAATGCAGATGAACTTTCTCAGTGAACAGAGAAAACATAATTACCAAAGTACATTCTTGTAAAGAACACATTATATGTTAAGAATAAATATACATATTAGAAATCGTGGACTGGGGCTGTAGCATGCCTAGCATGCGTGAGGTACTGGGTTCGATCCTCAGCACCACACAAAAATAAACAATAAAGGCATTCTGTCCATTTACAACTACAAAAAGAAAATTTTTAAAAACAAAAGAGAAAAAAAGAAGAAAAAGAAAAGAAAAGAAGAAAAAAAAATTTTGTCTCAAAAAAAAAAAAAAAACAAAAGAAAGAAATCTTTTGGCAGTTTGGATTTTTGAGGTTTGTGTCAGCTTTTTGTCACTATGACCAAAATACCCAGCAAGAACAGCCTAGAGGAGGAAAAGTTTATTTTGGCTCATGGGTCCAGATTCAGTTCACAGTCAGTCCACTGCTCTGGGCCCAGCATGAGACAGAACATCTGGGAGAAAGGTGTGGTAGATGAGCACTTCTCCACTCAGCCAGGAGGCCGGGAGAGACTGCAGGGAAGGTGCACCCTTCTGGGCACATCCTCAGTGACCCACCTCTCCAGCCACCCGCCACATGCAGTTGGTCCATTCAGACCAAGACATACTGATTAGGTCACGACTCCTATAATCTAATCATCTCATCTCTGAGCATTGCTGCATTAACAGGAGCCTTGGGGGACACATCCAGATGGTAACCTTGTCCTTCCTTGGAGAACATTGAGAATTGATATAAAAGTACAGGTGTTTGGGTTTCAAACCTTTTCATTTTAGAATTATTTTCTTTCAGTCCTTTGGCTTGAAGGTAACTAAGGTCAACATCATTCACTATTCTTATTGAATATCAAGCATTTCAAGTGTTGGAATCATCATAATCAAATTGTATTCATGTAGAGTTCTGTAAGGGTCAGGATTTTTTTTTCCCCCCCACGGGACTCACGTAGACCAGGGCTCTCAGCCGACTAGAGTCAGGGCTGCGCTTGACCTAGTGGTGTGGCCTCATCCTGTCTCTCTACCTGCTGCCTTTGCTCTGCTTCTTTAGGACTCGATGCGATGCTTCCAGCTGCCCCTTGGGCCTGCCCTCAGCTCCCCTGTCTTTCCTCTCCCATAGTCCTCTGGGGCCCCTGGAGCAAAGCTCACACAGTCCTCTCCGCTGTTGGCTCAGCATATCTCACTGCCCAGGGCTCAGGGACGCTGCCCCCAGCTCAGATGGAGTTGTGTCCTCCTAACCTTGTTCATGACCTGTGTTTCTGTCTGTGAAAGGCCGTGATGGCAGGGACCCTGTCTATCCTGTTCTCTTAACATTCAGCTCATGAATGTCTAATCAGTGTGTGTGTTGGGGAAGGGGGGATGCTGTTTCCAGAGTGTTCCAGGTGCTGCTCTGTGAGGAGGGGGCAGCCGCCCTGAGGCTCCTCTTCCTCCCGTTTGATCTTAGGCGCTATCAAATAACACAGTGGGTTCCCACTGGCCTGTTTGCACTTTCTCTTCTGCCCCAGCTTTTACCCGTGTGTATGTTTTCCTGAAAAATTCTTACTGTGGAATCCCTACTGTTCATTGATAAATCCTCATCCTTTAGAAGGGAAATGTAATTTGCGGGTCCTTTTTCTGATCACTAATTTACTTTTGTAAATGACAGTTTAAACAAAAAAGGTAAGGAAGGCCATCAGAATATCCCTGAGGTGGGTGTTGTGGCCCCCGGATACCTGAAAACACATCCAGAGCAGAGCATTCTTGGTTATATGTTGTGAAATCATGGAAAACAAAACAAAACAAAACAAACCTCATATAAGCATAGTAGACTTAAATTTTCAGGACCTTCTACAGATATGAATTTCATTGCTATTTAAAATACATGTGGCTGGGCACAGTGGTGCACACCTGTAATCCCAAGGGTTCAGGACACTGAGGCAGGAGGATCAAAAGTTCAAGACCAACCTCAGCAATTTAGCAAGGCCCTAAGCAACTTAGCCCTATCTCAAAATAAAAAATAAAAAGAACTGTGGAGGGCTGGGGATGTAGCTCAGTTAGTAGAGTGCTTGCCTCGCATGCACAAGGCCCTGGGTTCGATCCCTAGCACCACAAAAAAAGAAGGAAAAAAAAAAGAACTGGGGATGTACCTCAGTAGTAAAGCATGACTGGGTTCAATCCCAGGACCAAAAAGCAAAAAAACATTTTTAACATTTTGATGAGAAAAACAAGAATGCCCTGGAAAAGTATAATTTTTATCATTTCGTCTAGATAGTTTACATGTTCCATTCCAAGTATTATTGCTATATCACTACGTAGCAAAATGAAAAATATTTCGTGTTTAATATAAAGGATGTAAAGTTATATGTTCACCATGATTGTGACTATGTAAAAATATATACATATCTGGAAAAAATTGAATGGGACATTAAATATTATAATGTTAGAATTCTAATAATAATAGAATTTTATATTTTAAAGTTTTCAATTATTTTTCCTTTATAGTAAAAGTTAAAAGAGAAATGTAAATGCATATATATGTATAAAATAACTGTAATGCTGGGTGTACACCTATAACCCCACTTACTTGGGAATCAGAGGCAGGAGGATAACTTGAGTTCAGGGGTTCTAGGCCAATGTGGGCCACACAGTGAGACTCTGTCTCATAACACAAGTAACTATTTTAGAATTTTTGCCAGAATGTTTTTATCTAGAATCAGCATGCCCTTTGAATACTTCATTGTATCATTTTTTTCTTTCTGAAGCGCATGTGTTGGGGAGTTGATGTTTTCCAACTCGGAAACCACATATTGTCTTTTTTTAGAGTCACCCTATTACTCTAAGCCGAGAAAAGCAGCATCCTGGCGGTCTCTCAGGACAGTGGGGAGCATGCCTCTGAGTGGCAGAATGTCCCTAACCCCACAGAAGCTCTGGCTGGGAGCTCCAAAGCAAGGTATGTAGTTGCTCCCTCTGGGGCCCTGCTGCTCAAGAGTAGGGTTTTAGGAACTGCAGCAGAAGTTTGAGAAGGAACTTTGACATTCCTTGTTTGAATTGCATGGTCTTTGTCTTGCAGACACTGAGCATGTAGTCATAGTTGCATGTCATATGTAGACCGTGGATGATGTCCCTGCTTTTGCTCGAGTGATGCCATAGCCTCTTGGTTCTCCGGTTGTCTTTGTGCTGCTCAGTGGCAGTGGTGTGTGGGAGCCAGCTCCTACCAGTTCCCAGGTCCAGCTGTTAAATTTTTAGGAGCTTTGTGGGCTGGTGAGTCTCACACTAGCAGCTTGAAATTGGGCACGGTGGGGCTGGGGTTGTGGCTCAGTGGTAGAGCGCTTGCCTTGTACAAGTGAGGCACTGAGTTCAATCCTCCAGTACCACATAAAAAATGAATAAATAAAATAAAGGCATTATGTCCATCTACAATTTAAAAAAAAATGAAATGGGCACAGTGGGAATATTTTACACCCTGGAAATGGGCAAATGCTGCAAGCAGGGCTTCAGGGATTTATTTTTGAGATCTTATTGTTAGACATCAGCACACCACTGACAGCTGATAGCATGGGGTGATGTAAACTTCCTTCACTTAGGAAGGTTGGTGAGAGGCAAACCCACCATTGTGCTTGCTTGTGCCTGTCATATTAAATCTGTGCACGCTCAAACCAGGAACTCTGGCCCAACCCCTGAACTCCAGCCTCACCTTGGAGCACACCTGGACCCACCCCCAGTAGCACTCCTAACTGCCTGACCGAAGCTATGAGAGCAAAGCAGTCAGACCTCAGGTGTTCCGCCAGCAATGCAGAGCATATGGTCAAGGGGAGAGCTGAGGAAAAGCAGAAAGGAAGCCTCTCGAAGCCAGGCTTTCATTGTGCCAACCTCCCTAAACTTAAGAGTCTTATTTACATTTCTTACATAAACAGTATTAGAAACAAATATGAATGGCAAATAAAAAAAGCTTGAATCTCACCAAAAACAACAGTCCTCCCCACGAATCCTGCTCCTTTCTGTAAAGGAGAGCCACTTGCAGGGCCTGGTGACAGCTGTCTCGCTGTTCCCCCTGTTGCTTTTGCTGTTAGGAGTTGCAGTTCAGTAGTCCAGATTCCTAGCATATTAGGGGTCGTATTAAAACCAAAGCAAACCAGGTTGATTTTGCACACCGGCAGTCCCAGCTGCTCGGGAGGCTGAGGCAGGAGGGTCTCGAGTCTGAGGCCAGTATGGGCAACTTAGCAAGACCCTGTCTCAAAATAAAAAACAGAAATAAAAAAGGGCTGGGCATGTAGCTCAATGGTAGAGCACCCCTGGACTCAATCCCCAGTCCTGGGGAGTGGGGGGAGTAAAGTTGTACTAGTTTTGCCTTGGAATGGGTGCTAATGCTATATATATATATAACACACACACACACACACACACATATATATGTTTTTTCTGTTATTTAAAATCTAAGTCTATCACTTCTTCCAGTTCTTCTTTTCTTTTAAATATTTTTTTAGTTGTAGATGGACACAATACCTTTATTTTATTTATTTATTTTTTTATGGTGCTGAGGATCAAACCCAGTGCCTCGTATGTGCAAGGCAGGCACTCTACCACTGAGCCACCACCCCAGCCCTGTCACTCTCCTTCTGTGACTCCTTTCCTTAATCCTTTTACTATAATTAAACTCTGCATTTATCTTTATTTTTCTTTTCTGTATCATTACCATTTTTGCGTGTGTGTGTGTGTGTGTGTGTGTGTGTTTCCTTGCTATTTTTGAAAGTACCATGATGGGGTAAAAGTGAAAGTTTTTTGCTCTTCTTTTTTTATTTTCCTCTTAAAAGGATAATTTTATTGACTTTCAGGTTTTCCTTAAGGCATAGCCAAGAATTCTTTCTTCTTCCTGATGATTTCCTAAGAGGCTTGCATGTCTTCCTCTAGGTCACGTCCCGGGGACTACCGTCTACAGAGAGAAAGAAGATATGTATGATGAGATTATTGAGTTGAAGAAGGTAGTAGTCTGTCTGCATCTTATTGATTTTAGCAGGGCCAGCCTCCAATGACAGTGTCAGTGCAGGGATGGTCTTCTATAATAGTGGATTCAAAATCACCCAGTCGAAGTGCGTCTTCAGGACTGCATTTAGGCTGGCATGAGAGGGTGAGCAGGGCATTGGCAGCCAGCATGGCAAGGAGTCTGGAGCATCTCACCGGAGCAGCTCAGCATGGCAAGGGAGCCTGGGCAGCTGCCTATGCAGCCTTTGCTGCTGGTCCAGAGAGAGCACTCAGGTTTTAGTCCTGTGAGCATGGGAGCTGCCCAGTAGTGAGGGGGCTTCCTGCAGAGCACGCACACACACCCACACACAGATGTCCCAAGCAGAGGTCAGGCTGCTCTTGAAGGGTGGCATAGGGACAATTCCCATCTTGTTGGAAGACTATTCTAAATGGACCTGAGAGCCCTGACACTGAACGGCAGTGCTGTGGTGCTCTTTAGCACTCTGGGAGGGGTCTTCTTGGCTAGAAATGTGATTCTGGAGAAATGGGGCTGACCCCATTCAGACTCACCAGTGTGGTCTCTGGGTAGAGTCAGCCTGGGTTCCAGATTCAGAAAGAAGAGAATTGCTTTTTAATACTCCATCCTTAGGATCTCGAGCATCAGTATAGTTTTTCTATATAAGCCATGTCTCCATTTTCTTTTAAAAATTGGGGATGGTACTGAGGTACAGCTTAGTAAAGTAGAGGGCTGCTTAGCATGTGCCAGGATCTGGGTTCCATCCCCAGGACCACCAGTACAAAATGGAGAGGAATATAATCATACCGATTTCATAGGCTTGTCATGCCATAGGCCAGAAAGTGCTTGGTAGGCAGTAAGAGATCAGTAAGTTCTGGCCACTTTTTAAAAACTTGTTTGAAATAATTACAGATCCCAGGATATGTGTACATGCATGTCCGGGATATGTTGTGTGGACAGTGCAGAGGGGCTGCTGTCCCCTTCACTTGCCTCCTGTGGTTAGGTTTCACAACTGCCATACAATATCCATACCAGAAAGTTGTCATTGGTACAATGTGAGTGTGATTGTCCCATCCCAGGTGTAGATTCAGAGTGTGTGTCCCTCTGTCATATCCCAAGTGCATGTGGCCCTGCATCCTGTCCCAGGGAGAGGTCTGTGGTGTGTGTTGTAGTCTGTGTCCAGTCCCAGGTGGCAATCCACAGTGTGTGCTGAGGCTTTTTTTTTTTTTTTTCTTTAGTCATTACATACAAAGAAAAGTGACGTAGATCTGATGAGAACAAAGCTTCGGCGCTTGGAAGAGGAAAATAACAGGAAGGATAGGCAGATAGAACAGCTTTTGGACCCAGGTCGAGTAAGTTCCTGACCTCATGGTGGACTCCTGTCTAGAGTCACTGTCACACGGGGGGACAAGCTGAGCTACATGTGGACCTCATGTCTCAATATGTTTACTGCAGGGCCCAGATTTTGTTCGGACCCTGGCAGAGAAAAGGCCTGACGCTGGTTGGGTAAGTAGTCTGGTTCCCCAGAGAGGAGAGCCTTCCCCCAAGACCGTAGACAGGAGCAGGTGCACACGGAGGGAAGCTGCTTCCCTGAAGCCCTTGCACACACAGAGCCTCCGGGAACCATTCTCTGTGGAGCCAAGGGGATTACCAGAAGATCCTTCAGGATTGATCAAGGGGAGTGAGTGGGACCCCAAACACATTACAGAGCAAAACAGTCACAAGGGTCAACTTCCCCATCATGCCCAGACACTCCTGTGCTCAACAAGTGTTCTGATTTAAAACAAAGAAACAAACAGCAATAAAATAAAATCCCTAAAGCAGATATAAACACCTCTCCCGTTGTACAGTAATACACAGCAAGTGGATGAAACAAAGCAAGGGTTACTGGAGACTGGTTAATGCTGTGGCAACAAACAAGACAGCATTTGGAGAAAAATGTATCGCCACAAACTCTATGAGTCAGGAAGTTAATTTTTTTTCAAATGTGAGAACTAAAACTGGAAGAGAGAAACTTTTGAGACTATTGAATACAAAGAGTAAAAAATAGTGGACTTGGTAATATAAAATTAAAATTTATATGAAAATCCATGAGGCTGAAACAATATAATGGGAGAGGGAAGGATATCTATCTATCTAACTATCTATTTATTTATTTATTTATTTTGGGTACTGGATGTTTTAACCCAAGGGTACCTTAGCACTGAACCACATCCCCAGCCCTTTCTTATTTTTTATTTTTTGGCAGTGCTGGGGATTGAACCCAGGGCCCTGTGCATAGGAGACAAGCGCTCTACCAGCTGAGCTATGTCCCCAGCCTCCATTTTTATTTTATTATTATTATTATTTTGAGACAGGATCTTGCTAAGTTTTTCCAGGTCTTGCTAAATGGCTGATGCTGGCTGGCTGGCTTATTTGTTTGTTTGTTTATTTATTTATTTATTTATTTATTTTAAGAGAGAGAGAATTTTTTAATATTTATTTTTTAGTTTTCGG
The DNA here is from genome assembly GCF_045843805.1 of Urocitellus parryii. Lineage (NCBI taxonomy): Eukaryota > Metazoa > Chordata > Mammalia > Rodentia > Sciuridae > Urocitellus > Urocitellus parryii. The sequence goes on from NC_135539.1 coordinate 37,123,914, forward strand.
TGGACACAACATCTTTATTTTATTTTTATGTGGTGCTGAGGATTGAACCCAGTGCCCAGCGCATGCCAGGCGAGCGCAAGCCACATCCCCAGCACTGATGCTGGCTTTGAACTTGCCTCAGCCTGAGATTCTAGGCATGCATTGACATGCCCAGTGGGAAGGATATTCTTGATCAGTACAACAGTGTTTTCTGGACGGGCATGTTGACACATGCCTATAATCCCAGTGGCTCAGAAGGCAGGAGGATTGCAGGTTTAAAGCTAGCCTTAGCAATTTAGCAAGACCCTGTCTCAAAATAAAAATAAATAAATAAAAAGGGCTGGGGATGTGGCTCAGTGGTAAAGCACCCTGAGTTCAATCCCCCAGTATTAAAAAAAAAAACCCTAAAAACAAAAACATTGTTTTCTGTCCACAATGTGCACAAAATCTGTACAAATCTCTAAAGGAAAAAGTCTGTTCTGAAATATATACATATATATGTCATATTGAAATATAATCCATTTAGCATAAATGAATAAAGCCTAGCTGTCTGCCTAGGAAAGCACTTGATCAATATTTAACAATGGTTGTGAATAAATTGATGTGGTTCTACAAGAAAATACATAACTTCTACAAGAAATTACATAACTCCCAAGTTATGTAATTATTGACTCTGCACATGTACATGGTCTCATTTGAACTTTTATATCAGGGACTTCAAACCCTATTTGTAAAAATCAGGAAACCGAGGTTAAAGATTTGCCCACCTTGGGCTCCCAGCTACTGACTCTATGCACTGTGAGGGCAGGCTGGTATCGCTCCCCACCCCATCACCCATCATCTCACCAGCAGTACGTACCTGAGTGAAGAGATTATTTTAAATTGCTCTGAGTAAACACTTTGCACCATAAAGCAACAAAAATAACACAAATGATCAAAACCATCAGCAGGGCTAACAAAAAAGTAGGTCTCCTCAGGACTTGAACACGGCATGCCAGGTTGGCACATCTTGTTAAAGCAGTGCATGGTCAAATCGTGCCTACCATTTATCTGACACTGCTCCTTAGGGGACTGTCTCTCGAGAAAGTAATCCAACGTCAGAAGCCATTTGCACAATGACATTTACAGCTGCCCACTTTGGCAGGAAATTTGAGGAAAGCCATTTAAGAAAACATATTCACCTACTACTAAATTAAAATCTGATTTACAAGTTGTCTACTCAAAAGAAAAGGATGTTCTTTAGGGCATAGAGGCTGTGATCTCCCAAGGAGACATTAACGGAGGAGGAGGAAATGACCCAATAGCGCAGCCTTCCTGCCCAGGTGGAGAGGAGGGCCCTGGGGATCTTCCAGGCAACCTGCTCCTGGGCCCTCTCACCCCACTGGAAAGACTGAGTTGTCACTGTGCAGGTGAGCGTCAGTGGCCTTAACGTCCAGACTTGTGATGGCTTCCTTTTTTAAAAAACAACTAACAGCACATCCTGCCCATTCTCCTAAGCACACAGTGCAGGGAGTTGGGTACCTTTGGGTGCAGACAGTTGGCCGCCATGTCCCTGCCCCGCCCGGCGGGCATCTCATGCCTCCCTGTTGACTTACTCAGCTCCAGGCAGTAAGAGGACACTGGGGCCTTTGTCGTTGCTGCGTATAGCCTAGAAGATAGCCACTAAGGAAGGAAGGACAGGTGGACGTGGAAGTGCCCTCAGAGGGCAGAAGTGCAGAGTGCTGTGGGGTCACCTAGAAGGGGACACCAACCAGCCTGGGGAATGGACAGCCGAGCCTGTAGCTGGAGACTGGGAGGCAAGCCCTTGGGAGACGGTGGCTGAGGTGGTGGCCTTCTGTCAGCAGGTCATCAACGGGCTGAAGCAGAGGATCTTCAAGCTGGAGCAGCAGTGCAAGGAGAAGGACAGCACCATCAAGTACGCAGCATCCTGGGGCCTGCGCGGGAAGGTTCTCAGGGTCCGGGCCAGGCCACCCTGCCACTGCAACTGGCCATCTTCTGCCTTTTACTTCCTTGTTGGTTTTGTTCTGCCTTCTCATTGCCACTTGTCTGTCAACCTCCGTCCATGTCCCCGTTCCCACCCCAAGTGAAGGCAGGGACTAGCTGCCTCTCTCTGTCTTTCAAATGTGCATTCTCTCCAGATTTATTTAGGAAGTGCTTTTCCCCTAGGGTTCCTTGGAATGAATTTCCTAAATCTTGATATAGCTGGTGGCACACAGACCCCGCCCCTGGCACCTCCCAGCCGGGCACTTGCTGTGGCTACCCAGGCTTCTTTACCTGTCTGTCTTTACCAGTCTGGTTGGTGTGAAGAGGTGGTCTTTCTTGGCTCTGCTTAAGTTCAAGTCTTAAGTTCAAGTCTCCTTTGTTTATTTCTTGCTAAAATTTGGCACCTTCAAGTGAATTGGTTATTTGCCAATTCCTCCGTGTTTCAGAGTGCTGACTCAGCTTTCACCTTTGCCTAAAGCCTATGGTCTGTGAGAACAAAATGACACAGTAACAGTATGAGGGGAGAAAACCATCCTCTTCTTAATAAAACTGGTCATTCTCCCCACCTGCCCCCAGAGACGGTCTGTCCAACCTCTGAGGACTTTCAGCACCTAGTCTACGGTTATCAAGGCAGTTTTATCTTTGGAGAAGAATGTCTTCTGGGAGTTTTCGACTCTTGGGAAGTGGTAGTCTAACCAGAGGGGCACTCTGGTGTGAGGACTCTTCCTGTCTGACACAGCATGCCCCATTTGTTCAACGCTAAAGCTCACTGAGGGGCCACTCTTCTCTCCCACCAGTTTCTTTCCCTGTCTCTCTCTTTTTTTTTTTTTTTTTTTGGTACCGAAGACTGAACTCAGGGATGCTTAACCATTGAGCCATATGCCCAACCCTTTTTTTCATATATTTTTTTTATTTAGAGACAGGGTCTTGCTGAATTGTTTAGGGTCTCATTAAGTTGCTGAGGCTGGCTTTGAACTCACAGCCCTCCTGCCTCAGCCTCCTGAGCTGCTGGGATTATAGCCGTGCACCACTATCCCTAGCTCCCGCCAGGTTCTCTTCTGAAGCCATGCCTTCCCTCAGTGTTCTGGGAACTCCTGTTCCTTTGGCCCTGGGAGGAGGTTTGCAGTAACCCAAACCTGCCATGTTAACTCTGAACTTGGGTCCTCAGCAAACTCCAGACTGACATGAAGACCACTAACTTGGAGGAGATGAGGATCGCCATGGACACTTACTACGAGGAGGTGTGTGCTCCCTCCGCGGCGCGTGGAAGGGGAGGGTGCCTGTGGGTGTGAGGGGGAGTCTGCTGACAAGGGGTGAACTGAGACCGGTGCTGGTCCCCTGCTTATCTTGACATGAAAATGAGTCCCAGCAGCTTGGTTCTTGCTTCCTGCCCTGAAGCAGGGTCAGGAATCTGGTGACAGCTTCTGGGGAAAGCTGTCTTGGTGCTCCTGTATGTTTTAACACATTCTAATTTGGCACTTTCAGATCCATCGTCTCCAGACTCTCTTGGCGAGTTCCGATGTTGCAGGAAAGAAGTATGATAACGTGGAGTCGAGTTCCGTGTGTTGTCTAACATGTCTAACAGCAGGGCAGTCGTTCTTGGAAACAGCAGCTCCTGCCCTAACTTGGCAGCAGTGCCCGCGTTGCCCACGCTGCTGATGGTTAGAGCGGGTCTGCTTCCACTCAGGGCTGTGCAGATGTGCCCCATCCTCCATGTTGGCAGCTGCCCCCATTCGCGCTCCACACATATGTTATGTGCACTGCACAGCAGCTACCCGTTCAGAATTGAAAATGCTGTTTTGCTTTTGGGATTCTTTTTGAGGCATTGGGGATTGAACCCAGGGGTGCTCTACCACTGAACTAAACCTCCTAGCCCTTTTTATTTTTTATTTTGAGACAGTCTCGCTCAGTTGCCCAGCCTGGCCTCAAATTTGTGTTTATCCTGCCTCAGCCTTCTCAGTACATGGGATTACAGGCATGTGCTTTTCAAAGCAAATCAACCTTACTAGGATTATTAGAGTCTTGATATTTATGATAAATGGATACATATTCTGAACAATCTCTGTAGACACTGGATTAGCAGATGCTAAGCCACTGAACCAAGGGAAATGTGGCTTGGATTCCTGCAAACCTCACACTTTTGTCAACATTTAGGCCCACGGTGCTGACTCATGCCTGAGCCAATCTTGTCTAATACGTAGTTCCTCCATAAAGCTCATCATATCCTTGTGCCTAGGGACACTGGACAATGAGTGCCTCAGTACTACACTGTAAGGCCATTGTGAACAGTGAAATTACTAGTACAAAGCACAAAAATGTGAAATATTGTCTCTACACTAATAGACTGCAAACAGGCACTTACAGTATGAGAACTGAATCAAGAATACAGCAAGGCCTTGTTAGACCTCCGCTGGGAACACACACCAGCAACTCACCAGTCTTTTAGCACTCTGCCTGCGCATGGACTCCCTTGAGAGCCCCACAAGGGCCAGGCGCAGTGGCAGGAGGATTGTGAATTCAAGGACAGACTCAGGGCTGGGGCTGGGGCTCAGTGGTAGAGCCCAGCATGTGTGAGGCCCTGGGTTCAATTCTCAGCACCACATATAAATAAATAAAGGTCCATCAACATCTAAAAAAATAAAAATAAAACAACGACAGCCTCAGCATTAACAAGGCCCTAAGCAATTTAGCAAGACCTTGTCTCAAAATTTAAAAATAAAAATAAAAAGGGCTGGAGATGTTATTCAGTGATTAAGTGCCCCTGGTTTCAATCCCTGGTACCAAAAAAAGAAAAGCCTCATGAGGATTGATTGTGAGTTTGCAGATAAATCTTAATGAGTATGCAAACTTGCAAATAAGGAATCTGCTAGAAATAAGGACCACCAGTGTTTTAGTCTTTAGTGGGATAAGGCAAAATGAAAGCTTAAAAGGGACTTACATAAAAAAGAGTAAGTTCCTACAAGATTTTTAGTGATGGCATCTAAGATATGACACCAATAATTGAGTACTGTATTTTGCTATACAGATTTGTTAGCAATATGAAATCCTATTACGAGGGTTAGCGGTTTTGTTTATTTGGGGTTCTAAGTTAGTGTTCCCTATTCGGTTGCAAGTATTCCTCTGCAAGAACTCTGGGCTCACAACTGGACAGAAGTGAGCCGTGATTTGCACGTCCCTCACTTCAAATATTATTAAGCCAGTTGAGAAATCCAGAGCTCAGCCCCTCGATGTGGTCATTCCCAGGCTGCCGATGGAAAAGAAGGTGGGCATGAAGAGGCAGAAGAAGATGAGCAGCACTCTTCTGAATTTGTCCCGGAGCGTCCAGGAGCTGACCGAGGAAAACCAGAGCCTGAAGGAAGACCTGGACCGCGTGCTGAGCAACTCCCCCACCATCTCCAGACTCAAGGGTACCTTCCCCAAAGCCATTCAGTGAGGGAGGCACGGGGAGGAGGCCGTGTCTCATTCTATGAGGGAAGGCACCAGAGGGGCAGCACATGTTGTCCATGGCGCTTGCTTCCTCCAACTACGAAGACCCTAGTCCACGGCCTCACAGCAAACAGGTCCCACTAGGCAGAGTTACCCTAGTAGTGATCGCAGAATGCAGCTAAGCAGCCATCTAGGCCCTGGAGACAGAGCAGGGAACAGCAGTGTGGAGGTGCTTCATGGAGGTGACCGCATGGGACAGAAGGAGAAGGTTAAGTCCAAGCTGTCAGACAGTGAAAGTACTAAGGAGAAACGAGGAGGGCCCTTGGGGAGGCCTCACTGAGACACCGATTGCTGGGCCAGTTGTGCAGGCATCTGGGGGTGCCAGGTGGGCCAGCAGTGAGTGCAGAGGTCCGAGCGGAGGCCAGTGTGGCCCCGAAGGTAAACCACAGTAGTTGCTGCCACAAAGCCTGGTGTTGAGCACCAGGGGGCTCCGAGGGGCCCTGGCTTTATGCAGGGTGCGCTGTGCAGAAAAGGGGGTACTGGCAGCAGGGACTTCTGCACTCATCCTGGTGAGAGTACAGGTGGCCTGAGCCATTGTGGCAGCAAAAGTGGCAGGGTGCAGCTGGGCTCTGTGCATCTTTAAGGTGAAGCCCGCAGGAAATGTGGAGACTGAGTGCAGCCTATGAGAGGGGAGGCAGCAGGGTCCAGGGTTTCTGTCTGAGTAGCTAAAAGGACAGAGCTGGCATTGCTGAGGGGGACGACGGCAGCACATATCTGGGGAGAAGGGACAGGTGAGATCTGAGGTGTGTGCAGAGGTAGGCCAGGCAGAGACCTGGGCTGGAGAACTGGACGTGCAAACTGATGGAGCCAAGTGGGGCCTCAAGTGGGTGTGAGTAGAGGGGAGGAATGGGGTTGAGTCCTAACCCTAATGATATTTAGGAGGTTAGGAGGGGGAAGGGAGAGCCAGCAAAGCCAGGAGGGACGCCACTGGTGAGGAGCAAAACCAGGTCCAGAGGCAGCCTGAAAGCAAGTGGGAGGAGGACTAAGAATCACCCTAGGGTCCACATCTCAAGGGACCAGTGGAGTCAAAACCTGACTGGGGGGGCTGGGGTTGTGGCTCAGTGGTAGAGCACTTGCCTAGCATGTGTGAGGCACTGGGTTCGATTCTCAGTATCACATATAAATAAATAAAGTCCATTGACAACTAAGAAAATATTTTTTAAAAAAACACTGGTGTAGAATCAGGAAAGGACATCCCACTAAGACACTTGGAGATGTTGGTATCAGTGATTCTTAACAGCCAAAGGGAACAGAAATCATCCAGAGCTGGAGAAAACCCTTGGGTGGCAGGACCTGCCCACCGGAGCCCTGTGGCTTTGCTGATGGGTGGTTGGGCCAAAGGGTGCCAGGACAGTCTTTGAGCAGACCTGTGTGTCCATCAGGGTACGTGGACTGGAGCAAGCCTCGGCTGCTGAGACGAATCGCGGAGCTGGAAAAGGTGAGCGGGCGTCACGCCACCCCTTGCTCAGGACCTATCTGTGCCTGAGGGGCAGTGGGGCAGCTGAGGGACACAGACTTACACTGAGCAAGTAAATGGTGACCGTCCAGCAGTCAGTACAGTGTGGACTCAGGGCAAGGCCTGAGTTGTGTCGTTCACAGCCCTCACTTTTCAGATGGCCGCGCAATGTCATCAGATTCTGTGCATAGCTGCAGGGCTGAGCACGTGACCCTGGAGGCGCCCACAACCCAGCTGCTGGCTTCTGGCCAGACTTCTTTCTACTTGTTTAATATTTGAATTTGCAGAAAACTGTTCATTTACTCTCTGCTGACCAGAAAATTTAGGCAATTACCGTTTCCTCATACCCCACGTGGGTGCCTCCGTTTCTGTGGAACGGGTCCTTCCAGAATACTGAGCTTGAGCTCTCTGCTGTTTGGCAAACAGAGCAAACCCTGAGGGGAATGTTTACAAATAAGTTCAAAGTAGAAAATATAAGAAGTTTCTGTATGTTGTGTGTATTTACAAATAAAGCTGTTGGGAAATGCAGGCAGCCAGAGCAGACGCACACGGGGGCGGGGGGCTTCTGTGGGCTGGGTGTCGGCAGCATGGAAATGCTGGGTCACCTTCCTGATAGGACCGCAGCACAGCTGAAGGTTGGGAGCAGAAAGGTTGGAAATTCAGAAAGTCTAGGGAAGCAGTGGGCTGAGCGAGCACAGGGACCAGCCGTCTGTCCACCTTGCCTGCCTTGTGGCTTTTTCCTGTCGTGCTAGTGGCTCTCTGTCCAGGCCAGGTTCTCCCCTTTTGATCACAGACTTCCAGGAACTGTGTGGGCCAGTAGACTGGTTGATTCGGGTCACGTAGCAAAGCTGCTCCCACCTGCTGGAGACTGTCCCTGTGGCTTGTCGTCTGTCTCCTGAGTTCTTAACTGGAAATCAAAGACAATAACAAATGCCTGTTTTGCCTCCAGAAAGTAAGTTCAATGGAGAATGCAAAGCCTCACAGCTCAGAATCCCACAGACCAACTCCCCTGGCCCACTCCGTCTCCAACAGCGCAGCACACAAGCATCCTCGGGACCGGCCGGAGGAGCAGGAGCGCCTCCGGGGGGCAGTGAAGAGCTTGAAGGCAGAGCGGAGCGCGCTGCAGGCGCAGCTGCAGGAGAAAGAGTAGGTTCCCATGGGGACCTTGTTTCTAGGGCTGTTGTCATGAATTTGGAGAAATGCTGAGCTCACGGTGGTTGTTGTGTAAATACTGTTTAGGACTCAAGACTTCTTATATTTTGGTTGTAAAATCAAAGTTGCTTGAATGGCCAAAAGAAGACATTTAGATGCCACCTTAAAAGGGGGAGGTCAGGGAGAGTGCCGCAGGAGTCTCTTTATACTGAATTCCAGAGGAGTTCCCAAATTGTTCCCTGGACAGGAATTTACTGTCATTGATTGCATAAAATCAGTTACATCTTAGGCAGAATGGTTTTGAAATTCAATAATATGTTTATGGCACATGATCTGTCTATCAGACAAGATGTGTAAATGCTGTAAAATGTCCAGTGCAACCCTAGGAAGGGAGTTGGGAGGCAAAGTCTCACCAATGTTTCAAGGTCTGTAGTCCCCGCCGTGCGCTCTAGGCATCTGTCTCCCTGCTTCTATCTGTGGCTTCTCTGATCTGTCATGAGTGACTTCACCTGCCCATTTTCTGAGATGTTTATCTCAGGTTTGCAAGACTTCAGCAACCTTGCAACTTAGAGGTGAGTGGCCTGTGGAGTGGGGAGCATCTCATCCCCTGGGAGCTAACTGGAGATCAGGGCTTCAGGTGCTGCCAGGCCCTCTGATTGCATGAGTCCAGGGATCTGGGTGCACAGTGGAGTCAAGAAGAATCTCCTTGTTGCCTCCTGGTTCTCTGAGTGCTCAGTCACCTTGTGTTATGGTGGAAGGGAATCCCTCACACTCCACTCTTTCCACCTGAGTAGTGACCTCAGGATGCATTCATGTGAGTGATAAGTTCATTGTAAAAATTGGTATTTCATGGCCAGGCACAGTGAGTGGTGTGTGCCTATAACATCAGACTGGGGAGGCTGAGCCAGAATTGCAAGTTCAAGGCCAGCCTCAGAAACTTAGTGAGACTCTAAGCAACTTAGCAAGACCCTCACTCAAATTAAAAAAATAAAAAGAGCTGGAAATGTAGCTCAGCAGTAGAGACCCCTGGGTTCAATCCCCAGTACAAAAAAAGAAAAATTAGTATTTCAGAAAAAGGTCTTTACATTAAACTGGTCATTTTGGAAGGTAAATAATTTCTGGCATTATCTGTTATGCTATTGAATACCATAGCTACCACAGACTGAGCCCTTATCATGTGACAGGCGCTCTGCTGCACACTTAGCAGGTGACAGGCACTCTGCTACACAGTTTGGGAGCATCTCTGCATGGGAACCCTGAAGGGTTAAGTCGCACAGATAACAGTGGATCTGAGGTTCAGGCAGATGTCTTGCTCTAGAGTCTACTTTGTGGCTGCCATGCCACACACAGGTCACAGGAAACTCAGTGGAAATGCCTGGGCAGCCTTATCCTCAGGCTCAGTGAGGGCAGGGCCTGGTGTAGGGCAGGGCAGGTCCTTCCCCGGCTCAGACCTGCACCTGTGGTGTGAACCAGAGGGTGCTGCATGTGTGACTGTGTTCCATGACTATCCTGTGGCACCTCTCCCCAGGACTTCATATGCCTTTATTCCCTTGTCTTCCCAGCCCCTGGCAGTTCCTCACACATGCTGGTATCCGTGTGCCCAATCAGGACCCTCGGGGCTGCTCTTGACACCACATCTTTAGAATCAAGGGCCTTTCCTGACCCTCCCACCTCTGGTCCACTGTCCTAAGGAAAGGAGGCTAACTCCCTGCCTTGATGGCCTCTTGTTTTTTAAAATATTTTGTAGTTGTTGATGGACTTTCTTTTATTTATTTGTATGTGGTGCTGAGAATCGAACCCAGTGCCTCATGCATGCTAGGCAAGCGCGCTACCACTGAGCCACAACCCCAGCCCCAGCCTCTGGTTTTAATGAGGGTGGAAATGTCTCTGGTTCTTTCGTTCAGTGTGGAGGTGAAGCAGCTGCTTCAAGCAAAGGCCGACTTGGAGAAGGAGCTGGAGAGCATGAGGGAAGGCAAGCAGGAGAGGCAAGAGCATGAGCAGGTTTTGCGGTAGGTGATACATTTCACAGAGGACCCACCCACTTGTGCATGCCAGCCTTTCCCAGTGGGGGCTCAGCACAGCCTCAGAGAGGGTTTTGCAAAGGCCATACTTCTCCCTGAGATATTTCCAGGTGTTCTTTTGCCTTTGGAGTAGAAACCCAAACTCTGGGAAGAGGCCTCCATCAGTGCTGCCTCTGTCGCATCATGGCTCTGCCACTTCTGCCCCTTCAGAATGGGCCAGGGCTTCTCACTCCAACCCACACATTGCTGCTGCCGCAGGGAGTTGCCTCCCAGGCTCCTCCATAATAGCACTGTCACCAGAGCCAGGAAGCAACTGCCCATACCTGCACCGGCTGTTGCCAGATGAGCAGCCCAAGGCCAGGCCACACATAGGAGGAGCCAGAAAGGGAGCACTGCACACTGCAGCTTGGAGGGACCTGGAACAGGCCCCAGCAGTGCCATCCATCTACATAAAGTGTCAGACAGGCAGCTCCCAGTGACAAAGCAGAGAGGACTGCATGAGCCCAGCAGAAGGGAATAGGGAATGGTCACTGATAGGCACAGGGTCCTTATGGGGGTGCCTAGAATGTTGTAGAATTAGTGTGATGATTGTCATTCTGAATAGTCTGAAAACCACCTCATTATACACTTTAAAATAATGAATTTTATATTACAAATCTTATCTCAATTTTTTACAGGACATTTGTGTATTATAAGTGACCGAGAGATGATTGAAAGGGTACAGGAAGATATACACAGGTTATTTGCAGATATTGCCGTTTTATTTAAGGGACTTGAGCATCTGTGGATTTTGGCATCCTGGGAATCCTGGAACCAACCTCCCACAGATATGCAAGCATGTCTATACCAAACACTTCCTCTGGACTGGTCTAACGTCCTCATGGTGGTAATGTGATGGGAGTCGGTATTCTCCAGTGCTGAGTAGCGGAACTTTCTTTGGCAGGCAGGTTTCAGAGGTCTCAGTCCATAGATGGCCAACTCCATTGCCCAAGATGAGGCAGCACCTCAATCATGGAGGACAGCAGCTCAGAAAATGGCAACCAAGAAGCAAAGAGCTCAATTTTTTAAAATATAAGAAAACTAGATTAGAATCTAAATGGGAATGTTCAGCACTGAAGATAATTAGCAAGGTACATATTACTGAAACAAAGTAGAACATTTTCTTTTCAGGAGAAATATAACTCAGACTGTCAGAAGCCAAAATTCAATTGAAAAGGCAGGTACACAAAAACAAGTTGTTTGACTTTAGCATCTGTAGTAAAGAAATATTCACATTGTTTATTAAAAACTCCACGCTATAACTTCCTGTTCATGGTTCACGCTATGACTTCTTCTTCTTGTTTGTTTCTCGTGTGTGGTGCTGGGGCTTGAACCCAGGGCCTCGCACATGCCGCGTGCAATGGCTACTCTTCAGAGTTCTGACAATGCTTCGGGGATCAGGCTGACCCTGGAGATCCCCAGCCTCACCCTTACAAGGCTCCCAGCTTGGGGGACACATTAGAAAGCTCTGTCCTGCAGTGGGGCTTCTGGTGCACCAGGGAGGTGGCCGTGGGCTCTCTGCACCCTGTCGAGCATCTGTCTCTGCACAGAACTTCCTGCTGAGTTGTGCAGGGGCCCTTCCTCACATAGTGACTGATAGCAGTCATCTTTTCTTTTTCCACTTTAGAGAGGAAATTCAAACACTCGCCAACAAGTGTCAAGAACCGGAAGAAGCCAAGAAAGAGGAGCCCAGCGCTCCCATGGAAGTGACTCGAGAGGTACGGCTTCATTCCCATTGGGCACTGGGACTCTCAGCCGACAGCAACACACATGCTTATCCTCATGCCCAGAGCCTTTCCTGACTGATGTTGGCCGTCTCACCTCTGTTAGTCAATGTCTGTGATGTGGGTGGTGTGTACAGAAGTTAGGGCTACGGTTGACCCCGGGTCAGTGGATTGACCTCTCAGACTGGTGTTGGGTCTTGGACATTTGGGCTGGTGAGAGATCTTCCAGACCTCAAGCATGCGGCAAGTTCAGCTCTGTGGCAGGGGCTCTCTGACTATATCAAGGAGGCTGCAGAGGCCCAAAAGGCAAGTCCAAAATATGCTGCACTCTCTGGGGGACTCAGGTCTCTTCCCTTCTATCCCTGATCTCTGGCTCATGTGGTGCTGAGTGACAGTGTGGTGAGGACCTGGCCACTGATCCTCTTTGCCCATTTAGATGGATGCAAGGAGACAGCTGTGGCTGAGGCAGGCATGTGAGGGTCACCTGCCCTTCCCTGACCCAGGGGTCAGCTAGGTGGCTCTGTCCCTGTTAGCCCCGGGCTACCTGCACTTCTACCTCCTTGTGAGTCTTTTCCCAATGCATAGATTCTTGAGATGGCAGGTGTGGTCTGACTCAGTCTAAAAGGGAACAACTTAGATGTTAAAATCCCATGGCCACTGTTTGCTCCAGAGGGCTTGTCGTGAATGTGTGGTGGATGAAGCCAGTGTGGTTTAGAAGGGTCCAAAACGAGCCCAGGTTGCAGCCTCTTCTGCAGTCCCTTCCCGTGACCCTTCTTCTGCCTGCCCCAGACCTGCTGCAGCAGGACCAGTGTCGGCTGTGAGGGGCTGGCAGGAGGCGGTTCCCTGGGCCTCCGGGAGGATGGGCCTGCAGGACTGTCACCTGCTGGTTGTGGAACATAAAGGGGCTTTTGTTTGGTTTTGATCTGGACTGGCTTTCCTCTTCCAAGGCTGGTTTACTTAGCTGGATTCTAATTTTAGGGTCTTTTCATTCAAAGCCAGCTCAAGAGCAGAAGGCAAACTGAAAGGGAGTTTGGAGAAGCTGCTCAGTACATTTTCAGTTACAAATCCAGACACCACAGCACTGCCAGCTGGGGGAAGCCCGTGGTTCGTTGCATGTGTGCCAGCCAGGCCCAGGCAGGCTGTGCAGCAACCGTGACCATGGCACACCCTACCGGCAGTGTGCGTGCTTCGTGAACAGCGAGAGTCCATCTCAGTCCTTTGTGAAAACATTGCTGCTGCTCAGACAGAGCGTGTGGTTTTATGCTGTCCCCAAGGGCATGCTTTTTGGAGGTTTTTCCAGTGCTCTGGATGATGTTCTAAATAACACAGAGTCACTGTCCCTTCCCACTCTCTGTGCACCCTCATGGTTCATCCACTCATCTGATTGCCACACTGCCCACCCCAAGGGACACAGGCCTCTACTGAGTGTTCTCCTGGACTCTCATTGTTGTCTGGTGGTATACCTAGGGCATTGTGTGTGACAAGCTGGGCCTGAGTGCCTCTCTGATCTGTGTCATGCACAGGATGTCACTGAAACCTCTTCTGCAAGTAAAGTGCCCTTGGGGACCAGGGAGGCTACAGGACTTACTGATTTGTTACTTGGTTACTTCTGTAGCCCTGACCCCTGAGAGGTGCTCAGCAATAAAGAAACGTCAGGGTTTCTGCCCATTGTTAACTTTCGAAGTCATACATCCCTTCGGGAGGAACCCCTTTCCCATAGACCATGGGGATGGAAAGAGGCTTTGTGTGTGCACCTCTCTGTCTCTGGCCTGCTCAGGGTTTCTGTAGATCCTCAAAATGGAGAAAAACAAGTGTGTGCTCTTGTGTTATTAGTGTCTTGGTTGAACACAGAAGACCATCATAGCACTAGTTTCTTCTCTGTACAATAACTAGATGCAGATAAATCAGGAAAGGAGGCCTTGGTATAAATTGCTTGTCCCTCCTGACTCATATGTTGACACCTCCAAAGGATCCAGCTTCATATTCCAGGGCCACCTGCTTGCTTTGAGATCTGTACTGCAGAGTCTGTTGCTTCCCAGTAATTGGGATTTAAATTTTCCACTAACTCTGTTCAGAGGCCACATCAGTAAGATGGCAGAGAAGTTCTTTTTCTCCAGGAATTATATCCTTAATCTGTTACCACACCTCTCTCAGCTCAGGCTTTAGGAGGTTTCACTTGGTGTCAAAATTTCGTTCAACGTTTTTGTTCTGGCATCTTCTTACATGACCTTGAGATTTGTGTTCCTGCACATGACAGGAGCACATTGAGGATCCCAGGCTTCCCATTGTCCTCGCCGAGACTGGGGCCACAGAAGGCATCACTGTAGTCTGCAGAGAGGCGGTGACGGGTGCTGGCTGCAGTCCATTCTGCAGTAGTGAGGAGCTGCAGCAAACTCAAGAGCACGGTGTGCTGCTCATTCCTGAGCTGGCCGAGTCCCCATCGGTGCAGTATTGAGCAGTCAGTACAAAGAATAAAGTGGGTCTTCAGTTATGACATGAGAGATGCCTATGGCCTGTTTGATGGAAACAACCCCCGCCCCCAAAAAGTGTATATGTGTAGATACATAGATTCCTTTTTACTGAAAAAAAAAATTTTTTTTTTTTACTTTGAAGTATATCTGAAAGTACTGCCAGAATTAGCTTTTACTCCAGTGGAGTTATAAGCACTTCTTCCCTTTCTTTTGTCTGAATTTTTCTTTTTTGTACCAGGGATTGAACCCAGAGGCACTTAACCACTGAGCCACCTCCCAGCCCTTTTTAAAATTTTTTATTTTGAGACAGGATCTCACTAAGTTGCTGAGGTTGGCTTTGAACTCATGATCCTCCTACCTTAGCCTCCCGATCCACTGGGATTATAGGCAGGTGCTACCACCCCTGGCTGGATTTTTCTTCATAAGCATAATTAACTTTGCTTCTTTCCTACTTATAAAAGCATTTTGTTTTGGCTAAGTGTGGTGCTTGCCTGTAAACCCTGTTAATCGAGAAGCTGACACCAGAGGATCACAAGTTTGAGGCCAGCCTCAAAATAAAGTTTTACAAGGGCTGGGGGTATAGCTCAGTGGTAAAGTACTTATCTAGCATGTATGATGCCCTGGGTTTAATCCCCAGTATCAGAAAAAAATAAATAAAATTCCATTTTAAAGAAAAGGAAGAGTGGCATTAACTGGAAGGTCAGTGTTGTTCTGAGTAAGGGTGTCTGCTCCCAGCTATTCTGGGAGAATGGTT
The DNA here is from genome assembly GCF_045843805.1 of Urocitellus parryii. Taxonomy (NCBI): domain Eukaryota; kingdom Metazoa; phylum Chordata; class Mammalia; order Rodentia; family Sciuridae; genus Urocitellus; species Urocitellus parryii. Next base: position 37,138,979 of record NC_135539.1, read on the forward strand.
AATTGTAGGTTAAAACGAAGCAGTGCCTCACCAAATTTATATGCATATCAAACTCCATTTTTGTTTTAGCTATCTGCCCGGAGTTGTTGGAGTCATTGTTCCTCCATCTTCTAAGTGGCTGATTTTACCCTTTGGTCACATTGGCATGAAATATGAGACAGACTTGCACCTCACTTGAGTGGAATGAGGGTCTGAGAATGAGTCAGGGTCAAGGGAGGCCGTGAGGCCTTTCAGGGGACAACTCAGAACACTACAGCTAGGTGGCAGCATGTGGACCCAGGTGACGAGACGCACACCCAGAGAGCCCAGTGGTGGGTGGCTGTGCTGATGTGTGGGATTTGTCTGGTCAGGCACAGTGAGACCCCCAGACATAATGACTGTCACAGAGGTCCACCCCCACACACCCCTAGAAACGGGAGCAGGCGTGCCACATGGGGATGCATAGGGGCGCAGGGGACAGGTAGGAGGCAGCAGTAAAGTATGGCCCAGGGCCTTTGCTCTAGGCAGGACCAGGTGAGGCAAGGGCAGGTGAGGATTGGCTGGGTTGAACAATTCTCATGGGTACCTGGCCCTGGGTGCTAGGGGGCAGGGGACACTAACTTGGTGCATGAGGGTCACACAAGGGAGCTAGGTGGTGGTGTGGGCTGGGCTTGGGTGAGTTGCATATGAAAAGTTTCTCACAGGGAAGTCCTTCTTCCCTAGGAAGTGGTGCCTCTCTTCAGGGTCAAATGTCACAGCATCATATAATACAGAAAGTAAAAGGCTTGGTTTCTATACCTAGTGGCCTGCTGATTCTGTTGGGCCATGCACCAGGCCACATGCATGCACCAGGCATCTCGGCTGCACGTGCATGGCTGGAAGCTCACATCTCTCTATGAGGGCCTTCTGTATGGATGGGCTTCTCCACTGAGCTTTAGATGTCAGAGAAATAGTTCAGTATTTTAATTTTTATTGAGAATTGTCCTTGTGGATAATAAATGATAGAAATCAGTGGTATTTTAATGGTCACAATAGCAATTCCTGTTTCTTTGTATCAAAAGCCTTGCTAGAAATATCTTACCTGTAATCCCAGAAACATCATTGTCAAAATATAATATTCAACTTCAAAAATATCCAAAAAAGGACTGCAGAAAACCAGGTGATTTCCCCCCATAGTGCTAGGGATTGGGCTCAGGGCCTTGCCCATGCTAGGCCAGCATTGCCCCTGAGCCACACCCCAGCCCTGAAAGGGGTGCTTCTCAAGTCACAGATGGCTATTGGAAAGTGTGTGGCCATCTGTGGGTGAGCGTCCTGCAGATGCCACAGTGGCAGGACAGACTCCTCCTAGGAGATTGCTTCCAGACAAGTCCAGGGCCCACGTGCTTACTGGGCATCTGTCGAGGGTGTGGTGGGCAGTGCGGGAACAGGTCCTCCTCAGAATGAATAAGATTCATCCGTAAGTGCGGCCTGCCGTCTGCCAGGTGATGTCCTGCCAGGTCCTTACAAGATCTTCCCTGCACCAGCCCGTCCACCTTCCATTTCCTGTAGGCCTGCGGAGAGCTCTGCACACCCCCTCCCAGCAACAGGCACTCTCAGCAAGACTCTGAAGTGGATTCTGGGCCGGAGGGCTGCCCCGAGCCCCTGTCCCCCATCCCCTGCTCCGATGGAAGGAGAGAGTCTGCCGCGCGGACGCTGCAGGCCAGCTGGAAGGCCCACAGACACAAGGTGAGCTCTCCCCAGAGGGCCTGGCACTCGTGCTCCCCGCTGTTTGCCCAACTGCAGAAGGTGTTCAGTTGTTCATGAGTTCTGTCAACTGGCACTGGCCTCTGTGCCAGGCACCAGGCTGGTGCCATTGATGTGTAGGAAGAGGCACAGGGAGGGCGAAGGGGGAGGGGAGTCTCCAGGAAGATCACTGTGGCTACTCCTTGGAGAGTAAACAGGATTCCATTTTTTTGCTACACAGAAACAAGGCAATGGTGGGTTCTGGAACCCTGTTAGCTCACCTGGTTTGTCATACGACCCAGCAGGTGCCCTGGGTGGGTTGCAAAAAACTGCACGCAACCACCTCCCAGAAATGTACCCCTGCTAGCCCCGAGCTGCATCCAAGAGCTCAGGAGCGCTTCAGTTCATGGACACAAATAATGTGGAGAATTGAACTTACCCACAGCCAGCCCTCCTCAGGGGCGCCCTGGGGGGCCTGCAGGAGTGGTCCATCTTATCGGGAATACGGAGGGTCTTCATTGATAGGCAGCTCTGCAGACAGCCCATCTGTAACAGGCTGGGAGACTCCTCTCTGCCCCTCGGGTGAGGGAGGAAAAGTGCTCTCTCCTGACCATCTGAGGGGCTCTTCAGGGGTCCCTACCACTGAGACTGCAGTTCTTAAGAGGCATGGTGTCCTCAGGTGAGCTTAGTGCTCTAAAAGGTCTACCTAGTGATAAAAATAAGTCATCACCTTTCCCCCAATTGAACAAACAAATTGACCTTCTCTCCTTGCCTGCACCTCGCAAGACCTTGGTTCTAGTAGGCCATTGAAGCCTCTTGAAATCTTTGTTTCTTCCCAGCTTTTATTATTAAGACTTTTCAAAACTTATGGAAAAGTGGAAAGAACTTACGATATTCAACAGTATACTGGACTCATCTTGCAGCACCTGGATTCAAGGGTAGTTAATACTCAGCCATATTTCTTTTTTATATATATAATATTTTCCCCAGACACACTCGAGAGAAAGCTTCAGATATGAAACATTAGCACATATCTTCTAAGAAGGACTTTTTCCTACTTAACCACAATGCCATTATCTTTTTTTGAGGAGGGTGGGTACTGGAGATTGAACTCGAGGGCACTCAACCACTGAGCTGCATCCCCAGTACTGTTTCGTATTTTATTAGAGACAGGGTCTCCCTGAGTTGCTTAGCGCCTCACTGTTGCTGAGGCTGGCTTTGAACTTGTTATCCTCCTGCCTCAGCCTCCTGAGCCACCGGCATGTGCCACTGTGCCTGGCACACAATACCATTATTGCACCTAAGAATATAACAATTTTCTATGCTGGGTGCTTCATATTCAGATTCCCCAAATGTGCCAGGAGCCATTCCTAGCTGTCAGTTTCAAGCTGAGATCCAGGCATGGTTGGATTGGGCTCCTCACTGGTTGGTTAGGTCTTGGTGTGATTTCCAGCAGTCCCCTCCTCCGCCTTCTCTTTTCTTTTTAAAGACATTTCTTTTTGACGAGTGCAGGTGTAGGTGAAACTGTGTTCATCCCACAAGTGAGATGGGTGGTCCCACCTGTGTGTCAGTGTGGTGACTGCTAGCTCTTGCCTAATGATGAAGCAGTAGCCTGCAGAGGGAGAGTCTGCCCAGTGACTGTCCTGCCCTGTCCTCTAACTTAGACTTAGTAACCCCTGGTCACTTCAGATGATTTCCAAGGGCAGTGTCTTCCCACTCTCATCCTTCTATTTTGTAAAGCGGGGTTTTCCTCTTGAGCACATGGACCTGCCTTCCATGCTTCCTCCCACGCTCCCCACCAGCCACACGGGGGACCTGCGGCTCCTAGCTCTTGCCAGCTTTCCTGCCCGAGATGCCCCTTCTCTCCCTTCTCCTGGTCCACTTGCAGGGACTCTCTGGGCCTAGCGGATGGCAGCTGGACCCCTGCACTGCCCTGAGTTCCCCTGTTCCCCGTCCTCCTAAGCAGACAGCCCAGTCCCTAGCTGTTTCCCTTCAAGTATTAAGGAAATGCCAGTTTCAGAGTAAAGTGTTGTTTTGATGGTCAACTTCAGCAGATCAAGTGACTCTCCCCGTCTGTCTGTTTCCCTCTCAGGGTTGGGAGGAATGTAACTATGGACTCAACACCTTTTATTTTTTCAGTCTTTTAAAAAAATTAATTACAGACATTATTCTGTTTATCATTCAAATGGCCCTGAATTAGCCCTGGGAGCCCTTTGATCTGGCTCCTGCACCTTCCTGTGCAGGGCTGGACTTTCTGTCTCAGCCATTAAGGTCAGAAGTGACTATTTTCAGCTCTTATTGACTCAGAGCAGAGCAAGATTAAGGATGGAAACTATTGTAAGGAATTCATCCTTCTCATGTTAATTCATTTTTTAAATTTTCTTTATTTCAGAGAAAAAAAAAGGCTGTCCTGAATGAGGTAAGCAAAGTTAATTTCACCAATTTGAAATAACCTGTCTTGACTTTGGAGCACAGTAACCAAGGGGATACTCAAAGACACATCAAGTCCTGGTTTTCAAGAAATCAAACCAAACCAACATTAGACTTAGGATGCCTGAGTAATAGAAACATTGGATGTTTATTGGAACAATTTTACACTTTCAAATTCATTCATTAGTTCCTTCTTTCAATACACTTTCACGTATCAGTCTGTGTCAAGCAATCTGGTGAGCTGAGGTAGAACTCTGGACAGGGCAGGGGTCAGGACTGCCGACCTACAGGCCAGGAGGGTCCCTGTGACGAGAGACCAGGAGAAAAGGGACAAAAAGGGCACCGTTGGCAGGAGAGCTGTCAGAGACGAGGAGCTAGGTGTCCATGTGGCTAACAGAGCAGTGAGAAGAAGCTAGAAGGGAGGTCAGCAATAAGATGGGGTGTATTAGGAACCTTCGAGAGCAGTGAGGGTCTGAGCCACCACCCCCTTTTTAGTAATGCACTGAGAAAAATAAACCTTTACGTTGTTCAAGACTTGGAGGCCTCACTGCCTCTCCACCTTCTCTCTGGCCCTTCTGGGACTGCAGTATTTTTCCATCTAGGCTGAGGGGAAGGCTGCAGCCACCAGCCCTGAGGATGGGCAGCTGGCTGCAGGACTTCCTGCTGCTTCTTCCTGCTACTCTGTGGGCTGAGCAGTTAGATGAGGTGATCCAGGCAAGGACTTTGAGCCCTGATGCTGCCTGGCTGCCAGGTGCTCCAGCAGGCAGCCAAAGCTCTGCCTGGCTCCTGGGGCTGTGCTTCCTATGAAGTTGCTGTCCTTGAAACCCTGTTAGCTCACCTGATCCCTCAGACAGCCCAGCAGGTGGCCTGGGTGGGTTGCAGAAAAACTGACCGGACACAACCCACATTCTGGAACGGCACCCTTGCCAGAGAGCTGATGCTGTGTTCAGGGCTGTGCCTTGCGAAGCGCAGGCCTCAGTGAGGGGCTCCTAATAGCAGTGGGACCCTCCCAGACTTCCTGGCGTCATATCTGCAGTACACCCTGGGCATGCTGCAGGCTTGGCTTCAGGTGGACAGTTGAGGTCCAGGTCCTTGTGGCAGGAGCTCCCCTTGCTAGCAGGTGCTGGACTGCCAGAGTGGCCTGCCACTCCACATTTAGGAAGTTCCCTTCTTGTCCTCAGCCATGGACACCAAGTGCCACATCAGTACCCAATTCCTGGCCTCTCCATCCTCAACCTGCTTATTCATATGGTGCCATCCTTGCCTCCTGGCCAGCCCTACCCCGTAGCCATTCCCCTGTCCTTACCAGCTGTGATGGCCATTTCAAATGTCACTGTCTGGCCTTGCTCCTGTCTTCTGTTACTCCCACGGTACCTGCAGTTCTGAGGCCCTGCCTTCCCCTTGCCCTGTGGTCTTTGACGCGCTGGTTGTCCCCCCTTCCTGGCCTGCCACACCCTGCTTATGCCTTGACTGCCTTGTTTTGTGGTTCAGGGTCATCGTACTTTCCTGTAGACCCCTTCTCTGGGGAGTCCTCGTCCTGCCTTCTCTGCCCTTGCCCCACTGAACGACTGGAGGAAAGCACATGACGTGACCCCGGCCAGGTAGCCTTCATCACTGCCCAGGGCCCCCTCGTCAGTTCACCCCGAGTCCATGAAACCCCCATGTTGTCCTCTGTAGCTGTCCCCAGCTCTGCCCCCACTCTCAGCTGATCATCTTGCTTCTGATCCCACTGAGAAACAGAAGTTGTCAGGAGACCTTCAGCTACAGCAGGGCCACCTCTACCCCTAGGACAGCCACAGTTAAAAAACTAGACAACAAGAAGCCCTGGTGGGAGGGTGGAGCCCTGGTGCTCTGCTGGTGGGGATGTGATGCCGTGCAACTTAGCACACCAGGAACATGAGCTCAGAAGCCAGGCCACACATTGTGTGACAAGAAGTGTCCAGAAGAGGTGACCCAAGGAGACAGAAAGTGGGTCACTGGCTGCCAGGGCCAGGGGCAGCAGAGGATGGGAAGTGATGGCTGACAGTCCAGGATCTCCATGTGGGATGAGGGAGAAGACCTAGAGTAATAAGGCAGTGGTCACACAACAGTGTATGGAGTTAATTCCACTGCCTTGTACCCTTGATGTGTATTTTACAATTTTTTTAAAAACTTCAAAATATAAGAACACAAGAGCCCTTCCTCATCCTCCTCCCACTACCAGGCTCCAGGCTCCTACTGAAAGCCACCAGCTCCCTGGGTGCTGGAAGGGGCTCAGGGGCTCACTTCCAGCAGCAGCCAGGGCCCCATGCCCGTCAGTCCCCTCCTGTGCGTCTTGATTCCATCAGGATGCAGACATGGGAAGTGCTCCCTGGGCCTGCTCCCCTCTATCTGTTGTCCTGATTCTTTGACTCCCCAAACTCCAGCTCTGCAGTTGCTCACCTCCCTTTTAGAACCCACTTGTCCCTATCCAGCAGTCACCAGCTGCTCAACCCAGAGTGGGTCCTTCCCAAGGATCAGCCTGTGACTTGACCTCCTTGAGCCTTTGGTGCTTGGGTTTCTTCTTGGTGGTGCTTCTCATCTCAGGGTCTGCAGTGTCTCTGCCTTGACTCTCCTCCAGTGGCACCCACGGGCAGAAGGACCCTGCAGAGTCCCACCTCCTCCCAGCCAGCAGGCTCCTCCCCGACCCCAAGACCACCCCCCCACACCCCGCAGGCCTGGATTCCACCACCTCGGGTTATTGTGGAACTCTGACTTTTCACCTCCAGACCTGCTCTTTCCCCTGCACTGCTCATCTTCAGACACGATGCCCACCGTATACCTGCTTGCCCCCCCTTTCCCCAACATCCTACCTCCGATCCAGCCAAACCTGAAGCTGCCTGCAGCGTGAACAAAACTTGGCCTCTTCTCCCTGGTCTGCAGCTCCCGCCATAGCCCAGACCCCTAGACCTTAGCAATAGTTTCCCCTCCACCCCCCATGATTTAATCCCTTGTAGCAGCCAGGCAGATGTTTTAGAATGTCAGCTAGTACTACGCCTTATCTTCCTGTCACACTTAGACAAGTCCAGAGTTGTTCCTACCAACCTGCATGCTGACCACGTGCCAGCCCTCTAGCCTGGTGTCCTCCGGCGCACCTTGAGTCTGGCACATTGCTGCCACGGGGGCCCTGTGTGCTGCGCCCTCTGCCAGGAAGGAGCCTCCCCCCACCCTCAGTCTTGCCCCTCACTTTATTCAGAACTGGGCTAGAAAGGCAGGTCCTCAGAGCCCCCTCCTGAGTGCCCATACCCATCACTCCCACCCCATGCCCTGGGTTAACTCTCTCACAGCATGTGGCAGTGACGCTTGCCCTAGGACTCTAGCTCCCTGCAGGTAGGGCCCTCCTGTCTTTCCTCCACTGGATCCCTAGTTCCTAGAACAGGGCCTGAGATTCTGAACCACCGTTTGCTGGATATCAGCTTTGCACATGCTAGATGCCCCTGAAAGCTGTGTGTGGAAGGATTCAGTGTTTTTAATGAGTGAGCGAGGGAAGGGTCCAGGGACCCGCGGGAGGGTGAGCACGTGCTGTCTCTGAAGTAAGATGATGATGAGACCCACTTTATAGTGTCACCGAAGGGCTGTGTCACCACATGCAAGCTTAGGGCACAGAGGATCCTCCCGTGCCTTCCCTCAGTCTTTGGATGGCTTCATTTTCAGCCAGTGCAGTCACCTGTCAACCGGCAGTACTTCTTGTGAAGCTCCTGGGTCGGCTGGGTGGCTGCTGTTCTTCAGTGGGTTATGTATCCTTCATAACTGGTGGCCTCTCCCCTTCCCTTGCATACTCGCACCTTAGTCTGTGTATATGACATTTCCATCACCTTGCCTTCAAGAAAAAGTGAAAGGGCTTGTCTTGTCCTGACAGTCTAGACCTCTCACACTGGCTTGTCATTCTCCTAAGTGTTCTGAGAGCAGCGAGTGCTCTGCCACACGGGAGAGTTTGAACCAGACAATAGGCAGGGTCATTCAAAACCCTGTGCTTCCCCCAAACAGCAGGGCCTCAACTCAGGCCTTGGGAACACCTGTGCTCACTCTTAAGAAAATCACTAGTTTAAAGGCCAAAGGATAAGTAGGTCCCTTATGATTGTTCTGGAGATCTTTGGTTTTTAGAAGATGCCTCTAATGTAGATGAAACAGTAAACTCTCCCAACCTGAAAACGCGCTGTGTGAAGCACAGGCTGATGCCACAGTGGTTCTGTCCCCTGTGGCTTGAGGCACCTGAGCCTTTTCTTCCAGGTGGAAGGGTGGTGAGGGAGAATGAGGGAGAAGGCTCTGAGCTGCTCTTTCGGTTACACAGTAGTACAGGAAGGCGTTTCCTCTGCCCGTACAACTTTTCCTTCTAGAATCTTCCTTACCCTCCCCACCATCTTCCAGGGAAATTTAAGTTTTCCTCTCCCTCTTTTTTTCCCTGCAGGCAGCCACTTTGCTCCAGGCAGTTTTCAGGGGACATCTAGCCCGAACAAAGCTGTTACTGAGCAAATCCTGTGGTTCAGAATCTCCGGGACTGCCGGGTGTTCCAGAGCAGGTAACATCCAGGTGGCGGGACGCAGGCCCAGTTCTCTCCATCGCCTCCTCTCTCGTGCTTCATCAGCCAAGGAAAGCTCACTCGGGCTCTGTCTCGCTGTCTTGCCGTGCCGGGTGGGTGTGCCCCACACTCCAGCCTGGGAGCCCAGCTGCCACACCTCTGGTGCTGGCCCGGGTGGACTCCACCTTAGAGGCCAGATTGTCTAAGGTCTGGAGACTCAAGTGGCATATTTGCCTCGCAGTGAAGCCAGGTGCTAGTACAGGTTTATGCTCCCATGTCGGCCCCTTCCTCAGCAAAGAAGATGTTTATTTAAGAATCTCTAGAGTTTCAAAATGAACACCCTACAAGCAGGAATCTGATTAGGACAGCAATAATGGGGGACACCTGAGAAGGCACTTGTTCAGCCCCCCCATGCTTGGTTGCTGCACACAGAGCCAACCCGGCAGGGCTTGCCAAACTGTTCTCTCCCTGTTGTTATTACACTGCAGAGCTCGCCCACGCCCTGTGTCCCAAGCCCCAGTGCCCAGGCTGAGAGCAGCCCAGGGCAGGAGGAGGCCATCGCCACCATCCAGTCTGTCCTCCGGGGACACCTGGCTCGAGCCAAGCTCACCAGGTGAGTGGGGGTCAAGGTATGCATCCATGCTGTGTCATGGGGGAAGCCCCGTGCAGGGGCATGGCAGTGAGCTGGTGCAGTGCCTGCTGTCTGTGAGCCAGGTCCTGGCCTGTAGCCATGGCTGGAGTTAGACCTTCTGGGAAATTCCTCACATAGCCATGGCACGGGCCACAGGATCTGGCCCTCTACAGGAGGGCTTCCTAGAGGTTCATCTTGGTGCTGGGTGGAAACAAGATGAAGGGGTCTATGCCACCTTGGCAGGGCAACCATCAGTTGGCAAACTGTTGTCAGCCTGGGCTAACACACCTTCCCTTTTTAAAGAAAAATGTGACATGATCCCAGAGTTCAGCAAGACACAGGTGTTGCCAGGACCCTCCCGCAGCCACCCGCCACACAGGACAGACTGGGTCTCTGCATCCCTGCTAGAGTGCCCATTTTGGTCAGCTCACAAAGGTGGCGTTTGCAGAGTGTGAAGGGTCTGGGACCCCAGGCAGGCGTGCTGCTCCCTGTCCCACCCTGTAGTCACAATCATTCTCCTCCTCGGACCCTGTGCTGCATGGCAGAAAATAGCAGCTACCCATTGCTTTTGAGTGTGCAGCTTCTCTCCACAAAGGAGAGCCAGACAAGTCTGAGCCTCAGTTCGCAACCACGTGGTGTAGGACGTGCCAAGGGCTTGGCTTAGGTTGCCACCACCCGGGGCCGTCAGCGAGACCAGGAGGTGGGCGGCTGTGTGTTGTGGTCATGTTCACTGGGAACCAGAGACGGAGGGGGCAGGAAGATGCTGCAGTCAGCTTATAAACCTGCACCGCCTGACCTCCGTGTGGGCCTGAGGACGTTTGAGGCTCTTGGGCCAGAGCACAGTGTCCATATGGTGGGACAACCGCCCGGGCAAGTTGGTGAGCACTGTCCAGGCCCACGTCTTTCTGTCTTCCAGCTCCGGTGGTAAAAGGACAGCCACCACTGTACCTAGCAGAGCTGCAACAGCCATGCACCCAGAGACCTCCCCACCCTCCTGGACGGCTTCTCCTGGTAAGGACACAAGGAGCCGCAGGCCCTCCAGGGGTTAAGCCAAAAGAATAGCCACCTTGTAGGCAGCTTGGGCAGGTGAGGAGGCAAGGGAGGCTGCCACACGGTGGCCACCACCCCGGAAACCAGGAAGACCCTCTTCCAGTGTCCTCCCTGGCGGGGCACTTGCTCACGGAGCTCCTTGCTCACAGCTCTGCTGACCACACGTCCATTCTGCTGCCCAGCTTTGTGTCCTCGTTCTCCTCAGCTACAGCCTGAGCTAGGGGGTTCCCTCCTTGCCCGTCCTGTTTGTTTGTTTATTTGCTGTGCCGCTGTTCCACCCACCCTGAGGGTAATCCCCACAGGCCCCGGACTTTCTCTGGGGTCACTCTGCTTTTGTGCAGAGTGGGGAGTGGTGCAGAGACGGCTGGAAATCCCTCTCAGCCCCCACATCAACGAACCTGAGTCCTGCCTCACGCTCAGTGCAGACCTGCAGCAGCTGCTCACAGTGGCGGCCTCTACCGCTGGAGAGCTGGCGGGAGTGACAAGGCGGTGGGAGGCTGGGGGCAGTCACCGGCAGGGAAGTGGAGTCCAAAGCCTGCTGGGTCCTGTGTCCCTGGACATCCTCACACAGGGAAGTCGTGACGCTCCTAGGCCTCTGGTGGAACCAGGAAGGGTGGGTGGGAAAGAGCAGGGCACTTGCTATGACAAGGTAGAAACAGGCAGGGGTCACCAGTCAGTGACAGGACGCAGTGCCTTATGTGCAGTGGGTCCAATTTGCCTCTTCAGGTGAGAAGAGCCAATTGAGTGGTGAGGAGGTTGCAGAGGATGAGCCAGAGGAGCCCGCAGGCGCTCAGCCCCACGCCGGTAAGTGTGGGGGCTGATGGCAGGTGAGGTTGTACCTTCCCATGCCGTCACCCTCGTTCTCTGATGACAGAATAGTTGCACTTAAGGCTAAAGCCATAAGTCGGAGCCTTCCCAGACCTGGTGGCCTGTGTGCCCTCAGCCGGCCATCTCTTTCTGGGTAGGCATGCCCCTTCCCTCCCCAGGGACACATTAGGGAGGGAAGCACATTAGGAGGCATGTCTCTGAGGTGACAGGATGCAGCTGCTACCCGGCTGAGAATCTCACTCCACGTTCAGCCTGCAAACACGTCTGCAGTTGCCTTTCACCCACTGGAGCCATTTTTCCGTGGCTTTTTTAGAGCTGGAGCACTTTGGACTTTGACATTCTCTCCAAAACTTGCATCTGCTAAGCTGAGTGAGCAAAGATCAGCAGCCCCGGGATTTTCAGGAGCAACATGCAGGCACCGAAGCCTGAAAGGCCAGCAGTCTGCTTGTAACCCTCTGCACCTAAAAGGCTTTAAATTGTTCTCTCAAAGCCCAGTTTACGCTGATTCTCAGACCCGGTGTTTGGCGACCTTTAGATTATTTGACCAGGGCTGAAGTGTTCATTGGTGCTGCCCTTTCCTCCTCTTGCTAAACGTAAGTGAAGTTGAAGAGGCAGATTCACCCACCTGCCCGAGAATGTGATCTCAGGTTGTGTCCAGATGCTCCACTGCCACTGGCCCAAGGCCACGGGTTTGCAGAAGTATAAGTGAAGCCTTTGTTTGACCTGATGGTGTTTTAAAAAAAAAGATGAAAATAACCTTGAAAATGGGTGTTTTTACCTTCATAATTTTTCACTTTCATATTAATTTCTTGAAAGTTGCAGGAAAAAAAAACTGCCACAGTTCTGGAATCTGCCCGTGGTTGCTTAAACTCCCCTGCTCCTAAATCTCAAGACAGCGGCTGGCCCCTGTTTATTAGCAGTGAGAGTAAGGCTCTTTTCTGAGGCGCCCTGGGGCTCTGCGGCGGTGGGAACCGCCCCTTCCTCAGTGGCAGCCCTCCGCCCTGTCTGTCCCCCACTCAGCCTGGAGGTGGCGCCTCTTCCCAGCAGAGAATAAGGATTTGAAGTGTTTACATGGGGCGCTCACAGTCACCAGTGCCCCTTTGCCTCATCCCGAAGCCACACCTTGAGCCAGGAACCTGGTTCTCTCCCAGGTGGCTGTTAGCCCTGTCTACACCAGGGCTGGCCCCCACCGAGGGTCCAGTTCTTTCACAAATGTTTCAAGTTCAGGATTCGGAGTTGGGAAGTAAGAGAGGGCTTTCTGGCAGTGTGTACGTGGCCTTTGGCTCCCTTCTCCTGGGAAGGACCTTGGGCTTGCCTGCCAGGAGGTGCTGGTGGTGTAGTGTGTCCATGCTGGCTGGCAGCCCTAAGCAGAGAGCCACTTGTGACTTGGCGTGGCTGACCTCACTCCTCTTTTTTTCAGCCGGGTCCTCCTCCATGGAGCTGCAGGCCGTGAAGCCCCCAGCCCTGGATGACATCAACTCCGATGACTCCGATGATGTTGTCTTTATGCCACCTCTGCCCACAAAGAAAACCCCCTCCCCGTTCTAGGTCCCTATTGTCTCCAAATGGTGACAGCTGCCAGGGACAGGTTAGGTAGGGTTAAAGGACAAAGCACATTCTAGAGGATTCATAAGTAAATTGGAAAGATGATTTATCTTCCTAGAGAAAGAATGATCCCTCCTGCACCTCCGCATCCCATCAGTTTTCTCGTTTTTGCTCTTTGGTCTGTTGGAGGAATCCTGGCAGCCTTTCTCTTCCTCTCTGGGGAAGCCCAGGGAGCCACCTTGCTCTGCCACCTCCTGCCACAGCACCCAAAGTGGTTTTCAGTGCCCACAGGCATATTCCCCCTGCATTGGGGACAGCCAAGGAGCTCTGTAAAGATGATGCTCTCCTAACAACCTACACCTGACCTTGACCTTGACCTGTGAGGAGCCACCTCACCAGGAATCCGGGGCATGCCACCCATCCTCATCCTGGATGCCATAACCAACCGTGGCCCCAGGGGTCCAGCTGAAGCACCCTTGCACCTTTGCGGGTGAGCCAGGCTTCCCCAGCTCCACAACAGGATGTAGCCACTTCTAAGCCAGTGAAGAGCTGCAGATCCCAGGGCCCCACAGTGAGCTCCCACCCACAGGTCCCCTTCTCCCTCTTCCTTCCCCTGGGTGCTATCTAGAGCTGCCCTTCCTGAGAAGGAGTCTGGGTGGAGTCTCGAGTGGATAGACACTGGAAAGTAGAAGAGAGTGGTCACAGAAGCAGCGCCACACCTGGTTTTGCAGAAGAAACAGGTGGCCGCTTCCCGCTCTGTCACCAGGGAAGGTGCCTTAGCCTCCAGGGTCATCCTCAGGGAAGCAGGATAAGGAGACAGGCCTGTCATCCTGGAGAAAGCAAAGTCTCGGGTGGGGACAAGTCTCGTTTGGGGTAGCCCCGTTACCCTTGGGGTGGGGCACGCTGACCTGGTGACCCCACTGAAGCTGGCTGAGGTGTGCGCTGTGGAATTCCCTTGAGGAGCCCATCGTTTGAGTCTCATATGTGAAATTAGCCCTTGCTGGTGGCAAATATTAAGAGCCTCAGCTGGGACAAGGTTTTGATAGTGTCCAGACCCTGAGTAGCCCAAGTCCACTCTTCAGAATCCCTGCAGACTGGGCTGCTTCAGCGCCAGCCACTGGGGAACTTCCGACCCAGGGCTGGCCATTGTCTTAGGAGGGATCTGATGTTAGAAAGCTCCTTCTTGGACCAAACTGCTGGGGGCACCCAGGGGTCTTACCTTTAGGTACAGTCTCATTCCTTGGGTGCACCCCCCACACACAACTGAACAGCCAGTGCTCTTGAACATGGCAGCTTTCTGGTGTGATCTCTGGGAAGCTGGGCTGCATTTGGCTCCAACAGGGCCAGCAGGGACTGGAGCCTGTGCTGGCCAGAGCATGAGGGCCTCCCTGCCTCTTTGTGACGGGGCTGAGTGAGGCTGGAGGACCTGTGTGCCACACAGGTTGGTGCCCAGTGCCTTCTCCACCTTGGCTCTGCTTACATGGTGAGTAGGAAAACATGGCGCCAGGGGCCCGGCTGTTGTAATTTTTTCCTGTATTTGGACTGTGGGCTACTAAATCCGTTTTCTTTTTCCCACTGAACTGATTGGAGTCTTGACTGACCTTGACTGACATGAGCCCTCTGTAGACCTCCTTCACTGGATCCCTTAGGTGTGTTCCCTAGCAGCCTGCACCCTCCTTCAGAACCTCACACGCACCCACTGAGTGCAGGAGGCAGGTGGCCCCAAGGTGCCTGCTCATCTGCTGGGCCCAGGTGGCCCATTAAAGGAGGGCATTTCTACATCATTCACTCCTCAGGACCAGTGGCCTGAGTTCTAGATTAGGGGGTTGAAGGAGATTTTTTTTTTCTGACAGAGACGTCCCTGCCTCAGGTTTGGTGAACAAGCCTATGCTTATTGTACCTCCGAGAGGCTGCTGGGGGTAGAAGGGTACCCCAGCCCAAGGCCAAGGGCTGCCCATTCGAGGCATCCCATTTACGTGAACTGTAAGGGGCCTGGCCAAGGGGCAGTGCCAAGGAGTTTAAAAGCAGCCCCTGGGCTTGAGTTTTCCAAGAAAATGCCCTGAGAATTGTAAATATGTACATTGTCCTGTCTATTTTGGTAAGCATTGTTGATCAATTAAAAGCAAATGTTCTGTCTTAAAGCTACCTCAGTAAGTAACAATACCTCAAGTCTGCCTTCACTACCAGCTTCAGCTGGTCACCCAGTCCTGTGCTGGGACTGCTTGCCTGGCTGCTGTGCCACATGGCACCCATGGCCCAAGGCCTGGGCCCTGGGATGGTGGGGACAGGAGCTGTTGCTGGCTTGGGCAGGAGGGGAAGAGGCCAGCAGCCAAGTCAGCCTTGAACTCCACCTTCCTGTGAAGGAAGAGGAGACCGCCCCCTTCTGGGTAGCAGGAAAGCCATGGAGAGAGCCCTTTGTTGCAAAAATGCAAGAGGAAGGGGCTCAACCCTGACCTTCACGGCAACACCACCACATCACCTTGAACTTGAACAGTAGCAAAACTACCTGCCACTACAGGCTGCGTAGATAGTCCAGCTTTAAAAGAAAGACACTTTCTCTATCCCGTGCCTTCTAAACAGGAGAAGTGAAAATCTAGACCTGGCTGCACTGTGTGGGTGACAGCCACACCTGCTGACCTGAGCTGGTGCTTGCAGGTGTGCTGGGCCAGGTGCACGCTCCATGCGGATCCCCGTCCCTGCTGCTCACTTTCACGGCAGCACTGCCTGGAGGACTTAGGTATTCCCAAAGATTTACAGGAGGCAGGCTGGCTTGGGACACAGCCCTGGCAGGACCTTTCCAGGATGCTATCCCTTGGCTAGGACACTTGGGATAGGGAGTGCCCTTCTGAAGATGCCAGGTGATTTACAGAAGTGAATCCAGGTGGTACCATGGCTCTCCACCCACCAGACGCAGCTAATGGAAGGGGCTGGGACCAACTAGGCTGCCCTGAAACTAGCCAAATGGAAACAGGGTGCAGCCAGTGGCAGGTGCATTTTGGGGGAACTCAACAGCAAGTTTCTGTGGGGAGTGTGACCCCAGAGAGAGACATGCAGCATGGAGAGCAGGCCTGAGCAGTCCACCAAGGAATAGCAGAGGGGCCAGAGAAGGCAAGACCCCAGCCTCCCAGCCCCTCAGCCCACTACCCATGGGGACCTGACTGCAAGGTTGGTAGGCGGAGCCAACCAGGGCTACATCCCCAGGCCCAGAGCCTGGTGTTTGGACAAAGTAGGTGACATATTAGGGACTGTTGGCTCGAGTGAGTCTGTGCATTCGTGCAGGCCTCTGGACAAATGACCCTGACCACATATGACGGCCATGTTCTGGCTGGTGAATGTCTTTTCTTGTTTTCTGACGAGGGAAGTGAGGACTGTGCTCTCTGTCCCTCAGATGGACCAGAATCCTTCCCTACAAAAAGACCAGTTACATTAGAAAAAGACCATCCTAGCTCAGATCCACCAAGCCCAGCAGTTTTGCTTCACTTTTAAAGATATAAATAACTTCTGTGGAAAGCACTGTAACCTTCAAGATCTAAATAAAAATTCCATTATAACCTGTCTGAACTAATTTTGAAATTCCTCCTTGGGTGTTAGAAGCAGTGTTCATGCTCAGCACAGAGAATATCTGAGCACTGGAGACTTAACAGGAAGACGGTGCCATGGGCACACGCGGTTTCTCAAGGACCCCACCTCCCCAGGGGCCTCCTGGAAGCACTAACACTAGGCTGGCTACCCCAAGCAGGGAACCCCAGAGCCTGGAAAGTACCAAGAGGAACTATGTCTGGAGGCTGAAAAGGAACTCTCAAGATGGCCCAGGGGACTTGGGAGTTGATCTGATGATCTTTGGAGTGTTTTATTTAGAATTTCTCACACCTCACACATAATTTCCTTGTGAATCTTTTGGAAAGAGTAAGTCTGTCATTTCTTGTGCTGCTTGTTCCTGGCCTCTGTAAGGGAGGCATTTGTCTAGATTGCCCGTGCTTCCCATGATGCAGTCTTGCTGTTTCTCTGTACATGCCCCTAAGAGGGGGTGATCCGCTGCAGGAGCCCCAGCTTCCTGTGCCTCGGGCATTTCACTTGGGTCCTCATTGGGGCTGGGGATTGAGAGTCACTCCCTGCCACGTGGTATTCTGAGTTGTCATGGACACCCTATCCCTCTAATTTCTGTTCCTTGGACACGAGTGAGGAACTTGAACATCAAGAAATAAAAATGTGTGTACGTGCGGGAATTTCTCCAGATTCTGCCTAATCGGCGTTTCTGGAACAGGGAGAGTATAATTACAAACACAGATGGCCATGCCAAAAAGAACCAACTTGGTACCTGCACTTTGTTTGATACTTTGCTGAGCAGGCTGGTGTGTCTGTGACTCCCTTCCCACCATGCCCTCCCTGTCATCCAGTCCCAGATCTGGTTTGTCTGAAACCCAGGGACTTGGGTGCTAGCTCTGGCATTTGCCTGGGTTCGTCTTTGTACCCAGATCACATGAGTGTCCAGTTGACAAATGTGGGAACTTCTGCTTTACAGAGGAGCTGGCCGGGCCTGCAGAAGCCGGTGGGACTAGGATGCACAGTGCAGGGACAATCACCCAGCCGCAAACCCCCAGCTACCGACAACCTGCCTGTGAGCTGGTCTAAGAGCAGAGCAAGGCAGCCCCTGCCTAGCTGGAGCTGAGGGAAGGAAGAAAATGAGGCCTCCCGCCAAGCCTCAGGTTCATCAGTGACTTACCCTCACATGTTTGCACACACACAGTCCCCTGCCCATTCCTACCACTGGATTTTGTGCTCTTGGGAATCTGTTCCAGCTTGGCCTGGGAGAATCATGCTGGTCTTAAAGACCTGGAGACAGTAACCCCAGGTCCTAGCCAAGGCATTTTTATTTTTATTTTATTTATGTATTTGGTACCAAGAATTTAAGCTAGGAGTACTTTACCGCTGTACCACATCCCCATTCCTTTTTGAGACAAGGTCTTACAAAGTTGCAAGTCTGGCCTTAAACATGCCATCCTCCTACTTCAGTCTCCCAAATAGCTGGGATCCCAGGTGTGTGCACCTCCATGCCCAGCTCCAAGTCAGGTTTAAATATGACATTTTCCCAAGTCCTCGGGGGACATTGAAAAAAGAGTCTGAAGCCCTAGTTCCTTTTGGCATTGATGTTGGGTTCAGAATATGAATGATGAGGATGAGGGACAGGTTGGCCCGGCTTCATGAGCACCAGCTAATGGCCTTGAGCCAGCTTTCCCAACGGCTCCTGCGGGCTGGGCCCAGTTACAGCGCTGAGGGGTGGCCCCATTAGACAGTGCCCGCGGAGGAATCTGGATGAGGTTTCCATGGTGCTGTGTCCCTTTCTGAATGAGGAGAGGGGGTACCTCTGAGCTATTCGTTAATTAAGCCCAGAACAGCCCAGGATTCAAAGGAAAGGTCCTATATGTGCCAAGGCTCCTGAGCTGCCATTCACCGGGCCCAGCCTGGGGGCTTTCTTCTCCCGGCCTCTCCCTTCCCAGGCCGGGCTTCCAAGGGATGAAAGCCGAGAGGCCGCGTGGGCAGGGTAGGGGCACAGCTCGCATAATACATGAAAAGGGCGGCTCCCTGCTAACAGCTGCCTCCTCGCCCGCCCCTCCGCAGACCTGCCTCCTCTGTCGTGCTGTGCCAGCGCTCGCTGCCGCCATTCTGCTGCCCTTCCCGTGTGATCACGCGCCTCCCTCCTTTTTGAATTTTCTTCTACTCCTGGCACTCGGCCCCTTCCCCAGTTAATGGAGGTGTCCCCAGTGCCCCGACCTGCCCATCCCTCTAAATATCTACTGGACATTGTCACACAATGGAGGCCTCCAGCTCAGCTCCTTCCAGTTCTCACGTCCCTTCACCCCAATCCGCTCCTGGTCAAGTGATCATCACAAGCCACACGGTGGTCAGCACCAGAGACCTGGGGATCGCCCTCATTTCCCTCCACGTCCCCAGCCCTCCCACAGTACCAGGCCCTGCAGCAAGGCAGGAGACCCAACCAGCCATCCCCACGGGCCATGTGCACACATACACACAGCACATGCAACGCACATGCACAAACACGTACACCCACATACAGATGCTTGCATTCATACAGACATGCACATCTGTATGCACAATGCAAACACTCATGCACAAAGACGCATACACAAAACACAAGAACACATGTACACACATGCAAACAGACACACACAAATACAAACACACACTTGAAAGTCAAGCCAGTTTGATGCTCTTTCATTTTTTGGCGGGGGGGGGGGGGCAGGGGGACGGTTACTGGAGCCACATCCCCAGCCCAATTTTGTAGTTTATTTAGAGACAGGGTCTCACTGAGTTGCTTAGTGCCTCACATTTTCTGAGGCTGGCTTTGAACTGGAGATCCTCCTGCCTCAGCCTCCCAAGCCATTGGGTGGACAGGCATGTGCCACCGCACCCAGCACTACTTCATTTTTTCAAAGACAAGACCACGAAAAAGAAAGCATGTCTGGCCAACTTGAAAACGAGGACTTTTTATCCATGTGGATGAAACTGTCAATGGCCCACTGACTAATAAGCAGTTTGACCAGACACCATACATACAGATTTGAAATTGCATCTAAAATAAAGCATTAAGGCCCTGGGGGGTGTAACTCAGTGACAGAGCGCTCACCTCGTATGCTCTAGGCCCTGGGTTCCATCCCCAGTGCCATCAATAAATAAATAACAGGCATCAGCCTAGAAACACCCACTGGAGGGCTCTGGGGTGCCTGCTCCGTGGCACCTTTGTCACCATGTCTGGAACCACCTCATGCAGTCCCCATGCATCTTGACCCCCATCGGAGTTGTTTGACATTCCCACAATGATTTAAAACCCCAAGTAGGTCAGGCTGTCACTGGGACCCCCGCCCTGCACACGACCCAAGGGTTGTCTGAGGAGGCGGCTGGTAGCTTCCCATTACCACAGAGTAACCACTGACTATGTGTTAAAGTCATCTTTTAAGGCTGATTCACAGTGATGCCCAATCCTTGCAAATGAGAGGATCTACCCCTGGCATCATGACTAAGCCTGAGCTAAATTTCTCTCATGTGTTTGCAACTAGTCCGTCAGGCGAGCCCTGTCAGCACCGCTTCCGGCTGTGGCTCCTCGCTCTCTCCAGACATGATGTAGCTGTAAGAAGCAGCTAATTGAGAGCCTGGCGCTGGGAGATACCTTCTAAGCACTTAAGAATTCATCTCCCTCTTATCCAAACGATATGTTTGTCCCCTCCCCTTACATTTGAAACCAGGGCCTTTCTCACCCTTCCTACTCATGTCCCCTCACACACCCAACCTTGGCCTGCAGGACCCCACTCCGAGCACGGCAGCCTCCTGACTCTGCTCCCTGTCAAGTCCTTCCTCCTCCCAAGGCCAGTGGCTCTTCCCTTTCCTGCCTGCACAGGGTCATCCCACTCTGATTGTTTCATTCCCATATTCAACCAGAAGGACCCTCTGGCCATTTATTTTGTAGAAATGATACGTGTTTATTTTTTTTTAAGAAATCTAACATTTTCTAAAACAGAGTAGCTACACTTGTTCACCATTCCCTACTCAGAAATAACTGCTTTGGTATTTGATAAATATCATGGCAGACATCTCACTCTGCATTTACCCATGAATGGATAGAAGAAGGATGGAGGATGGATGGATGGATGGATGGATGGATGGATGGACGGACAGGTGGATAGAAGATGGGTGGAAGGATGGTTTGGTGAGCAGATGGAGGTATGCATGCATGGATAGGTGGAGGAATGGATGGGTAGATGAGTAGGTAGGTAGATGAATGAAGTAGTGGTCACATGGATGGATGGATAAAAGGATGGATGAATGGAGGGAAGAACAGGAGGAAGGGAAGGGAGGAAGGCACATACCACACAAAAATAATAGAGTGTGAATATGAACAGACAGAGATGTACTATTTTGATTTTTTAAATACTATACTTACTCAATTTTAGCAGAAGAAAAGGGAACTTGAAGGAATTGCTGAACTGTTGAGCTCTCCCTGGTTTTAAATCTCTGAGCTCTGTGTTCTTGCATTCATGCTCTTACCAAGTTCTTTAGCACAAAGCTAAACTTGTGCCAAGATTTCTTCTGTCCTTTCGATACTGTTTTCTGACACCCTGAGTTTTTTGTCTGTCATTTCCAAGCAGTGTGTCTTGTACCCTCTGTCTCGTGTACCATGTTTTGAGATTGCTTACGCTTCACGCACACTGCTCTTTCTCTGATCTACGCTGGCATGGGGTGCGTTCTACTCCATGCTTTATCTGAGCCCTGATCCAGGGATGCTGGCAGCTTCTGGGACTGCTCCTGCACTCTAAGGGGTGGGAGGATGTCCAAAGGGCCCTGAGCCAGATAGATGCACACAGTGGGCTGGTGTGGTGGGGACCACAGGGCTCGGGAGGGCCACAGAGGCTGGTGGTGGTTGGGGATGGACATGCAGGCTTTGCTGAGGCATTTGGACCAGGCCCTGAGAGCCGTGGGAACAGGCTGCTGCTGGCAAGGGAATAGCAGTTCAATTTGCATTTTAGAAGGTAGAAGCAGGGGCAGGAAGGGGACAATGGTTTATGGGCTGAAGAGGGACATGTGAATGCTGATCGCCTGTCTCCAATGCCTATGAGCCCCCTCAGAGCCCCCCAGGGAGGGGACAGCCTGGCTTCTGGCCAAGAGAGGCTAAAGGGGAGGAGGCCTAGCCTCCAAGGAGCAGCCTCAGGGGGAGTACCTTTCCACCGGCCCCTCCTCTGTGATCCTGCTGGAGCTGCTTACTCTCAGGCTTCTGATGCCACAAGCCTCATACAGGGACCCTGGTGGAACAGAAAGGATATGGCAGGGTGTGCAGAGCTGGAGTGGGCCCACAGAGCTGTGAACCAACCAAGAAGAATGTCGCTTGGCCTGGTGGGGCCTTCTGCACCCGTGCTGTGGAGCCAGCTAGGAAATGGGGCGGGAAAGGGATCCTGGACCCGCAGGCAGAAGAATACGGGCAGGGGTCCCAGCCAACCCCTCCTGGTGGGTGACTGGGGCAAGCCTCAGTTTCCCTATATGTAAACAAAGATGCATTGGCCGTGTCTCTGGGCATCTGTGAGCCAGGGGCTGAGGAAGGCCTGTGCTGGCCAGGAGAGCTCTGCAGAATGAGATCACAGTCAGTCCAGAAACCTAAGATGGTCATCACAGCCGACTTCATCGCAGCTGCCCGCCCTGCCCCCCAGAGAGTGAGACCCAGGAATATCCCAGGGTAGATGTGGAGGCTTCACTTGTCCTGAGGACTTTGGACTTAGTCCTGAGGCCCTGGGAAATCAGGGAGGGGCTAGCAAGGAAACAGCATTGGCCAGATTCCTGTCCTGGAGACAGGAAAGAGGGGTTCAGAGAGGCTCACTGTCCTTGCTCCCTAGGGACCTTGGCCCAGGGCTCCGGGGGAACCTTGATGGAGACACTTCCTTTTCTGAGCCCAGGCTGGGAGTTCACTCCAGAGGTCTTGGCTCAGGGTGGAGCCAGAGTGCCTTCCCTTACCAGGCTGTTCATGCCTGAGAGGTTTCCCCTATAGGACCCAAAGGTTTTCACATAGGGACAAAGGACTTTCCTGTCCCCAGGACTCTCCCTACTTAACAGATAAGACCCTTCTGAGTAAGAATGCCACCCCAAGGGCAACTTCCAAAACCTGCCCTCCTTGCCCTGGCTCCCAGACCCCCACCCTGGCCAGGAAAGTAGAGTCAGGCCTTCCCCTTTGTGTAGGGGGGAACAAGGTTTGTCTGATCTGCTTTGAATCCACATGATTCAGGGTCAACCCCTCCCATCCCTACTCAGGTAAAACCAAGACAGTGGTCATCTAGTGGGGGACAGGGCCTCCTGAGGGGACTTGGAGTAGGTCGTGCAGGGAATAGTTTATGGGGCAGCTCAGTTTTAGACTTCCTTTCCAGAATGACCCTAGTACCCACCCAGGAAAAGCAGCATGACCAACTTCCCTCTACTGAAGAAAACTGATGTTGGCCTGGGGTGTCAAAGGTCAAAGGTCTCCACTCTTAGAAGAGGAACAATAGCAGCACAGAAGCTCAAGCTCTCATTGTGAGGGGCTTGGCTCAGGCTGTGGAAGCTGTAGTAGTCCTGCCTGGCCTCCACCCTCCTACCAGACAGCCTCCCTGCCTCCAACAGGTACTGGGCCAGCCTTTGTCAACCAAACCAGTTCTGGTCCACTGGGTGTCTGGATGTCCCCTCCCACTGTGCATGGGTTGGGGTTCCAAGCCTTTAGAAACAACAGTGGGTCTTGGTGAACATTCTCCCCTGAAGAGAGGAGGCTTTGCCCCGCCCCTGGCTTTGCCCACAGTGGAGGAGGGAACTTAATGGCTGACAGAGCTCCCTCAAAAGCACCAGAACATTAAGAAACCATTTGCCATTTTGGAAGTCCACTGAGTCACAATGACTATGGCCTCCAGAAAAGTGCTCAGCCCTGTTGGTGCCTCATGTGGTCCCCTTTGCTGTCTCTGGATTGGCCGTGTGGTGGCTTTGGCCAAACGAGCATAATCAAGCCTGCTTCAGGATTTGTGCTCTCTTGCTGCTCCGAGATGCCATGAAAAGAGGCCCAAGCAAGTCCCTAAAGCAGATGATCAGCAGCAATCACCAGCCGTGAGTGAGGCTGCTGCACTCTCTCCAGCTCCAGCTGCCCAGGACTGCAGGTGCCCCTGAGACCCCAGGATACAGCCGAAGAACCACACAGCTGAGCCCAAACAAAGAATGGTCTCTGTTTAAAACCAGTGGCTTTGTACTTTCATTATACAGCAATAAATAGCATGTACATGAACCTTTTAAAAATGCATCACTTAATAGGCCACACTAGAGAAAGACTTGGGCCAGAAATTTTTTAAAGAGACAAGTGTTTCCATATCATCTATGTACCTACTTTTCTGAGCCTTTGTTTCCTCTTCTGAAAAATAGGCGACATGTCAACCCTTCTGCCTTGAGTGGGGAATCGGTGGGATTCCGGCTGGGCATAACAGTGCAATGGGGACTGAACTTCATGGCTACCCAAAGTTAGCCAAAAGTCCAGGGACACAACCCTCGGGGTTGATCATTCACTAGAAGGATGCACAGAACCCCTGCAAGCTGCCGTCCCCACGGTTATGGTTTATCACATGAAAAAATGCAGATTAAAGTCAGTCAGGGAAGAGGCTCATGGGGCAGTCTGGCAGGGTTCCAAATGCAAAGCCTCTGTTGTCCTCAGGAAGCCTTACCCTGCCAGCATCAACATGTGACCACAGAGTGCTGCCAGCCAGTGTCCCGAGTCTTTACAGGGCCTTCATTCTGTAGGAAGAGTGATTAATTGATGATTGCCCACTGGGAGACTGATTGACAGATGCCTTGTGATCCAAAGCCCCCATCCCACATTGCATGGTTGCTCTTTCTGACATGGTCAGACCCTATTCTAAACAAAGACCCCCAGTCAGACAGGATATAGATGACCTCCCTAAAGCCAAGAGCACCTGCCAGACCTCAATGTGGACCAGTGACCTCTTTACTATACATGGGGCCTGAAACACAGGGTGATACTGTTCCCACCTCCCTGACTTTGGATCCTGGGGAGTTTTACCTTCAGTTTTCCTGGCCATAAAACGAAGTCAGTTGCATTTCTCTCCTGAGGCTGCAGAGAACCAAGTTCTGGACTCTTCCAGCATGCACTCTGGGTGACTCTGGGGAATGGAACCCAGAGCTTTGTGTATTCCATGCAAACATTCCACCTCTGAGCTACATCCAGCCCCACACTCTTAATAAGAAGATCAAGGAATATGTTTTCCTGCTTTTTGAGTGACTCAGGGTTGTGTTTAAGGTAAGCCTCTTTCCTCTTTGGAACCTCGGTTTCCCATATGTAAAATGGGAAAATTGGGCTCAGATGACCCCAGGTCCCCTGCAGGTGGCAAAGGGGTCAAAGTGGGTGGCAAGGACTAATGTGAATCCCAAGTCTGCCTCTCAGCACAACCCTCATCTCCGCAAAACCAAGTGGCAGACTGGGCAGCCTGCAGGCGATTAATTGTCCTGCCCTGGAGGGCATCACTATGATTTCTTCTTCCTATGGAAGTGGCCATTGCAGCCGCCTCCCCCAGGCTGTTCTCTTGGATTGCACTGGGCTTGGGAGCACTCTGAGCAAGAGGCTCAGTGGGAGTGCTGGGATTTGGACCATGTTCTCGGCAGCTTAGATGCCATCCCTGCTCATTTCCAGGTTCTCAGTGGTTTTCTGGATAGATGAGGCAGCTGGGGAGGTGACTCTAGGGACACAAGAGGCGCTTACATCATCTCTGGTTCTGCAGTCCTCTAGGGACCATACTGGCTGGCATCTCTCCCAGACTCCAGAGCCATGGGCTGGATTCCTCCTGGCCAGACTGAAAGCAAAGCTCCAGCGAACTTACTGTGACCAAGGCTCATCAGTCAAGTTGTCTGGGGGAAACTGGGTGCTGAGCTGGCTCTGTGGCCCCTGCATCACCAGCCACACCTCAGCGGGCACCAAGGAAACCCTGAACTCCAGCCTTCTCCTCTCCTTGCCAGTTCTTATGAGCACTATCTTCACAGAAAATGTGGACCTCATTGGATGGGGTCCAGACGCAGGGAATTCCATTGTTCTGGCTGCTGCTGCAGCATCTGGGGGCCTGGTCCAGGCCTGGATATGTGCAGCTTTCAGCCTGGCTTTCCTCCCAGCGGCTACAGGTCTTAGGACAGCCATCCAGGAAACTCAGCCCAGACAATTCTTGGCCTGGGAGACAGCCCTGGGAAACTCCTGGTCTGTCTTGCCCCTCCCTCTGTTCCAGATTCTTCTGCCAGATGCTTTCAATGGCTCAGCCCTGAGTACTCTCTCCTTACGGTCTTCCTCTTCCTTGTCTTTAGCTCGAAAACCCCATTTCACTCAAAGAAAGAAAGGAAAGTGAGTGCAGTAGCCTCACTCATGGCTGGTGATTGCTGCTGATCCTGGGAAGAAGGCGAGCCTCTGAAGGGGGCTGAATCCTGGTTCTGATTGTGTGGTGATTCTCTGGGCCTTCTAAGCAGTGGTAGGACCCAGAGTCCAACTGTTCCTTCTGTAAAGTGGGGTTAAGTCTCAGCCTCTAGCCATAGTTGTGCCAGGATGGGCAACACTGTGTCAGAGAACCACCACTACTCTGGCCACAGTGCAATAGAAGGCTTCTTTCCTGCCCTGTCCCCCAGGTGTCTTCTGTCCCTCCTAGGAGCTGGGGCTGTCAGTTCCAGTGAGCTTTCCTCTCTAGCACTAGATTCCTCAGCATTTCAGACCATATGTTGGAGGTCTCTTTTTCTTCCTTCGGGAACTTCTCCTTAGGAAAAGTTTTCAGTGACCAAACACACTACAACGTTAGTCCATAATTAACTCTCTTGCATTTCGAATCAGGGAAACAGACACTTGCCACATAAACTCTGAGGTGTCCCATCTGTGTATTCATCTCTTAGGGCTTCTGCGACAAAGTAACACATACCTGGTGGCTTTAAACAGTAGAAAAGTATTTATTGTCTCAGTTTGGGAGACCAGAAGGCTACAATCAATAGGAGGCTGGTTTCCTATGAAAGTTCTGTGGAGAGGCAACCCCAGGCTTCCCTCTCACTTTCTAGTGGCTCCAGTTATCCTTGGCACCCTGTGGCCTGGAGACACACCACTCCAATCTCTGGCTCCATGTCAAATAGTGCTCTTCTCTCAGTATCTTTGTGTACCAATTCCTTTTTCTTATAAGGACACTATCTTTGAATCAGGGCTACCCTAATAATCCAGTATGGCCTCATCTTAACTTCCTAACATCTTCAAAGATCTTATTTCCAAATGAGGTTACCATGCCAAAGATTGAACTTAAACATCTTTTTTGGAGTCACAGTGCAACCTACTACATCTGAGTTATGTCACATTAGCAATGGGCTTTCTGGCCTTAGAAGAAAATACTCATTTTGTGAGGCATTAGGAAACATGGAAAGAAACTCCTGGACCCCATGCCTCCGTGGGTGGACCTTGGCAGGACTACAAGGCTGATGTTGGGGACACTTTTGGATCTGGGGCCAAGTAGGGATACTGGGGCTCTCTCTGTGGCTATGGGAGCTACTATTGATAATAGGACCCAGAACTTTCCCCATCCATGAGAACAGGCACTGTTCTGTTCATTCCCAGAAATGCAGAACCCTCAGGTCAGAATCTGTGGGGGAGGTATGGGGTAGGACTAGTATCCTCACTGTGCAGGTGAAGAGACAGGCCACCTGCCAAGGCAGTGTCGGATTAGGGGTGGACATCTTGCCCACCCCACCGCTCACAGCCAGCAGTTGCCTGGTGCCAGGGAAAGAATTTACCTGGCCAGACACCAACCCACTCCTGGAGTTGGCCTTGGTCTTAAGATCACAGCAGGGCCTTCATTCTGCCTTGTGGCCCCAGCAGCCTTGGATACATTGGAGAAAGAAAAGCTGGAGCCAAAATCCCCCTGAGTCCCTGGCCTTTAGAGACCAAGAATGTAACTTCCCTCCTCCTGCTCAGGCCACTATTTCCCAAGTGGTGTCTCCAAGCTATCCAGAGAATGGAAACCACAGCTCTGCAATGGCCTCTTGTCCCTGGGCTTTATCACAGGAAAACAGGCAAGTCAAGACAGATAAGTAAAGGACAGGTCTCCTGGCAAGCTACTGCCAGCCTGCCAGGAAGGGCCCCCATCTGCCCATAGAGCTGACCAAGCCCAGCACAGTAGATGGAAGAGTCCAGGTGTGGAAACCTGTTTCTCAGAACTCAGGAGGTCCTGAAATAAGGCCCCAGGGCAGTGAGCAGGCAGAGCCAAGAGGATGTACCCACTGCTTCTGGGGTGAGGAGGGAAGGATGTGTCCAGGGTCCATGTGTCCATGTGTCCAAGGACACCTATTGTGTGTCCATCCTCCTCTGTTCTATAAGAAGTGTGACTGAGTAACAGTCAGGACCCCAGGATCAGGCACTGTCTTTATCTCAGGTCTTAAGAGATTCAACCTTCCTCAAAAGGAGGCCAAATGGGAATTGAATGTACCCGCCACCCCTTACACTCGCACTGTTATGGCTTATCTGCCAGGCCTTGGTATTTCACAGGCACTGCACCTCTATTATACCCTATCAAAGACATGAATGCACAAGGAGTTTAAGTAACTTGCCCAAGATTGCACAGCTGCAGGTAACCAAACTAGGCTCAGAATCCATTCATGCCCATCCTACAGACAGGCCACTTGGCCCCTTGTGGGGTTCTGCAATCTGGACTGCCGGCTGTGGGGGAGGTTGGTCCAATCCCTCTAGGCCGGACCCCCGCAGTAAGCTTGCAGTAAATGTGCAATTATCGAACCGACGGGGGAACACACGGGGAGAATACAGGAAACGTTCCAACCTCGGGGTCCAAGTTGCTACCAATGAGTAACCTCCCCCGACTTTGGGGCTAGGCGCCCCTCCCGAGGGCCAGAGAGCGGGCGGAGCCTCTGCCTACGGGCCAATGACAACGCAGGGGCGGTGCATGTGGGCGGGGCGAACGGTCCCTGGGCAATGGGCGGGCGGAGGAGTGCAGGGGCGGGGCCATGGAGCTAAAGGACCAATGGAGATGCACTGGCGGGCGAGCGGGGCACGTTGGAGGGTGGGACAGGCAGGCAGCGAGCCAATGATGGGGAGGGGCGAGGCCTGAAAACAGGAGGGGGAGACGGGGAGGTGCCCTCGCGCGGCGGACCAATACCTGCGCGGGGGTGGGCCCGGCGGGCGGGCGGGGGCGCCGAGGGGGCGGCGGCGGCGGCGGCGAACAAAGAGGCGGCGGGCGCGGGCGGCCGAGCGGAGCCGAACGCAGCCGAGCCGGGCCGAGCCGGGCCGGGCCGGGCCCAGGAGCGCGCGTGCGATGCGGGCGACCAAGCGGGGGTCGGCGGGTCCCTGAGCCCGCGCCAGCAGCGAGGGAGCCCGCGCGGCGCCGCCCGCCGAGGCGCGGGGCCGCCATGGCCGGGGTCAGCTACGCGGCGCCCTGGTGGGTGAGCCTCTTGCACCGGCTGCCCCACTTCGACCTGCGGTGGGAGGCCACCAGCAGCCAGTTCCGGCCCGCGGACGCCGACTATCAGCAGGTGACGCGCGCCCCCGGCTGCGGGGTCAGGGCCCGGGTCGCGCCTTCTCCGCTCCATCCGGGGTCATGTCCCCTCCATCTGGAGGGTCTCCTCTGGCCTTGGGCCCTTCCTCGGGGTTCCAGATACCTTCCAGCCCATCCGGGGTCACCACTCAGGTCCT
Source organism: Urocitellus parryii (assembly GCF_045843805.1). NCBI lineage: Eukaryota > Metazoa > Chordata > Mammalia > Rodentia > Sciuridae > Urocitellus > Urocitellus parryii. The sequence continues at coordinate 37,167,935 of NC_135539.1, forward strand.
TCCCCTAGAGGGTCTCTTCTGTGTCCTGGGCCGTGTCCCGGGCCCCCTCCTAGGGGTACAGATGCCCTTCAGCCCCCATTCAGGATAAGGGCCCCTTCCAATGGAGGTTCTCCTCTGAGTCCTGGTCCCCCTTCTCAGGGGTTCACATACCCTCCAGCACCCATTCGGGGTCAGGGTCGGTCCCTTCCAGTGGAAGGTCTCTGGGTCCTGGGTTCCTCCCCAGAGTAGTAAGACTCCCCACCCCTATCCAGTGTCACAATCCCTTCCTTCTGGAGGGTTTTCTGTGGGCCATGGGCCTCTTCAAGGGTCTAAATACTCTCCTGCCCCTATCGAGGATCCTCAGCCCCCTCCAAATTCTGGCTTCCTCTTGTGTCAACAAGGCCCCTGTTCTGGGATAGTGGAACTGCCTTCCTCCCCTCCGTGGAGCCCCTCTGCTAGCTGTGGGTTCTTGCCCCCAACCCCTCCTTAAAGACAGGCCAGTACCCCAGGTTCCCAGCAGACCCCCTTACCCAGGGCTCCAGGGCTCTGAGAACCTCAGCACCCTGGTGCAGGAGGGGATTCCTCGCCCCCTCAGCCTCAGCTGGGGAATCCCGCTGCCAGGCTTTTGGTGGGTAAGTAGCCTGGGCAGATGCCAGCCCTCTGTGGCTGGTAATGACCCCCTGCTCCGCGGTCAGGCTGTGGGATGTACACACAGTGCGTGTGTGGCTGTTGGAGACTAGGCTGCCAGCAGCCCTTGGGGGAGGGAGGCCTGGCTGAAGGGAGGCGAATGGGCCTCATTCTGGGAGGCTAGAAGGAACTGAGCCCAGGCAGAGCTGAGGGAGCAGTGGGGGCCCATCTCAGCCCTCTCCCAGTGGATCTGGAGGCTTGGCCTCATTCCAAGTCCCAGCACCACCCCCTTGGCTGAGCCATTGTCACTTGGGTGCAGGGGAATGGGCTGTGAGCTTTTCCTTCCTGTTTGGGGATCCAGATTCCAGAAGCTCCTTGGCTAAGGTGCCTGGTCACCCTGAGCACCTCAGGGTTCTCCAGTGGGTCACAATAGAGCCCCATGGTTGTGTGGGGATCCGGTATTCTGGAGCCGTGTAGCGCTTGCTATTCAGCTCTGTCCTCTGCAGCCTCCCTTGTCCAAAGGAGGAAAACCGGAAGTAGAGGGTAAGGCAGTATGGGAGCTTCTGCTCCCACTCCGTGCTTACCTGACCCCAGGTCCCCCAGCTTCTAAGCAGATTAGAAAGGGGGCAAGAGATTGGCCTAGGCACACCCAGGGATAGCAGAAGGAAGGACATGTGGAGCCCCAGGAGGATTTGTGTAAAGCCTGGGCCTGGGGCCATTCAGTGTGGGGCAACCTGTGCTTCTTGTGCTCCTAGGACTGTCCGGCGTGGTGGCTCTGTCACGCTTCTCCCTGGAGGGCTGTTGAAGCAGGTGGATGTGCTTTACCTGGAAAGTTATCTGCCCTGAGGGTTGGCCCACTTCTCAGTCTGAAGGTCAGGGGCCCCTGGCACCTAGATGGCTGTTTCCTGTGGCCTGTGGGCTGCCACCTGCTCATGCTGCCAGCCACAGTTGAACTTGCTGCCAGCCCTCTAGGGTGCCTCTGTTCTAGCTCTCAGGTCAGGTGCCTGCAGCCCACAGAAGCTTGGGGGTGCTGGCTGGGCCCCACAGTCAGCCTGGCTCCCGGCAGGGCGCTGGTTTCTGCCCCCTTTCCTGCCCTACTCCATGGTGGGAGGGCGCTGACTCACTTCTCTCTAAGGAGCAGAATTAGCCACTGAATAATTCACGGTGTGGAAACCAGCCTGTCTCCTTCCCCCGCCACCTCTGCCTCTGGCAAGGGGCTGTGGATGTGTGTCCTGCCCTGCCCTCCGTGTGCTGTGCCTTTAGGTGGGCACCAGGTGTCTTTAAATTCATCCTGAAGTGGGACTGGTGTGCCTTACATGAGGGTGCCAAGGTGGGAGCAGAGCTGGAGCTTCCTTCCAGAGTGGGTGGGTGATGCTAAGGCATTCCTTGCCGTGGGACTGGCTGCCCGACTCCTGGGGTGACCCTCACACATGCTGTCCTGGGCCCCCTCCTCAGCCTCTGTGCCCTGCTGAGAAGAGCTCTGTCTCTCTGCCCATCCTGGGGCAAGGTGGGGCCAGGAGTTGGGCCCTGCCGTGGGAGACCAGTCTTGGTCCTTTGCTGTTCCCTGCCCCTGTGACCCACTGTCAGGATCCCTGGTGAGATCCACCCTGTGGCTGCCTGTCACTAGCCCCCTTTCACACAGCCTAGACCTGGGCACAGTTGTCTCCATTATACAGATCAGCAAGCTGAGGCTCAGAGTGGGCTGGCTCAGCATTAGCCAGTGAGCAAGCTGGGGAGCCAGGCCTTCCTCAGAACTCTTGCCTCTGCCTCTCTAGGGGCCAGTCAGTCCCGGGCCGCTGCAGGGGTTCAATCTGTGGAATTGGGATTGATGAGGCTGTTCCAAGGTTGCCACAGGGGCCTGCCGGAACCAGGAACCCAAACAAGTGACTCCCCACACTGTCACCCCCAGACGGCCCTACACTGGGGACCCGCAGTCTTCTCCAGTGTCTGCACCCTACAGTGTGAAGGTTTCTTTGGACTGAGTATCTCAGGCCACAGCATTCCCAAGGCCCCTTTTTGGGAGAGTGGTCCCTATGTCCACCTCTTGGTTGCAGAGTGGATGGAGTGTGGGGAGTCACCTGTTTGGGTTCTTGGGGGCTAGTGACATGTTCTTCCTAAACCAGGCTGCTGGCTGCACTTCTCTAGGGCCAGCTTGTCCCCAGGGTGCCCCAGCTCTCCCTGCCTCTGCTGTGGCTGCAGGCCTCAATGGGGGGACTTCTCACTCACAGGGAAGAGCTGGAGGCTTAGCGGGTCAGGCCCTTCCTTGTGGTCCCACAGCAAAGCAGGCAGCACTGCTCTAGAGGCCTGGTGACTGAGGAGACTTGAGGCCATCCTGTCCTCTAAGTGAAAATACTACTTTTGTATGTGGGGGCCTGTCCTGGCTGCCTGTGGTCCCCAGGCTTGGGTAACAACCTTCTCTTGGGCTGCTGTATGGGCACCTTTGGTGGGGCCTGCATCCTCGTTCTGTCTTTCCCACTAGCTGACCTTGGGTGACCCACCCACCTCTCTGGGGTGGGAGTCTGTTTCCTCATTTCCTACCAGTCCTGATGACCCAGCATGACCCTGTGTCCTTAGGCAAGGATCAAGTTCACACTGCGTTCAGCAATATACTGGCTTTCAGGTAGATGGTGGCACTTTCTTCAGGTTTGCCTAACATGTGGGGCCATTTACTATTAAAGCTCTAAACTCTCAGGTGTTTCCATTGAGACCCCAGTGATAAGACTGAACTTGAGAAGAGGGTCACAGGCATTGGAAACAGTGTGTGCAAAGGTCCTGAGGCAAAGGAGCCCAGGAGAGGGAGGCCAGCTGGTCCACAGGAAATTCCCAGCATTCTGCAGGGGATTGCACTGCCCCATGGGTGTGGGGTGCTCTGTGCAGAGGTGTGTAGCCCACACTGTGGCCACATAGAGGGATTTATGCTTTGGGTTGAGTGGCCCTCAGAACTGGTAAGACCACAGTCCCTGGGCTTACAAGGTCAGCTGCAGGCCAGTGGCAGAGGCCACATCCTCTGGGTAGGGCTGGCCTTGTTGTCATCCTCCCGAGTACTCAGGAAATGAGCTCTGGTTGAAAAGGCAGCGTTATCACTGTCGCCTGTCTGCCAGCTTACAAAGGCAGGACACGTCCATGGGCCACAGGGGCGGGAGGAGCTGCAGGAAGACAAAGAAGCCCCTCACACTGGGGTCTGTCTTGCACTGGATTTGTGGGGAGGATGCTGCTTGAAACCAGAATCATGCTGTGTACCTTCTTGTCATCTGCTTTTGGGACCATGTGTGCTTTCCACATGTCTGTGGCCTTGGGTCCAAATGCTTGCCCAGCATTCCACAGTGCTACTCAGGATTCTGAAGTTACAAGTGACAGAAGTGTGCCAAGCACAGAGTGCTCAGGGAGCTGGGCGGAAGCTTCTAGAGCAAGCCTGAGAGGGCAGGAGCTGATGGGCTCCACTTGGGAGGCAGGGAAGCCCCTGGCTGGGTCATCACCTACCTTGGGGCCAGGGAAGGGGTAGGCTATGAACCCTGGGCCACCACCGGGCCCGCTCCCACTGGGGTCAGGTACTGGGGCCCCTCTTGGCTTGGCTTCCCACCTGTTATCTGAAGGGCACTGTGTTGCCACACTCGGCCCTGATGTCCACCTTTTCATTGGCACTGTTGGGGGTTTTTTTATGTTTATTTTTTAGTTTTAGGTGGACACAATATCTTTATTTTATATTTATGTGGTGCTGAGGATCGAACCCAGTGCCTCATGCATGCTAGGTGAGCCCTCTACCACTGAGCCACAACCCCAGCCCCTGGCACTTAGTTTTTAAGACTCAGAAGGTGCAGTGACCAGCCCCGTGCCCAGGAGTCTGTGGATCTTTAAGCATTTCCTTAGGGTACAGTTTTGGACTCTTGCAAAGTCCCAGAGACGGCAGATCTTCAAGAAGGCTTCTCTGAGTGTGCGGGCCTGGGGTCAGGTCACTGCTCCCTTGGCTCCCTGGCTACAGCCAGCCTAGGGGCCACTCCAGCTGTCTGTTTCCAGGCTCTTCTTGCAGGAATCTCCATCCCGACACCTCCAGGGGCCTACCCTGCACAGTGCTGCACTCGCTGCCGAAGGTACCTTAGCTCTTCTGGCCACTGGCTGGGTTCGCTTGGTCGGGCTCTAGGGGAGTGGAGTGCTCCGTGGTTTTGACACTAGGACATGGCCACTTTGCCCAGGGGGTTTTATGCTGTTTCAGTTTGGTTTGTTTTTTTAACATTTTTTTTTTTTAGTTGTAGATGGACACAATATCTTTGTTTTTATTTATAAAATTTTTTATGTGGTGCTAAGGATCAAACCCAGTGCCTCACACATGCAAGGCAAGTGCTGAACCACCGAGCTACAGCCCCCAGCCTGGGTATATGCTGTTTTTATCCATAGCACTTTAGAGGGGAACTACACGGTGACCCTGGGAATGGGACACTCCCCCCCCCAGCCCCTGGCATGGCCAGATCCTGAAGTCCCTGGGCTAAGACTCCTACCCACTCCTTTCCTCCCTGTGGACACAACTTTAGTGCAGTTCCTGAGCCTGGGGGTGGAGGCTTCCCAGGTGTCCCCTCGCAGTAGGTGCTGGCTCAAGAAATTCAGGAGTCTGGACCATACCCTTCCCACAGGCAGCCCCATGAGGCCCAGCCCCCAAAGAGGAACCGATTCTGCAACCAGGGAACTGGAGTTTCAGATATGGGAAGTGCATCATACAGCCACAGAAGGATGGGGACATGTGACAGTGGGCAGGCAGTGACTGTGGCAAGACCACTGGAGGGCCTGGCCGGGCAGACCTGCCTCCCGCAGTCTGCAGGGGGCCGCCCCAGCCTGCTAGATCAGGGTGCATTGGTTGCTCAGGGCTGCAATCCTTTGGAGGGGTGAGGACACAAACCCAGAACCCAGCCACTGTGACCCAGCCTGGCGAGGCTTTAGTGAGCACCCTGGGCACTGTGCCACCCAGCACAGAGAGCAACTACTCATGCTTCCAGAAGCTGCAGTGAGGCCACTTTACAGAGGGTGTATCTGAGCTAAGGTCCAAGGAGGGGCCTGTTGGAGTCGTGATAGTGGAAGCTTCTAATTCTGCTTTCAGACTGGCACCCTCCTACTCCCAAGGGGTCCATGGCACAGTGGCTACATGCTGAGGCATTGGGTGCCCTTTATGCCACAGAACTTTGAGGGCTGCAGTGGGCCTTGGTCAAGGCCAGGCCTTCAGCCCACCAGTGGCAGGATGGGCTGCACTTGGTGCCAGCTGACCACAGGATGCTGTTGTTCTTGTCCAGAGCCAGGGAAAGGCATGGGGTGCTGGGGTTGCCCTCAGGAAATGGTCCAGGGTTTGCAGGGAGGCTGGGTGGGGAGCTGCTGGAAGAGGGCTACTTAGGGCCCCACTGCCCAAAGCCCTGGGCTCCTCATGTCCTCGGATAGGCTTGTGCACAGACACGCGGCCATCCACAGTCCTGCAAACACAGGTTACCTTCAGTTGGCATCTCTCTCCTCCCAGAGGATGGGTCTCTGAGGAAGGGACAGATGGGCCCTGAGAACAGCACATGCTGCCCAGCTACTTCCTTCCACCTCTCAGAGCAGGCATGGTGTGTTCCCTCACCCAGCTGCCCACCTAGGCTGGGTTCCTGGTCATCGTGGAGTGGCCCTCCAGGCCTCAGGGTGCATTCAGTTCAAACCTTCCTTCTTCTACCGCCTCTTCTTAGTAGGGGCCTCACTCTGAGATTTGGTTCCATGCTGGCTCCAGTGGGTGACCAGGCCTGTCTGGTAGCTCCTGGCTGGGTCAGGCCTGTGGTCTCAGACCCTAGGGTGGCCTGGGCAGTTGCTTGTAAATTAGCTTGGTAAGAGAAGGGGATTTTCTGGTGTTTGCACAGGGGGAATCTGTTGGAGTAGGGACTGAAATGTCTATGTCCACTGCAGCAGGACAGATGTCCTGCTCTCCGGTGTCTGTGCCTCCCTGGGGGTAGTGGGTGTGGGCTGCAGGAGACCTGGGGTCTGTGCTTTCATGCTGACACCTAACTTCAGGGTGGCAGGATGAGTGTGCGGCCTGCAGGGACACCATGGCATCTCCCCTTTGGAGATTCTAGGAGGGTGGGAGGGGTGCAGCCCTGATTACCTGGACCTCAAGGTGGGTGAACTGGGACAGAAATTTGGGCCACTTCTCCCCGGCTCATTCCTGTGCACCCCCCGCCAGCTACACTTTCTCTAAGATCCGCCAAGAACTCACTGTCATGGAATTCATGAAACCCAAGCTTGGCCCGATGGAAAATCTGTTTTTAATTTCTGGCCAGCGTCACTGGGAACCTCAGCCGAGCATGCCGGGGTGGGGGCTATGCCACGCAGCCAGTTTGGCGCCCACACAGCCTGGAGGTCTCTGCAGGCGTGTGGACCCTGGCTCCCCACTTGTGAGGGTGAAGACAGCTTTGTGTCCAGCTGTAGGCAACTGATTTGCACAGAACACACCCCCTCTCCCGGGGTGGTCTGGAGTGTGGGACCCCGGAGCTCAGGCCCAGGACAGGCGGGAGTGCTGTCTCACAGGGACCCCAGATACGGACTGTGGCTGCAGCTTGCACACCCTGAGCCATCCAGGGCATCATCAGGCTTGGTAGCCCCTCCCTTTCCTCACCCTGGCTTGGGACACAAGTGAGGCCCTAGATGGCACTGGAGGACCCTCAAGCAGCCTCCTAGACACCTCAAACCCTGTCTCCTCCTCTCAGGGTTCCAGGGCCGCCACGGGAAACTTCCTGGTTAAGGATGGGCTCCCTCTTCCCTTCCTCTTACCCTTCTGTCTGTTTCCACTCTTTCTATGGGAGCTGCCGCTGGCCTGGTCTCAGCTGGGGCTGGACTCCAGCACACAGGACTATCTTTGAGCTCTCCACATCCCAGGTTACCTCACCAGTAACCTGTCAACCCACAATGGCAGTTTAGGCAACCCCCTCCCATGTCCTTTTCCTGGCCCCCAGCTCTGTGCTGTTGGGGTCTTGAGGGCCCCACCGGTGACCCAGCAGGAGCCCAGTGCCTGGCCCCAGCACTCATCTCAGGGCCTGTTACAGAGTGATCCACAAAGCGATGTTCTCATCTGCCCTGGGCTGCGTGGTGAAGCGTTCCACACTCTGGGGAGGCAGGTGTGACTGTTGTGACTCAGTGTGCAACATGTTCCCTCTGGGCTGCCATGCCCTAGTGCTTTCACCCAGGTTGGGCCCAGGGCCCCAAAGACACGAATTTAAGCTGCCTGTGTAGTCGGCCAAAGGTGTACCTTGCCTTACAGTCTTAATGACCTGTGCTGGCGCTGGGCCTGGGTTTGCATATGGGTGACAGTGTGCACATGCCACATGGCTAACAGGTGCCATGTCCAGGAGGGGCCGGAAGTAGAGCAGACCTGAGCAGGAGGCTGCTAGGGAGGTGGGAGGGCACAGACTGCGCCATGCCACCTGCTCCTGCCTCCTCTCCGTGACTGGTCCATGCGGTGGAGCCTCCTCCTGCCCAGCCTTTTTGTAAGGATTTGGTGGCATGCTGAGGGCCTCCCCTCTCAGCACAGAGCTTGTCAGGGTCACCACTTCTGCAGGCAGCCTAGCCAGGGGTTGGGGAGGACAGGCCACAGGGTGAGATTTGGACTCCAGTCTCTGACATATTGGAACATGCTAGAGGAAGAGGCTTGTGCTGAGTTTAGAGACAGTAGGGATTCCCTGAAGGGAACAGGGTTCCAGCCTCAAGGGCAGCATGTGCTGGGCCTGGAGGCCAGAGAACCCTCCACCCAGCCCTGACCAACCTTTTCTGGTCTACCTCTGCCCTGGGAGTCCCTCCTAGGCTGGGGCTGGGAGGACTTGCTGGGGCCCAGGGCTTTGGTCCCCTGACACGCCTGACAGCTTCAGAAGCAGCCCCAGTCTGATTTGGGATAGCTGAGGCTTCGGACCTTGCACTTTCTGGCCCATTGGGTATCTCAAAGTGGGTGAGAACTTGGGGCATGTCTGGATACAGGGCAGGGACAGCATCCTCAGTGGCCACAATCCATGGCTTTTGGACAATAGGACCTTGAGAAGAATGAGGTGGTCCAGGACTGAGGAGCAGGGCCCCAGTTTCAGAGGGGACAGCAGAGACCACAGGAGGGGTGTTCTAGCCTACGGTCGCCCAGTGCAGTCTGGCTGAGTCCCCACTGCAGAGCGCAGCATGGTTTCTGTAGCCTGAGCTGTGGCGGGTGGCTCAGGACAGGGCTGGCTGAGCATCTGCTTCGCCTGACTGAGCCCTTACATCACTCTGCCACGGACGGAAAATTCCATGTGGTCAGAGCCCAGATGCTGATCAGACGTTTCCCATTCTTCTTTTGAATGGCCCTGTGGACAGCAACAGCAGGGACACCACTGAATGCCATTGGCCTGGTGCCGCATGAACACCTGTCCTCTGGGAGTTTGGCCTCAGAGAAGGGCAGAGGTCACACTGGCCACAGTGCTATCCCTGCCAGACTAGCTGGCTCAGGGAGCTGCCCTGGCACCTAGGCACCCTGATGACCATCCTGCATTGCCCGGACAAGGACAGGCTGCAGTGGTCCCCAGGGGCGGATGGCCCAGGGCATCCTGCTGGCCTGTCCTTGTTCAGAGCGTCCCTCCACCTGTGGAGCTACCCTGGTATAGCTTCACAGCCCAGCCCCTAGCCCAGTGCACGGCCAGGGAGCCCAGTTCCCAGCTGCCCCATCAGGAGGAACACTTCTGCCACAGAAATCTGCTCAGCCTCTTGGAGCTTGAGGTTGTGACTATAGGACCTGAGTTAAACTTGAAGATGGGCTCAGAGAGGTGGCTGTCTCTCCCCATCCCTGCCTTATTGACGAGCTCAGCAAGGCCTTCCCAGCACCCATCAAGAATGTGTAAGCAGAGCCCAGGGCACAGGGGGTGGGAGTGAGGTCCCTGTTCTTCCATGAGGAGGAGCTTCCTGGAGTAGAGCCAGGCCAGGTGAGAGCACATCTGGCTCCTTGGAGGGCAGGGAGGTGAACCTGACAGCCCTGCCTGTCACCACCTCCAGGGCCTGAGTGAGTCAGGGTCCTTGAATGACTCCCCTCTGAGCCCAGGATGTATTTTTATCCTCGAGGACCTGGTCTGGGGGTTTCCGGGACACTCATCTTGCCCTGCTCTTTGACCCCCTCCCCCTGGATCATGGCCAGGCCTGTGCTTCCTCTGCTGGCCTGTTGTCTCTGGCTGCTGTCCCAGTCAGAGCCTGGGGGCTCACAGCGCCACACCCAAATGTGGCAGCATGTGTAGGTGTGAAATGCGCACATGTGTGGACGTGGGCCCAACAGTTGTGTGTGGGCGTGGTTGCGTGTTTGCACCTTCTGCGTGGCACTGGGTCCCCTCCCTGCAGCTCATGGTCTGCAGAGCCAGGCCTGGAAACAGCTCTGCCCCCAGGGGCAGCCTGCTTCTCCTGGGCTCCCCATGCTGGTGGAATTTTTGCTCCCATGGCTCATGCTCACAGTGACCCTACTAAAAAGTGACTTTGCTATCTCCATTTCACACACCAGCACTTGCTGCTACTGAAAGTGCAGACTCGCTGGTCCTCCAGCTCCTGTCCGTTCTGCTTCTTCGTGGCTCCTCTCACCTCACAGAAGGCACCAGTGTTTACCCACAGTGGGGTTTAGTGCCAATGTTGCCTCATGCCAAAACGAATCTGCTGGGCCCCTGCGTGTGCCTGGCACCTAGTGGTATTTCCTACAGAGTAGCACCTGCTGGACAGGGGCCCTGTGCTACGGCTGTGCTGTTAGGGGCAGGCTTGCTGCACCCCAGCTCCCGATTGGCCCTGAGTGCTTATCTTGCTGTGCCTGTTTTCTCATCTGATCAGTAGGAGTGTGCAGTCCTGGCGCCACTGAGGAGGTGATCTAGGACCGCAAGCTCTTTGATGTGTCTACCCTATGGCCATCTGAGAGTTGGGCAGCAGACCAGCCTGGGTGGCTGCTAGATGTGAAGCACAGATGCCTCTTTACATTCCTCCTGTGCACACCTGGGTCAGCCCCTGATTGAGAATCTCCCTGATTCCCAATTTCCTCGCCCCTAGCAAGATATTCCCAAGAGAGAGTGTTCCAGGTGCAGGATGGAGCCCAAATAACCCTCCCAGAATGCCCTCAGTGAGTGGGGACAGGGAAGCAGGGGAGAGGACACTCTAGCCAAGTCCCTGAGGATTTCTGTGAGCAAGGGGGCAGGTTGCTGTGGCCCCAACACACACCATGAAAAGCCCCCAGGGTGACCCTGCCTGTGGAAGTGCCGGCATCCGTGGACCTGGATGCAGGCCTTTGACCTGTCATGAAGGGTACCATAGGGCCTGTGTTAGGGTTGACACCTCTGGTCTGTGCCCACTGCATGCAGATGAGGGCAGATTCAGGGATCCCAGGTGACATTGCTGTTCAAGCACCTCATGGTTACTGGCCCACTGGGTGGCAAGGTGGTGCTGGGGTAAGGGACAGTTAATATTGGGCTTCTTGAGACTGGTCTCTGGTCCTTGGACAGGTGCTTAATTTCCACCAGGGACGCCTACTGGGGCCTGACTCCACCCCGTGTATGATCCTAGGCCAGCCCTCCTGAGCTTTAGAGACCCTTCTGACGTGAGCACCCTGGGTCTTGTGGGATCCCTGTGTTGATGAGGTGGCTCTGGCATCAAGTCCTTGGACTTGCTCATCTCTCCCCCCAAGCCTGCTGGTGTAGGGGTAATGAGCAGCAGTGGGGGCCACTGAGCACTGGGCCAAGAACCAGGAAGTGTCCCCCTCCAACACCTTGCAGCACTCACATTACTCCACACAGGGTGGCCACGGGGCACAGGGCAATGGAGGAGGAAGGGCTGTGGCCTGTGACTACAGCCTCATGGAAGAACCCTGGTCTTCCCCTGAGGGTTCCCCTATGGTGTGTCACAGGCGGAGGCCCAGTCTCCAAAGGTACATCAGCCTCCAGGGCACCAGTATGGCATTGGACTCCAGCAGGGGTTTGGTTCTCGGCCTGCAATGGCTGGTTGTGCAGCCCTTGGTCAGTGTCCCTCTGGCCAGGTAGAAGGTGAGCAGGTCTACAGCCAGGTATGGGAACCAGCTGGCTTCTGGGAGAGCAGGGAGTGCCATCCTCCTGCTGCCTGGCAACTGTCTCCTAGAAAACAGCCCACTAGGCGCCAGGGCTGCTCATCCAGCAGTCCCAGTGCCCTCCAGGCTGAGCCTCTTGTCCCAAGGGGAGCTGGGCAGGGGGTAGGCTCAGGCCCCAGGGAGGCTACAGTTGCCAAAATGATCAGATGTGGGGAGGGAGGGTGTTTCTCTGCAGGAAGAGATAACTGGTGGTCACCCCACGCTGACAGCTGTTAGTGGACGCCTCCCTGAGTCAGGTGCTTGAGCCTCAGTTCTTGACCCCCACACGAGGTGCGGCCAGGTTTTGGCTGCCACCCCACCCTGGCACAGGAAGTGTGTAGAGGTCCCGTCTTGTGACCAGAAGGGGCTGCATTTGAACAGAGAGGACTCTGGTCCTGGTCCTCTCTCTCTCTCTACCTCTCTGAAACATCCTTACTGCTGAAAGCACGTGGCCAGGCAAACTGAAGAGTACAGTGTCCAGGGGAGCAGGGCCTGGCGCCTGCCCCGACCACAAACCGCTCTGGCTGTGCCCATTACCCTCCTTCCCTCCAGTGAGTGCTCAGGAAATGTCTCTGCTGCACTCATAGACTACTTCCTCTGAAGACCCAGGCCTGGGGACAGGCAGGCCCTGGTGTCCTGAGGCCCAGGGAGGCAGCACCGGTGGCATTCCTAGAGCCAGGTGTTAGGTGGGGGCACTGTACGCCACTGGTATAGGTGGGGTCCACAGGACACACTGGTGTGGTGGCCATGGAGAGTGTGCTGCCAGCCCATCTCATTCAGTGCTTGAGACTCCAGTGCCCCCTGCCCAGTCCTGAGTGCAGCTCCTGAGAGCACCAGGGAGGGTGGCCCCTCAGCCCCGTACGTGCTCACCCTTCAAAGCCTCATTGTGAGCAGGGCCAAGCTCAGCTCAGCAGGCCCCCATTTTCCTAACAGTTCCTAAAACAGCACTGGGAGCGGGGACTCCGGATGGCAAAATGCCTGTCCCTGCCCAGGTGAGGGCACAGGGAGGCGATGGCTATGGGAGGCAGCTGTGCCACCTTCCCACCCACCCCAGGTCCCTCCTAGGACTGAGGAGTCGCAGACCTGGTGGGAGGGCACAAACCCTGTCCCAGGAACAGACTGTCTGGTGACTTGGATGGAGGCAGTTCTTGCAGCCCGGGGGCCTGTGGGGCCTGTGCTGTCTGGCCCCATGGCTGCCAGGATTTCTCTGCACATTTCATCCACTCCTCAGGGGAGGGGCCATCACCCCTTTTACAGAAAAGAAAACCAACTCAGGGAGCTGGAGGGGCCTCCTGGGCCACGTGACCAATCAGTGATGGTGCTGGCCCCATCCGCCCACTAGGTGGCTCTTTGTCACCACCGTCTCTGGCTACACCCCACTCAGAGCCTCTTTTCTAGGCTTAGTCTGGAATCCTCCCTAGATTGGGGCCCAGGAAGCTGGCAAGTCCGCCACAGGAGGGCACAGGGCCTAGAAGCCTCCAGTAGATCCGCCTGGTCCCTCCAAGTGGGGTCAAGTCCTGATTGCAGGGGGCCGGCTGCCTGTGGGAGTCCCTTAGGTGTTGGGAGCCACCATTCCTCACCTAGAAGTTGGGGACAGGCCTCACCTCCACCCAGGGCAGGGGGAGGGTTAAGTGGGAGTCTGCCGGGCCACCCTCCAGCGAGCTTCCTCCCTCCCACAGGCACTGCTGCTGCTGGGGGCCACGGCCCTGGCCTGCCTGGCGCTGGACCTCCTCTTCCTGCTCTTCTACTCCTTCTGGCTGTGCTGCCGGCGGCGCAAGAGCGACGAGCACCTGGATGCCGACTGCTGCTGCACGGCCTGGTGCGTCATCATCGCCACGCTGGTCTGCAGGTGAGCTGGGCAGGGTCGCGCAGGGACTGTCCAGGGGGGCAGGGGGCTGCGTGCTCATGTCCCTGCCCTCTCCAGCGCGGGCATCGCAGTGGGATTCTACGGCAACGGGGAGACCAGCGACGGTGTCCATCGGGCCACCTACTCGCTCCGTCACGCCAACCGCACAGTGATGGGGGTCCAGGACCGCGTGAGTGGGCTGGGAAGGTGTCTGTGGGCTGTCCACTGGTTCTGTGCATGCCGGTGGGCTGGTGGGATGGAGGGGCAGCTGAGGCCCTGGGGAACCAGGGGCCTGCACCTGGCCTCAGCTCTGGCCATCCTGGTGGCAGGTGTGGGACACGGCAGCGGCCCTGAACCGCACGGCAGAGCCCAGCCTGCAGAGCCTGGAGCGGCAGCTGGCCGGGAAGCCAGAGCCCCTGCGGGCTGTCCAGCGGCTACAGGGCCTGCTGGAGACACTGCTGGGCTACACTGCCGCCATCCCCTTTTGGAGGAACCCAGGCGTGTCTCTGGAGGTGCTGGCTGAGCAGGTGGATCTCTATGACTGGTACAGGTATGGCCACATCCTCTTTCCTGCCTGCCCAGTACACCTGGCTCAATCATCACCCTCTTCTGCACCTTGTTCTTAGTACCTAATACTTAAGGCCTTACTTTGGGGGTCAGGGCAGCTGGAGGTCACTGGCAATGATAGGAATCCCCCAAGTGGACAGGCCCTGACCCTGGTCCCTGTATCCTAGGACTGCCTGTGGGTACCAGGCTGCTTGCCTTGTTCTGTCCCTGCTGTCCCCCCTCCCTTGTCCCCTCTATGTGCCTAGCCCACACCCATGTGTGCCCGCAGGTGGCTGGGCTACCTGGGCCTGCTGCTGCTCGATGTCATCATCTGCCTCCTGGTGTTGGTGGGCCTCATTCGCAGCTCCAAGGGCATCCTGGTTGGGTGAGTCTGGGTGGGAGGTGGGCCTCCTGCGGGCTGGCAGGATGGAGGGGCAACTGAGGCCCTCGAGGTACTGTCTCTTCATCAGTCTCCAGTGGTACTCACGAGGCCCTCATCGCTGGCCCGCCTGAAGTGGTCTTCTCCCAGAGAGGCCTGCTCTGAGATGTCCCTGTGACTAGCATCCTAGGCTACTCCCCCAGCCCAATTTTGGTGGCTTGCTGTGTTCCTGCTTGGGACAGTGTGTCCATGGGGTACCTGTGGCAGGGAGACCCTGGGAGCCACCTGCCTGGGCCCAAGTGCTAAGGGATCCCAGGAGACCAGGAGCAGGAGCCGGGGAGTGCGGTGCCTGCTCCCTCCACCCTCAGGTGTTGAAGCAGCCCACTCACCAGGCCGCCTGCCATCCTTGGCTAGGTCAGTGCCGGACCTCTGTCTCTTCTGAAGGACAGAGTGACAGCTTACCCAAAGGGTGACTGCGAGATGCTGTCCCTGTCCCTCTCTGAACAGTTACAAGCCCATCCTGGCTCCTACTTGAGCCTGGTACTAGGAGACTTCAGAAAACACTGCAGCCCCCGCCCTGGTGCGCACAGGCCTTGCGGGATGAATTCATAGAACATGCCGAACGTCAGTGGTGACAGTGCCCCGAGAAGCGTAAAGCCCGGCAGGTGGCCAGGCAGCCTTCAGTGCACATTGTATCCAAGAAGCCCTGAGAGACAGAATGTCAAAGCAGAGGTCTGAGGGAGGAGGGATGCTTGGGCCCTTGAGGAAGGACAGCTGACAGCCAGCACACAGGCTTGTGTGTAGCTGGCAGCAGAGGCCGGTTAGGCCCCACCTGGCATGGGGCAGGCTGCACCTGGTGGGGTTGGGGCTCCACAGCCCTCAGGGAGTGGACAGTGGACTGCAGAGCAGCATGAAAGTAGCAGAGGCTTGTCTTCCAGGTAGATGGCCCTAGCAGGGGGACTTGGGGGACAAGAAGGGCAAGGCCCAGGGAGCCATCAAGTCTTAGAGCTAAGCCAGGAGGAGGGTCTGCTCAGGTGGTGGGCAGCTCTTTGTGGGTCAGACTCCAGGTGTGCCCTGGAACCTAGCTCTCCAGTCAGCAGCCCAGCAAGTGGCATGTCCCCTACCCTGTAGCCTGAAGGCTGCTGACCGGCTCTCTTTACCCCAAGGGTCTGCCTGTTGGGGGTACTGGCCCTGGTCATCAGCTGGGGTGCGCTGGGCTTGGAGCTGGCCGTGTCTGTGGTGAGTGGCCAGGGGACCAGTATCCCTGTCTGCTGGGCCTAGGTGTGGGGGAGGGGAGGGGAAAGCAGCCACACTCTTCTCCCTTTTCACCTTGCACTGGGTTGCAGGGTCCTGCCCGTGGACACAGGGCACTTTACGCCCCATTAGTCACACTCCACTTTGCCCCTAAGAGCCCAGGGTGGGACAGCTCTCCCTTGAGGCCCAGCTTGGTCACCCTCCTTCATTGCCCACACCCACCCAGGGCTCCAGTGACTTCTGTGTAGACCCTGACACCTACGTGACCAAGATGGTGGAGGAGTACTCGGTGCTGAGTGGGGGTGAGTCTGCGGCTGCCTCAGAGCCTGTCCCTGGGCAGGCTGAGCAGAGCCAGGTGAAGAGGCCGAGGCTTTATTCTCAGGGGAAGCCATTGGGTGGGGGAATGGGAGAGCTTTGAGCTGTGATCGAACATCCTTTTAAATTCTTCAGGCTGCTGGGAAGACATGAGGGCTGGGGGAGGCTGTGGGACTCCTGCAGACAGGAAATGGCAGTGGCTTGAGCAGGTGGGGCCCAGGACAGGGATGAGGGTGCTTGGAAGGCAGGGCTGGCAGGACGTCCTGATGAGCTGGGTTTGGGGAGAGAAACCAAGGAGCCTACACCTGCTCTGATGGCCCCTGGGCTCCTGGAGGTTTGATGGGAGCATAGACCCCCCCAGGCCAAGGGAAGGTGCTGGTGTGGCAAGACCTTAGCCCACCTACTGTCACTGCTTCAGAGCAAGGCCGCACACTATAGGGACCCCGCTTCCAGTAGAAGGCTTAACCCCAGCCCTGATCTCCCTGGAGACCACAGAGCTTTCTCACACACATGCTATGTACACATGTGCAGATACATGTGTGTAAGCACGCAAGCAGGTATTTGCATGCACACATACATGCACATGCACACACACAGCTGTGTTGCAGACACACATGCACTTGCATAGACATAGCTGCATGGATGGCCACTTCCTCAGCCCACTGCATCCTCTCTCCGCAGACATCCTGCAGTACTACCTGGCCTGCTCACCCCGTGCCACCAACCCTTTCCAGCAGGTGAGAGCCCTGGCTGGCCCTGGGAGGTGGAAGCCTGTGTGGGAGGGGCTGAGCAGGCGCTGGCACCACAGGCGCTGGGTGGAGCAGCTGAGGGAGTGGCATTAGCACCACTGGGACTGTTACCCTGGTGCCCCAGGCAGAAGGTTGTGGTGACCTGCTCAGTGCCACCGTATCCTGGGTCTGCTTATAATCCTTGGGTTGCCCTTGACCACCCTTGTGGACTGAGGCAAAGTTGACTGCTCCCTTTCAGGCAGGTGTGGGAGGAGCCTGGGATACCTCTGTAGGGTGACACCTGAAAAGGAATCCTGGTTGTGGAATTAAAGGCTCAAAGCACCCCTCACCAAACCCTTCACCTGATGCCTGTCATTGTACCCAGATCACACCACCCTTGGGTGCTAAAAACTGTCTGCATTGAGGATGTCCTCCTGTGCCCTCTGGAGGGCCTGGGGCCCCTATCACCATCTCAGGGTCTGTGTTGTCCCTGGGTGTCTAGGCAGCTGGGTGGATCAGGGGTGCCCTGCAGCCTGCAGGGCAGAGCCAGCGTAGCTGCCCATCTGGGAGCCCACAGGCTGCCCTGGGTGGGAGGGGCAGGAAGGAAGGTGGGTGCCTGCCACTAGAGTTGTGCCTTTCTGTTGAGCAGAAGCTGTCAGGCAGCCACAAGGCACTGGTGGAGATGCAAGATGTTGTGTCTGAGCTTCTGAGAAATGTCCCACGGGAGCACCCGGCCACCAAGGTGAGGGGCTGGGGCCTGTTGTCCCTCTTTGTCCTGCAAAGTTTCCTTTATTCCTCCCCTCCCTTTCCCCTTTGATCCTTTTTCCTGGGGGATTTTTAGTAGGTTTTTAAAATATATATATATATTTTTAATTTTAAAAGTAATGCAAACCCAGTTGGGGCTGGGGCTCAGCGGTAGTGCATTTGCCTGGCACGTGTGAGGCACTGGGTTTGATTCTCAGCACTACATAGAAATAAATAAATAAATAAATAAATAAATAAATAAATAAATAAATAAAGGTCTATCGACAACTTAAAAAAAAAAAGATACATCATCAAAAACAGTAATGCAAACTCTTTGTATCAAAGGTAAGGGGTCAGTCAGGCACAGTGGTGCACACCTGTAATCCCACCAGCTAGGGAGGCTGACACAGGAAGATCTCAAGTTCAAAGCCAGCCTCAGCAACTTAGTGAGGCCCTAAGCAGCTCAGTGAGACTCTTTCTCTAAATAAAATAGAAAAAGGGCTAACCTAGTGGTTAAGCACCCCTGGGTTCAGTCGCCGGTAACCCAAAAAAAAGTGAGGGGTCAAGTGCTGTGTCACGCTTCTGAAATCTCAGTAACTCAGGAGATTGAGATTGGGATTCAGGAGAATCCCAAGGTTGAGGCCAGCCTCAACAACTTAGTGAGACCTTGTCTCAATAAAAAATATAAAGTGTGGGGATGTTGTAAACTGTTCCCTGGGTTCAATCCCAAAAAGGAAATAAAGAAATGGAAGACAAGGAATGTAGCTCAGTGAGAGAGCACTTACCCACCGTGACCATGCACAAGGCCCTAGTTCCATCCTGAGTACCACAAAAAAAAAAAAAAAAAGAAAGAAAGAAAGAAACTAGGGGGAGGGTGGTGATGGAAACATGAAGAAAGAAAGTATGACCATTTGGGGACAACATTCTAGAATCTGAGGGGATTGTTGCTTTTTCCTTTAGCATTCTGGGCCCTGAGCATTTGTGTATTAAATTTATGTTGCTCAACTCCTGACAAAATCCCAAATCTTCCCAGAAGTGTCTGGACTCCCCATGGGGATCCCTACCCCTTTAGGTGCCTCCTTAGCAACTGGGGACAGGAAGGAAAAGTGTTGTCTGTGGGTTCCCAGTGGGAGCAATGGACCCTTCTCTAAGAAAGCTCACACACTCAAAAAGTAAATCATCGTGAACGTGGGCACACCCACTCACGTGCACACACCTTACCTTCTTGATCCCACACTTAATGTGGCAGAGAATCCTTTTGGTGCTTTGCTCATGGAGCACATCAATCTGCTGGGGCCACCGTCACAGCCCCACAGATGGGTGATTGGAACGGCAGACATGTTGCTGAGTCCTGGAGTCTGGAAGTCCTAGGTAGGGTGTGAGCAGGGCCTTCCAAGGGCCAGCTCTCCTGAGGTCGCCCTCCACAGCTTGCAGCTGCTGCTCCTCCCTGTGTCCTCTCCGGGTTGTCACTGTGTGTATCTGTGTCCTGATCTCTTCACATCAAGAAACCAGGTGTACCGGACTAGGGCCACCCCAGTGGCCTTGTTTCACCTTGATCCCCTCTCTGAAGGCCCTTTTCCAAGTACGATCACATTCTGAGGTGCTAGGGGTCAGGACTTTAGCCCAGGACATCAGGGGACACGGCTCAGCCCATAACAGTAGGTTCTATTTTCCTGAACCCATTTCAGGATCATAGAGCATCCAGAGACCTGTCAGAGGAGGCAGCACCCGTGTGCTGGGGAGCCCAGGCCAGCCATGAGTGCTCCCTTCTCCTGTGTGAGGATGGGTCTCTGTACAGAGACCTGCGGGTGCAGATGTGCCAGAGTCAGGCCTGCTCCATACAGAGACATTTGTTTACTGTTTTCTCATTTAATAGATCTTGAGGATCTTCCCTCGCGTTCCATTATTCCTCAAATGGGATTTTTAAAAGCAGAGCCGAGCCCCAGTCAGTAGTAACATGCCGTGGTTTGTTGTTTTCCCAGCAGTAAGGGAGTCCTGTCTTCATGTCGTGCTGACCACATTGGACAGGTGTCTGTGGGTCACAGTCTGGAACACAGCTCCAGACTCCAGTTTCACCATTCGTTTTTATTTATTTATTTTTGGGGGGATGGCGCTGGGGATTGAACCCAGGGCCTTGCGCATGCGAGACAAGCACTCTACCAACTGAGCTATACCAGCCCTCACCTTTTTTTGGTACTAGGGACTGAACCCAGGAGCATTTTACCAATGAGCCACATCCCCAGCCCTTTTAATGTTTTGTTTTGAGACGGGGTCTTACTAAGTTGCTTAGGGCCTGGCTAATTTGCTGAGGCTGGCCTCAACTTGTGATTCTCCTGGCTCAGCCTCCCAAGTCACTAGGATTACAGGTGTGCACCACTGCAGCCGGCCAGTTTCAACATTTCTGAAGGCCCCAGGGTCCTCAGGACCTTCACCAAGGCCACAGCTTCAAGCATGGTCTCCATGGCAGGTTATGGGGTGGAGGTTGACCTGGGGGCTTTGGGAGAGGCATGGCTGGCTTACTGTTGACCTTCCGTGGTGACTTTCCCCAGGACCCCCTGCTCCGCATCCAGGAGGTGCTAAATGGCACAGAGGTGAACCTGCAGCACCTCACTGCCCTGGTGGACTGCCGCAGCCTGCATCTGGTGAGGTGGTCCCTGGGATTGGGTGTAGGCAGCTGGTGGGGGAGGGGTGCTGCAGCGGGTGGGTGCTGCTGGGGAGAGGTGGGGGTGGCCCTGGGGAAGAGGGACTTGTGGGTAGTCTGGGCTTCAGGCAGCTTCTCTGTCTCATGCCGTCTCTGTCTTCGTCTGGTCCCTGCCATCCCAGGACTATGTGCAGGCGCTGACGGGCTTCTGCTACGACGGCGTCGAGGGCCTCATCTACCTGGCCCTCTTCTCGTTTGTCACAGCCCTCATGTTCAGCTCCATCGTCTGCAGCGTGCCACACACCTGGCAGCAGAAGAGGTGAGGGCTCAGGGAGGTCCTGGAGCTTGGCTCAGGCCACACAGGACTCTTTAGGAACAAGCCCTCTGGACCCCCAGCTCCCCGTCCCCAGAGGTGAGGAACAAATGCCTCCTCGCCTCACCACACCCTAGGCCTCTGGCCTCTCCAAGGCCTCCAGCTCCCAGGTGAACATCCCCGTGTCACCGAAGAACTGAGTCTAGAGGAGCTCCCAGCCTGGACATCCTGAGCGGGCAGGGAGGAGCACTAGGGTCTCTTGGCCCCTCGGGCTTCTTCTACACCCAGCACGCTGAACGCTGGCCTCAGAACGTCCTATCCAAGCCCCCAGGTGCAGTGTGCAGAGCTGTGGATGGAGGGGCCAGCTTTGTGGTCAGCTTCTACACGGGGTAGTCCAGGTGGCTGTGGCCTTGTGCTGGGTGACTAGGATGGAAGGCAGCTCTTGCAGGGCTGCTGTGTCTTTTGAAGTGGGTGTCCTGGTGACCTGAACTGGCTTGACTGGGGTGTGAGAGTTCTGGGCTCCTTCCCTTGCTGAGGCCCCTCAGTCCATCCCCAAACCTTCTGGTCCCTCCCATTGGGGCAGTGGCTGCTGCTTGACAGCCCAGCTTTGATGGCTCAGCTCAGATTTCTGCCATTTGCCTGGATTTCTGTTGTTTCCCCTTGTGATGGTGATGGTGATAGAGGTGGTGATGAAGATGGTTGTAGTGATGATGATGGTGGTGGTGGTGATGGTGGTGGTGGTGGTAGTGATGGTGGTAATGATGATGAAGGTGGTAATGGTGGTTGTGATGATGGTGGTGGTGGTGGTGATGGAGGTGGTAATGGTTGTGGTGGTGATGGTGATGTTTGGTGGTGCTGGTGGGGTGATGGTGATGGTGATGTGGTGGTGGTAATGATGGGGACAGTGATGAATGAAGGTGGCTGTGATAATAAAGTTTGTAGCTGTAGTGGAGTGGCCAGGAGAACAACCCTGGAACCCCATGGCTGGATGCAGATCCTTGCTTGTCATGTGACAAGTCACCTAACCACCCTGGGCCTCAGCATCCCTAAGCATAAAAAGGGAGTTGTAAGAGGACACCCTGGAGGGTCAGGTGAGCATTGGTTGGGCCCCACCCGCGGGGCATAGCTGGTGGACACCACTCAACAGAAGCTCCACTGTCCCACCCTGAACTGCTCACCATCCAGTAGCTCCCCTACCCAGCTTCCCCCACGGGGCCCTGCACCTTCTTTTAATAAGCAGGCAGCCCTTTATGGGCTGTGCAGCAGGGCCTGGCACTCACGTGACCAGGTCTTTTAACACCAACAAAGAACAAAGCTGAGGCTCAGAGCCAGTTAAGAGGCCTCAGGGTCAGCAGAATGTATGTGGCATAGTCAGGATTGGACACAGATGTCTGCACCAGATCCAGCCCCCACAGGTCTGGTGGCAGTTCCCTCCTGCTGGGCCTGAGCCTGTGCTGGGTGTCCCTTCCCGCAGAGGTCCCGATGAGGATGGGGAGGAGGAGGCCGCCCCAGGGCCACGGCAAGCACATGACAGCCTCTACCGTGTGCACATGCCCAGTTTGTACAGCTGTGGCAGCAGCTATGGCAGTGAGACCAGCATCCCGGCTGCCGCCCATACCGTCAGCAACGCCCCGGTCACTGAGTACATGTGAGTGCGGGGGGCGGGGTGGGGCCAGCCCAGGCAGGTCAGGCAGACTCTGAGGCACATGCTGCTTGAGTCCATGGGGTGGCGGGCACATCAGCTGCAGCTTGGAGAGTGGATCCATCTTGGGACTTGCTGGCAAGAAAGGGGAGGGTGGTGGGGACAGCTGCAGGAAAGGGTTACAGCAGGGTGGGTGCCCTGGGCTTCAGGTGGAGCAGCCTGACACTGAGTGCCTCCTGCCCACAGGTAAACCTGGTCAAGGGGCCATGAGAAGGTCACATAGTCAGGTGGAGGGTCCGATTCTAGGCCAAGGGACTGTCTTCATGGTGGGCAGGCAGCCTGATGGGAGGCGGGCTCTGGCTGGGCTGTGGAGGCAGGAGGGCACAGTGGGCCCCCTGAGCCTATCATTGTCTGGGTTACAGCGCCTCAGCAAGGACAGAGGTGCCCACCCCTGTGGAAGTCATCATGGAAGTCAGGCCGGACAGAATCGAGTGTGCACAGGCCTGGACCTAGGACCACTGTGACCAGTGGCCACTCATAGCCTCTCTCTCCTCACCCCTCAGGAGCCAGAATGCCAATTTCCAGAACCCCCGCTGTGAGAACACCCCCCTCATTGGGCGCGAGTCCCCACCGCCCTCAGTAAGTCTCAGGGCAGGGTGGGGGGACCTTGGCCTTGGTGCTCTGGTGTGGTTCTCATGGGCAGCATGGGCTCTGGGGGCAGCTGTGAGCCTTTAGTGCTGGGGGCCTTGGGGTTCTTCCCAGCTGGGACCCCTCCAGTGGATGGGACTGGGTGGGCCCATCAGCTCCTACCCGCCATGAAGTGCCTCACAGTCCGGGTGGCCCTCAGGGGCCAGCAGCCCAGCAGGTCAGCTCCTGGCTCTCTCTTGGGGAAGGCAGGCATATAGCAAGGTGTGACCCAACTGTGTTCCCTGAGCTGCACTGCCCTGGTCCTGGTGCCCCAGGACCAGCAGGGCTACTGTCCCTTTCTCGGGCCCAGCCTTGCTTCCTCTCCTTCCTTCCTCTCCTGGTGTTCAGCAGTCTTGACCCCGGGCTGTCCTAGTCTGGGCCTGGTGTTTCTTCTGATCATGGAAGTGAAACATGGGCACAAAAGGACAGGGTGATTTGGTGCCAGAGGAAAGGAGCTGATGGAGAGGCTGGGGGCCCAGGCCTTCCTGGAGGGGATGAGCTGTGCGACCAGGGCTGGAGAGGCTGAAGGCCACTGTTTTCAGAAACGCTCACCTGTCAGGAGTCCCTGTTGTCCTGTAGTCCCATAGCACAGCAGGGCCCTGGGTTGCCCAGGACCTGGACCAGGGGCTGTAAGCCCAGAGGCCGTCCCCAGCTGCTGGCCTCTTACGTTCCGCTTAGCTGTCCTCACCTGGCCCCACTGGCCCCACAGCCTGCTCCAGGCCAGCTGCGCCCTGGCGTTGAGGATACCCCCTCTCTCTCTCTCTCCTGCACCCTCCCACCCTGGGCCCTCCTAGCGCTATCTGGCTGCCCTGGACTCTGGCAGCCACGCGGGCTGGCAGTTTAAGCCCATGGACAGTGCCCGAACGCTGTGGTAGCTGTGCCCTCTGAGTGACAGGTACTGACCACCCTGTCCCCCACCCGCACGGCCACCCGCCTGCGCCTCCATGCCTCCTGCCCTTCTCTCACCACCACCCTCCCCCAACACTGGCCTTGGGCTCCACTGCTCCAGGACCAGCTGTGGGTGGCACAGTCCAGCCAGAGACCTCAACTGCTGGCCCCCCGTTCTGCCGGTCTTACAGTGGGCAGTGAGCCCCAGTCCAGGCATCCCCTGCCCACCCCCAAGCCCAGCCACCCAGCCTTTGGGGACTCTGCCACCAGCTACGATTGGCCCCAGCCCCTCCTGTCACCTCACAGTGAGGGAAGCATCTACCAAGGCCCCTTTGTGCACCTGGACTTGAGAGCAGAGCTTGGCCCGTGGTGTGACCCTGGTGCACACCGTGTATGCAGACAAGCATGCGAGCTTCCCCTGCTGTTCCCGGCAGCAGTACAGGCGCCTGCTTGGGCTTCTTCTGGGGTCTGGGATGCCACCCACTCTCCCATCCCACCACCTGTCCCTGCTGCATGACCATGGAATGACATGGCTCCCAGTGCCGCTGCTCCTCCTCCCCTGCTCTTTGGTCACCTCCCAGGCTGCTCGTAACCTTCTAGGTACTCCAGGAGGGCTCTAGGGACCCAGGGAGCATTTCTCTGTGGTTTGGGGGCTATGAGGACCACCCAGAGTCCCCAGAGCCCATTTAGGGGTCGGTGGAGTCAGCCCAGGCCTCCTTAGCACTGGTGATCTTTGCCCCTGCCGTGGGCACCAAGCCCTGCCTCAACACCTGTTCCTCCTGAGCACATGTGCCACACGCACACACGTGCTATTTGAGGCCGCCATGCTCTGGTTGGATGAGGGTGGCCAAGTTCTGTAGGCCATGTGCAGAGCCAGTTGTCCCTGTCCCTGACTCTAAGACCAGAGGAGCCCACAGTTGGTCTCCTTCCTGAGTTGGCAGCAGCAGCGCTCCAGCCTGGGAGTCCCTCCTTCCCTGGGTGACGGGGCAGAGCAGCCATGGGTTGGAGGCTGGGCCTTGCCAGCTGTGAGCTGGCTCAGGAGGACCCACCTGTGCAGACCTCGGCCTGCGTGTGTGTGGCCTCCAGGTTCTGGGTTGCCGAGTGCTCTGGCTCCTAGGGGTGGTCGAGTTCTGCCTGACCAGATGCCCAAATGCCAGCAGCGTGGGCAGTGATGAGCTGAACGTGATCATCCGGTCAAGGGAGGGGACTGCCCTTGGGGGCCACCAGCTCCCTCAGCCGTATCCAGTCCTGGGTCCAGGCCCCCGGCCCCTTCCTTAGGCTCTGCCAGCTGTGCATTGTGCTCCCACCTGCCTCCCAAGGGCCGGCTCTGGCTCATCCTGCTGAGGACCACGCCGAGGAGGCCTCTGGCTGCCCTGGCCCGCCTGGGACCCTGCTGACCCCCCTCCCCCTCCCTCTCTCCTCCAGTACACCTCCAGCATGAGAGCCAAATACCTCGCCACGAGCCAGCCTCGCCCTGACTCCAGCGGCAGCGGGCACTAGACTGCGCACCGGTCAGCCACCTGCCCCACGTGCCAATCGCCCCACCCCTCCTGTGCCAGCACTGCTACTTCCACCTGTGGCCGCCCGCCGGACCCTCCGCATGCCACTCCAGGCCAGCCTGGGCACATCTGTAGGCCCCTCACCCCTCCTCTCCCTTCCCCACAGGGGGCACAGAGGTGCCCGGCATGAGCTCGGGGCAGGTTGAGACACAGGGCTATGGGCCGATGCCCCCGACTTGGGACATGTATCTGGACAGATGCCGCCACCAACACCTGGCCCTGCCTGGCCACCCACTCCCCTATCCTTCTGCCTTCTTGGATTCACTGAGCCCAGGTGCTTCTGTCCCAATGTGCTCCATCTGCAGGTGGCCCTCCAGACTGTCTGCTGCAACTGTCCCTCAAGCGCTGGCCTCCCCAGCCCCTCCTCCCTCCGCAGCTCTGAGCTTGTCGTGGGGCCTCCCTTGCTTCTGCCCTCGCTTCTGTGGATCAATTCTTAGTTCACAGGCACAACAGGAGCCCTCTGTGCCTGGCATCTCTGCCACTGAGGGACAGGTGACCTTCGCAGGTGGGCCCTCCCATGGCCTTCCACCACGTCTGTGGCACCTGCCTTCTCTCATCCACACAGCTCACCTGATCATATCCTCCCCTCTGCTGGTGGCCAGAGCCTCCAGGGAGGCCCTTCCTCTGCCTCCCGCCCAGCATTGCTTTCTCCCCCAGCACCCACCCAGCTCTCCACGGACAGCAGGTGCCATGCAGAGCCTGGGTCACTGGCCTCCAGTGCTGGCCACCCTCTTGGTGCCAAACCCCCTCCCCCATCCCAAAGACTTGGCAGCTCCATCCGGTTTGGGTTTTGCACTAACCACGTTTATCATCTCCAGGGCAGGCTGAGTGGGCGCTGCCCCGTTCCCTCTCCTGGTTCCACTTCCATCCAGGACAGCACAGTGTCCCCGGGGCCCAGCCTCGGGGGCTGGACCTTAGCTGGCTGTGAACATGCCCACAGTCCCTGCTGCCCCTCCTGGGACTAACCACTAACCTCACTCCCAGCCTCTTGGATGCCCTGGCTGCCCAGAGCCAGTGTGCGTGACCCAAGTCGAGCCTGGGGCCAAGGGCCAGGACAGCTGGCTGGGAGCCAGGGCTGGAGGAGCTGTTTTCTCCCCTGGGTGCTGCTGGGGATGGGCCGCAGAATGACAGCAGCCCCAAGGGCCTGGAGACCCCTCCCTGGGCAGGAGGATGGCTCTCGGGATCAAATACCCCATGGACTTCGGGCTGAGGTCCCAGTGGCCTCAGTCTCCCTACCTGTGAAGTGGGAACAAGGCTTCCCTGAGGTGCTTTTGGCTTTTAGTGTATGATGTTTGCTGTGCTTCCTGCGTGGGGGGTGGAGCCTCCCCAGATCAGGACGAGGAGGCTCTGCCCTGCCCGGCCCAGCCCACCCCAGATGGCATGGTCCAGTGCAGGCTCTGACCTGTGTGCCAAGGCCAAGGGCAGCCAGGGGGCTGCCGGACAGTGTGTGCAGGGGCTGAGGTTGGAGGCCCTGCAGTGGAGGCGGTTTACAGACCTATGGTCTGAGTGGAGCTCAGGGCAGCTTCTGGCTCCAGAATGTCCTCACCCCTCTCTGGGCGAGGCCCCCCCACCCTGCCCTTCCTTCCTGATCCATTTTTGTGCTGGTGTCTGGGACCAAAAGTGGAGTGGGGCAGGGGAGTCAGTGGGCCTATGGCCCCAAGCCTGGGCATCTGAGCCCCCCAGGCATGACCAAACCTCAACCGAGGGGACTCTGTCTCTGGCCCCAGTTGGCCTCACTGGGATTCGGTGGGGCCATCAAGTTGTGGCCACAGCCAACTTGCCCAGTCTTTCCTCTGGGCCTGACCTGCCGGGTTGTGTCCTGGCCACAGGTCCACAGGGAGGTGCTGCACCCCTTGCCTGGGTGCCACTGTGTGTTCTGGGGCCACTCGGAAGCACAAATGCTGCCCGCGGCCCAGCCGCGTGCTGCCCCAAGGTGAATGCGTAGCATGAGCGGTGGGCGCTGCCCGGACGTGGCTGTGAACCTGTGCTGTCTTGGGAGTCCTGACCGTTGTGTGCGTGTGCCGTCCGTGACTCACTCACCGAGGCTGAAGAAGGGAAGGGGAAGTCAACAGGGGCTCCCGCCCGGCCTCAGCTGAGGGAGGCCGGGCTCCTCTCTCGGTTTTATTTTGTTCTGAGTTTTTGGTGCCGCGTTCCTGACAACCCCCATCCCAGCGACCTCCACTCCACCCGGGGCACCAGGCCAGGACCTGCTGCCTGGTTGGCTGCTATACCCACCCTGCCCCAGGGTCCTGCACCCTGTGGAGGCAGCGAGGCCACCAGCCAGGCCCCAGGTCCCTGGCCAGAGGAGCAGGAGGGGTCTAGCTGGGACAAGAGACATGCCCATGGGACCCCTCGCAGGCCTCTCTGCCCTCCCCATGGCCAGGCAGGGTCTGGGTAGTGGACTCCTGGTTAGGAGCAGGCCCTGCCCCTCTCCCCTGGCGCCCACCGCCCCCATCGCACTATGCAATTCCAGTTCCAAGCACCATCGCCCTCCCCGCCGGTCCCAGCTCCGCCCAGCCCAAGGGGGTGGTCAGTTGGTAGCCTCTGGGCCCCAGGTGACCAGGGCCTTTAGTGTGGGATCTTTTTTATGTTTAACCATAATGGTTGTGTACCATATCCCTTTATATTTGTTATACTATAAATATATATATGATTTTGTTTTACCTCTTGATTTCTCCCTCCTGCCCACCTGCATCTCCCCCGCCCCCGCCCATGTGAACTAACGTGCGCGCTGACCAGCCCTGCGCTCCCCCAGCCTCTGTAGGGCCATGGCTGTGTGTATTGTCGCTGTGTTTTCGTTTTTTAAAACTGGGTTTGGGGTTTGATTTTTATTTCTTTGGGGACTTTATTTTTCTGGCAAATACTAAAAATCTCGTCGATGTAATTTCTGTGGTTTCTATTCAGCTTGGGTTTCATGTTTTAAAATAAACAAATTTTAAAAGACGGGCCTCTTTTCCTGAGCTGCTCTGGAGGGTCCCAGCTCTAGGCTCTGCTGGGGGAGTCCAGGTGCCCACTGTGCTGCGCTGGGGTGGGAGGTGTGGGGGCCTCTGGGGCTGGATGAGGACTCAACAGCAGTAGTCCAGGCCAGAGGGTGTGGGGAGGGGACAGGGTTAGCTCCACCCTGCATTCGGGCAGGTCCTGGCTGGTGGCTGTTGGGGCCAAGCTGCCTGGAAGTGTCTGGCCTGCAGAGCAGATGTGCAGGGGCAGTGTCACGGCAGGGGACAGAGGATGTGGCTGAAAACCTGGCTCTGCAGGTCATGGGATTGGGGAGTGTTATGAGGCCCCCAGCAAAAGTGACCGTGCCTGGGCCAGCACAGACAGGGTGGAGGGCCCCTAGGGAACAGGCTGGATCCAGGTGGCTCCCCACGGCACTCGTTCCTCCTCCTGCTGGGACTTCCTGCTGGCAGGTCCTGGCGTGTCTGGGGGTCTGCACCATCTCTCCGTGGATCCCTCACCGACTGTGGGTGGGAATGAGCTTTCCTGGTTTCCTCAAGGAGCAGGCTTGGGGTGGCAAAGTGGTTGCCTGGGGCCACCTGTCGAGTAGCCCTGTGAGCAACACCCCCCACCCCGCAGGGAGGCTTCAGGAAACACAGGTGGCAGGGGCCAGTGGAAGGCGTCCTTGGCTCCCAGCTCTTGGCACCTGAGGGAGGCTGCCCAGCGGAGAGCTGCTCCTCCATCCCCGCAAACACCAGGAGTCCTGCCCAGCACTCTGCTCCAGGGAACGGACAGGGGTGCTCTGGGGAGAAATGCTGAGCCACCAGGGTGGAGGCATTCATGACTCTGGTGTCACGTGACAAGGAGAGTGACCTGGAGACATTCAGGTTTGGAGGCCCCAAAGACATGACTGCCCCAGGCTTGGAGTGAGAGCCAGGGATGAGGACAGACCCCAGGCACGTCTTGTACCCTGGGCCCTCAGCCCCTGTATCAGGGAAGGTAAAAATCAGCATCAGGTTTCCTAACCGGGAAAGGCACATCCCAGGGCAGCAGCCCCAGCCATGTTAGGCCACGGCACTGCGCTGACTAGGCACGGTGCAGCCAAGGAACAGAAGGTCAAGGAGCTCGGTCCTGGACAGCTGATACATAGAAGATGCCAAACATGTGAGACGGCCTGGGTGAAGGGGTGGAAGGTGGGTATACAGGTATGATTTTCAAAACTCAGGAAGGACCTTCCTGAAGGAGCCACCATGGAGAAGAGACTATAGATCAGAATGTATGTGGTTCTCGCTGCTGGTGTAACAAATTTATTGCAAACTCACTTGACTTCAAACATGCCAGTTCTGAAGGTCAGAGCCTACCTGGGCTACTTCAGTTTTTTAAAATTTACTTTTCTATACCAGGGATTGAACCCAGGGATACTTAATCACTAAGCCACATCCCCAGCTCCCCCCCCCCTTTTTTTTTTCTTATTTACAGACAGGGTCCTGCTAAGTTGCTCAGGGCTTCACTGAGATTCTTGAGGCTGGCTTTGAACCTGCAATCATCCGCCCTGGCCTCCCAAACTGCTGGGATTACAGGCATGTACCACTGCACCTGGCCTTCCCTGGGCTTTTAAGCCAAGTGTCCACAGCCCTGTATTCTTGCTGGGGCTCTAGGAGAGCACCTCTCCTGCCTTTTCCAGATCATAAAGTACACCACATACAGGGTCGCTCCCTTCCCTCCATCCACAAGGTCAGCAGCACCTGCAGATCTCGCTCCAATACTGGCCTCCTGCCTCCTCCTGAGGACCCTTGTGATGACACCCAGCCTACCTAAATAACACAGAGTCATCTCATCTGGTTCCCTTTTGCCATGTAAAATAGATTCACAGCTGGGCGCAGTGATGTATGCCTATGATCCCAGCAGCTAAGGAGGCTAAGAAAGGAGGATCACAAGTTCAAAGCCAGCCTCAGCAACAGTGAGGCCCTAAGCAATTCAGTGAGACCTTGTCTCTAAATAAAATACAAAATAGGGCTGGGGGTGTGGCTCAATGATTGAGTGCCCCTGAGTTCAATCCTGGGTAACCCCGCCAAGATCATATTCTCAGATTCTGGGTTTAGGATGTGGACATCTTTCACCATGGAATCTAACTTTGAGGCAACGTGAGGAAAGAGGGTTCCAGGCAGACAGCAGTCAGAGCAAAGGCCCTGAGGCAGACAGACACCTTCCTGGTGGTTCAAGCTAGATGGTAAAGTGGCTGGAGTAGAGGGAGCAAGGAGAGTGTGGTCAGAGTGGGGGGATCTCGAAAGGTCTTGTGGGCTGCATAAGGCCTGGGACATTTTTCCTGAGTGAGGTGGGAGCCATGGAGGGTCTAAGCAGAGTGAGTTGATCTAACATTCATCTTAACTGGAGTATTAACTGTTCATTTTAACATTCATTCTAACTCTAGCTGCTGAGTTGGGAAGGGGACAAGAACAGAAACCAGACACCAATTAGGAGGCTGCTGCCACGATGCAGGCACAAGTGAATGGGAGCTGGGGCCCCATGGTGTAGGTTCCAGAAGGTGCCACCCACAGCACTTCCTGATGGGTCTGTGTGGGGTTTGGGTTGAGCATGGTCATAAATTGAGGTGGGACAATTGGGAAGGGCACAGGTTTGGGTAGGAGGGTGGTCAGAGGTCCAGTCTGAACATGTTGACCCTGGGGTGTCCTCCTGACACCAAGGGTTTAGGGAGGTGGTGACATGTGCCAGTAGGGCCCTGGGCAAAGCACTGGGCTGAAGGTGGCCGATTGGAGTCTCTGGCACAGGTACTATTTGAAGCCAATCAACCTGGGCGAGATCCCTGAGGGAGTGGGGAGAGGGGACAGAAGGACCAAGGACTGGGCAAGTGTCCAGCAGGGGGCGCTGGGTCAGGTCTGCAAGAAGAGGGGGCCACCAGCCAAAGGGGCTTAGGGGTAACATAACAGCGGAAAGAATCCCAGCCACCCGCAGACAGCATGTTGAGCGGGGAGGAAGAACCCCATCAAATACTTCT
This sequence comes from Urocitellus parryii, assembly GCF_045843805.1. NCBI lineage: Eukaryota > Metazoa > Chordata > Mammalia > Rodentia > Sciuridae > Urocitellus > Urocitellus parryii. Next base: position 37,199,107 of record NC_135539.1, read on the forward strand.
GATGGTCAATGTTGACCAGGACTGGAACCTGATCAGCAGATTCAGTGACCTGGATGCCACATATGGCCTGGACAAGACAGGGCTGGTGAAGCCCAGGGTTGGCTCAGGGAAGGAGGAACTGGAAGCGGCCAGGACTCACAGGAGTTCAGCTGCAAAGCAGCCAAACAGCCCGAGAGCAGGAGGCAGGTGGTCCAGGAAAGTGTCGTGTGTGCGTACGTGAGAGTGTTTCAAGATGGAGACAGCAGCAGAGAGAGGAAGGTGAAGGCAGAGGGACTTGGTGGAGGAGGTTCTTGAGAGGCAGGGGGTTGGGATTCAGGGCGGGTCCAGGGCCTGCCAGTCAGCGTGATGCAGGCACATGGCGGCGGGGCACGAAAGAGGAAGCAAGATTGTCAGAGAGCCAGGTTGGGGAGAGGGACACGTGGGGGTGGCCTTGAGGTCCCCCTGAGGTTCAAAATCTGGAACTGAAAGTGAGACCAGGCCAGGACACAGCTGCCTGGAGAAGATGACAGGCCAGGTGTAAACAGGGCCCAGGTGCAGGGCTGGCCCAGAGCACATGAAGCTGACCTCATGGATTATCTGGGGCTAAGGGACAGGGCTCTCGTTTTGTCTGGGCTCCTCCTGAAGACTACCATGTGTGTCCTTATGCTGGCCCTGGGCTCAGAACTGGGGTCAGCAGGGCTCCACCCTCCAAAGACACTGAAAAAGGCTGAGGCTGGAGCGGGCAGATGGGCCTTGGGTGGCAGCAGGACCAGCCAATCAGTCTGACAGGAGTTGAAGATGGAGCCTGCCATGCTTGACTGAGAAATTTCAGCTGGTTGAGGATGAGCCCTCAACAGGGTTAGAGGAGGTAGAGGAATCCCTGGAGTCAGGGTATCAAAGGGAGAACTGGGTTTAGGGAGGTGGTGATATGTGCCATTTGGGCCCTGGGCACAACTGGAGGTGGAGGCAGAGCTGGAGGCTGAAGATCATGGCTATGGAGCATGTAAAGCATGAAGAGTAGCCATCCTTCAAGGAGGGGGAGGGCATGGTGTTGTGGGAAGGACAGTGAATACCGAGGACTTGTGAATGCACATAGACTGTGGGCAGTGGTCCAAGCCTGTAATTCCAGTGACTTGGGAGGCTGAGGCAGGAGGATCCTAAGTTCGAGGCCAACCTTAGCAACTTAGCAAGACTCTGTCTCAAAATAAAAAGGGCTGAGGATGGAGCTCAGTGGCAGAGAACCTCTGGGTTCAACCCCCAGTACCAACCTCTACGCCCCTCCAAAAAATGGACATGGGATCAGTGCAGAAAACAGTAGTCAGGGACAGGAGCCAGGATCTCCCAAGAGCAAGTGAGCCTGTGAGTACCCCTGGGGGCATCAGGTGAGAAGCCCCCAGATGGGGTTTTGCAGGGGTTGCACTGTGGGGCTGCCCTAAGGGAAAGGATGGGAGGGTCTGGGCCTCACAGTGAGAGCAGCTCCAGGGAGAGATGCATGGATGCAAGTGTCCAGCAGGGGGCGCTGGTCCTTGGAGGAGGAGAGACAGGCGGATCTCCGCGAGTTCCTGGCGAGCGGCGGAGAATCGCCACCTCCGCAGTACTCAAGGGTGCTGGTGTGACTCAGTTGTCACAGAGTTGGCCACTGCACTTCACACTTGCAAAACCCCACCCCAGAGACCAGTCGCCAAAGTGGCAGGAGTGGGGCCTGGGGCTTGCTCCATCTGCTGGGTCCAGCCTGCCACTGGACGCTACCTGCCTCGCCCGAATCAGATGCTGGTGAAGAAGTGAGCCGAAGCTTCAGTGGGAACCCTTCCTTCCCCTTGGGCTTCACCCCTAGATCCAGGCGCATGTCCCAGGAAAGGTGGGATAGAAACCACCAGCTGTTGCCACCAGATGGCACCCAAGCACTGTGATGGGAGACGGGAGGTCCACTTGTAGTTTCTTGGGGATAGGGACACAGGGAGGAGCACCCACTACTCTGAGCCCCCAGACCAGCAGGACCAATCAGTCTGACAGACAAAGCCAGGTCTGGCCCTGGTCCTTGTCTCACCCAGTTTGCTGAGGCCACCAGCAGGGCCTAGCTCTGCCACCTGGGAGCTCAGGGAAAGCCATGTTTGGCTGCAAGGTCTCAGAGTCACCCTTCCACTGCTCATCTCCTCTCCCTGCCCTCAGGGCCTCCCAGGGCTCCCTCGGCGCCTCTGCTGTGACAGTGCTGAGCAGTAACCTCCCTCTGCCCACCCCCTCCCCATCGCTATCATATCTTTGCAAAGGTTTTCTCTAGCTGGGGTGCTTCTTCCAGGAAGTCAGCCTGATAAGCCGAGGGGGAGGAGAGTCATTCAAACTGAGCTGGGAGGGGCCCCATCCCAGCAGCCCTCCCCGGACCTGGCTCCACGGCACTCGACTGAAAAAGCGGAAGCTGGGGGTGGGGGCCGAGTCCTGCCATCCTTGCAGAGCACCCCGCACCCACACCCCCACTGAAGGTTGCAGTTTTACTTTTGAAAGTCCCACAAATGATTGACAGCTTGGAAGGGGGTGCAGGCTGGGCCAGCCAGGACCCTCTCCCACCAGCCCTGAGCGCAGGTGTACTGAGGCACTGATGATCCGCCTGTAGGTGGGGCTTAGCTGTCCCCAGAAGGAACCTGGGGGAAAGGAGGGTTCCCTCTCCTGTCTGGCTGGCTCACCACCTGTAGGTGGGGTCCCCCTGCTGCTCCCGGACCTGCTCCCCCTTCTGAGGGGGAGCCGCTTCCCTCCCCAGCTTCTCCCTGGGAGCAAGGCCCGAGGCTGCTGGGCTGTGCTTCCCGGGACCCCTCCCTCTCTCTGCACTACCTTCACCCCACTTTTTCAGATGGAGAAGCTGGGCCTGTGGAGGAGCAGGGCATCCTCTCCACACTGCTCCTGGCTGCTCCAGGGACATCTGCACCAGCTGTGGTGATGACTTATGACTTCAACGCTGAAGTGGACTCCACCTGGCCCAGCAGGGCCACACCTCTGCCAGCTCTGCTGTCTGCCAGCTCCACGGAAGGGCTCACACAGGCTGCAGGAGGTGGTGTGGGGGCCAGGGCAGAGAGCACCAAGCCTGACTCACCCAGGAAGGAAGGGGCCAGCCAGTGCCCACAGCCTGCTCTGTAACACCCCACCCCCACCCCCAAGTGTCAGCTTTCTTGCATTCCAAGAAAACATGACTGGTACTGAGGGACAACAGCAGCTGAGTCAGGGGGTGCCCTCAGGGGGTCAGACCATGAGGTGGCAAGGGGCCCTCCTATCCCCCTCCCAGTCGCCGCTCACTCAGGCAGCTGCCAGGCCTCTGGAAACCACACTGCTGATTCAGCGGCGCGAGGCCAAGGCAGGGTCGGGTCTGGCCAGTAGTCCCAGGTCAGCAGCAGTGGCAGCCACCAGCGAGGGCTGAGGAGAGGCCCAGCCCACATGGGGTGCTGAGCCTCGGGAGGGCTGACATGGGTCTCTAGTGGGTTAGCAGTGGGGACACCTTTCAGAGTATGGCACAGAAGCAGCAGGAAGGGTGGACCTGGAGCCACAGGGGAGGCCAGCCCGGGCATCTGCAGGGGACAGCAGCCAGGCCCAGCCAGCCAGGGAGGCGTGGGGCAGTCTGAAGAGGAAGCGGGGCAGCCCCCAGGCACTGCAAGGGGTGGAGGGTTCCCCCAGCTGGCGGCCTGCTCAGCCCTCAAAGACTGGATTTGAGGAACAAAGGCCACTGCAGAGTGGCCTTCTTCACAAGCAAAAAGGGTCTGAATCCTTCCCAGCTCCTGGGACCTGGGGGTGGGGGAGCATTGTCACAGGCCCAGCCTGGGAAGCAGCCCCGGGAGGCACTGCTCCAGAGACTCCTCCAACCCCTGGGCAGGGGAGCCAAGAGGCAGCTGGTCAGGGGCGGTGTTAGCAGTGGGCTGGACCCACCCCAACCCCAGCACCTGACTGGCCTTGGACACCACTTGCTCGGTTTCCTCATCTAAAGAACGGGACTGGGCTTGGGATGAGGATGAAGATGGAGGTCCAAAGCCCGGCCACAACAGTCATCCTTCCTGCAGAGATGACGGGGCTCCTCCCAGTTCAGGCCAGCAGCCTCAGAGCTGCTCCCCTGGCTGGCCCCCAGCAGTCCCGACAAGTCCCTCCAGGAAGCACAGTGCCCACCCCCCCCAACCACCCTACCTCAGGCTGGCCACACTTCTCCGGTCCCAGCGAGTCACTTTTTCGATTCCAAGTTTCCTTCCAAAGTGTGTAGGGTCTTCCACCTACCCTCCCACTGTGGAGCAAGCCAGGCCTACCGCCTCACCTGCCTAACTTCCCCTGACCTGATGCCCCCAGAGGCTTCTGGGAGCCTCTCCATGAGCCCAGGGCTCAGGCCTAACTCCCAGGCAGGAGAAGGATGCCGGGCTGCTGCAAAAAGCACCTTTATTGACAGCAAAAAGACGTCACCATAGCAACAACACTTCAGTTCCCTGAGAGCTCTTCCCTTATCATCCGATTTCCTAGCTATGTCTTTGCAAAGAGAATTAAAAACACACCCAGGACCAGGTGAGCCCCTGGGCCTAGTGGGCAGGGACGAGGGGGGATTCCAGATACTGGAAGGCATAAAACATAGACATTCCCAGGTCAGGTTTACAAATGAAGGCGTTCCCCAAGTTTGGCTTCTGCTTTTTCTGATCCACAGAAAAGATAAAATAAGGCCCTTCCCCACCCACTCCTCAAAGCAAAACAAAAATCAGACCCCCTTTCACCCACCCCTTTTTGAAAAAGAGCACAGTAAAAAAATACTGTCACAATATTTACAGACACGCCCACTGTGGGCGACATTCTCTCTACTTTGGAGAGGAAATAAAATGCTCTGACCCCCCAATCATGGGGAGACAAAGGCAGGACCTCAAGGGGGCCAGGAGGACCCCAACCTAGGATCAGCTGAACAGCCCCAGGAGTCCCCGGACAGCAGTTGCTGTTCCTCTGAGCCACTGTGCCCAGGTCAGAGATCAGAGGAGGGGGCTTGGGCCTCTCCCCAAAACCAGCTTCTCCTGCACTGAGCATGGCTCAGTTGTCCTGGGGGACTCCAGGAAGGGGCCAGAATTCCAGGGTGCTGGCACTCCCCAGCACAAGGTGTGTGCTCAGCAGAAGAGGCACCCACATCACCTTGCAGAGGAGCTGGGAGCCCAGTGCTACGGAGACCCAGGAACATGAATAGGACTGCCCCCACCCCCCCACGGACCCTTTCCCCCTATGGAAAGGCAGACAAGAGGCACTCTGCCAGCTCCCTGCAGAGCAAGACTGCCCAGCAGTCCACTGTGCAGGTGGGCACACGCACACAGACACACACACAAACACACAGAGACACACTCACACACACAACGATCAAATGCTACAGACAGGACAACACAACAGAGGTCCCTGGGCCCTTTGGATACCAGGGGCACCCAGGGACGAGGTCTCAGCCATGGTTTCTAGAAGATGGCAGTGTGGGGACACCAGGGTGTGTCCGGGTACAGGTGGCAGTGGATGGAGCGGAACCTGTGGGGACAGAGTAGAGGGCTGGTCTGTGCGGGGTGGGGGTGCCTTGCAGACCCAGCAGCGGGGGCTTATTCACCGAGAAGGCGGGCCTCCAGGGGCACCTCTAATTAGAGACTCCCAGCCCCAGGCACCCTCTGCAAGCCCACCTGGACGGGTCAGCCTCCACCGAGAAGGGTCCCTTCACGTGGACAGCATTCCGCTTGTTTTCAAACATGCCATAGCTCAGAGTCACCTGTGGGGGGACAGGCAGAGTCATGCTGGAGGGGCCCTGGTGTCCCTGGGCTCTGGAGGAAGAGACAGCCCTGCCTGCCCTTCGTACTGCCTCCCCCGGGCTGAGGAAGCCTGCTCTGCCCACCCCAGCAATGAAGTCCAAGAGGGCTGACGGCCATAATAAGAAAACGTCTGTTGATCTGAAAAAGACCCAGAGGGCACAGAGGTGTGTTCCCTCATATAAACAGCGAGGTGTCCGTGCTTGCGGGGCATCTCGGTACCCCATGGCATCTGATTTAAGTCAATGACTCCACCCATTCTTCCCCCTCTCCCGTGGGTCCCTTCCCCCTGTCTGCTCATCCCTCCCTGTGCTCAGCCAGGCCTGGCCAGGCCCCAGGGGACGGGATACCTGCTCATGGAGCTCAGAGGCAGGCACCTGCTGGAGGTTCTCCAGGTGAGAGTGGAAGAGTCCACTGCGGATGAGGGGCACGCCCAACAGGGCCTCCACGATGTAGCCAATGGTGCAGTCGTCCGGCAGCCGGATCCGCTCGGCCGTGCTCATGAAGTGGCCACCGCTGAGGGAGAGGGGGCTACGCTCAGGAAGGAGGTGGACACGCTGCACATGCTCTGTCCAGAGAGCTCCTGCCTGCCCCCCACACCTGCGCTGCTGCTCCTTGGTTCTGATTTGGGGGTTCTTGCACCAGAAGGGTGCTTGCTGCCCAATGGGCCTGCTCTGAGCAGGATGGACAGACATGGGAAAGACATAAGTGCACCTGCCATGTTACCCAGGGAGAAGAGAGGGACGGGAGGCAGGAGGTAGGTGGTGCCACGCAGAGGCTGGGAACCCCCCCCCACTGCTGGGAATGTGAAACCAGTCAGGCCCCACAGCAGGGAACCTGAGGACAGAACAACCTGGTGGAGTCACCTGTGCAGGGTGCTTACCTGGCCCACGGGCTCATCTTCAGGGCCAGCCCACGGCTAATGCAGAATCCAGCTCCGCCGGTGGCAAACCAGAAGTGCACAGGACGCTGGGGGGGGGGGTGGGGGGGTGGGGGGTGGTGTTATGAGATTGGGGTGGGGTCCCCCAGGCTGCAGAGCCATCTTCAGCCTCCCCCCCACACTGTGTGCAATGTGTATGACATGGGACAACGGAGAGGGGGACACTCACCACCTTGTTCTCGCTGACCCGCTCCGTGGCCTGGATAGGTCGGTCCAGGCTAGGCTTGCCGATGTAGACATCCTGGGTGTGCAGGTAGCTGGCCAGCAGCCTCAGCAGGGCCCGCAGGTTGACGTAGTTATCATCATCCACATGGCAGAACCACCTGGGGGCAAGGCAGGGCCATCAGGGGCACACCAGGGTGGGCACTGCCAGGGCAAGGGTGTGGAGGGGCTCCTGCGCCCAACTCACTTCCTCCCCGACTCGATGAAGCGGTCATACTCCACGGCCATCTTGCAGGACAGGGCCTGGCGGCTGTGGGCTGCCGAGCAGTTAGTGTTGACCACGTTGCCTGTGGGCGGGGAGGGCGGTGAGTGGGCCTGGGGTTCCCCCCTGGGGGCAGGGGCTGTGGCCCCTCCCTCAGCCCAGCCCCCACCCCAGTGCACCGCCCCTGCCCTTTCAGCCAGGTTTTTCCCAGTACCCGCCACCTGCTGCTGCTTGCTTGGCTCAAAGGGACCCTGGGGGCTGAAAGGGCCTCATTTGCATGAGAATTAGGGGGCCCTGGAGTAGTGGGGCGGGGCTTTGAGCAAGCCTGTTGAGTAAACTGCCCTCCCAGCCCAGAAGGCTGCGACCTTTCTGCCCTGGGAGGGGGAGGAAGCCGGCAGGGGAAAGGCTTGCGAGGATGGAGGCTGGCTCCTCCCTCCCCAGCCCAGGGCTCACCCGTGTGCTTGGCCAGGGCTTCGTCTTCCCCGTCGGTGAAGATGAACGTCTGGAAGTAAAGACACAACCGTGAGCCCCCAGCTCTGTATCCCTACTGGGCCACAGAGCCCGGGCTGGGCACCCTGGGGTTCTGCGGCTGCAGATCAGGTCACCATTCCCCACTCTTTCAGCGGAGTTAGGCTGGGGCCTCCCGCCCAACCTCCGCAGCTGGGCCCAAGGTCACCTAGGCAGCTGTGAGGCACGAGCCAGGTGGGCGCCCCACCCACCACCAGGTAACCCGCTCCAGCTCCGCTCCCAGTGCACTCGGCTCAGTGCACCTGGCCCAGGCACACACCCTTATTGACACAGGGCCCGGCCTGCTGACTTGGAGGGGTGGGAGGGGGGTGGGAGGGACAGGCAGAGGAGGTCGGCTTTGGGAAGCCAAGTCGCAGTCACTTGGGTTGGGGACAAAGGCCTCTGCTGGGCGGCTGCCAAGCCCTGGCAGACAAAGGGCCCAGAGGGAGGATGAATCACCAGACATCGTCGGCCAGCTTTGTCCTGGGCTGAGCAGAGTGGGGCGCAGGGCTGGCCTTAACTCGGCCGAGTTAAGCAGGAGTGGCCGTGCTGTCATTACCATACAGCTGGCCTGGTTAACTGGGCCGGGCTGGGCAAGAGGTCCCCAGGCAGGGGTGTGGCCACCAGTAAGGCAACCCTAGGGACTGGGCCTTGAAGCCAGCCCCCTGCGGTGTGACCAGCTTAGCAGGTTACCCTCGGAGCCAAAGCAGCCATCAAGGTTCTAAAATCGCCAACAGTGAGTGGGGTGCCGGCAGGAAACGGCTCATACCCCCAGTGCCCATACAGCCTGGCACTTGGCACCCCTCCTGCTGCTCAGGCAAGGAAGCCCGCTCAGAGGACCTTGCCCAGGGCCTTAGCAAGACTCCACCTGCGCCGGCACAGGGCCACCCCCTGTCAGGATAGCTTTGCGGAAGAGGAGGGGGACGGGCTGCTAGGCGGGGCCAGGAGCTGCCAGCGCCCGCCTGGGCTGGTCGGCACACGGGGAGGAATGTTCCTTCCTCTGCCGGCCCGCCCAGCGCGTGCCGCCCGCCGCGCCCTGGCATGGGTGAGTGCAAGCCTGGAGCGGGTGGGGGATGCCCAGAGCAGAAATCAGGGACCCCCCCAGACCCACTGGATCTGTTTCCTGTCGTGTACAAACAGGTCCAGTGTGTACAGGCCTGGAGCACGGGGACTCACCCCCAAGCCAGGAGGTTGACACAGCTCACCTGGGCAGCCCCAGCTTCTGGCCAGAGCTGACCCCAGGCCCAGACACAAGCAGAACCACCTGGGGGCAAGGCAGGGCCATCAGGGGCACACCAGGGTGGGCACTGCCAGGGCAAGGGTGTGGAGGGGCTCCTGCGCCCAACTCACTTGGGGTGAGGCCCCAAGCTGCAGATCATGGGCCCAGAGCTATGGGCAGTGCAGGTGCAGTCTACACCTTCTGCTTGCATGCACCCCTCCTTCTGGAGCCTGCCAGACACCCCGGGCAGCCCGCACGCACAGACTCGCACCCAGCCCCCCACCCATGCCCCAGCATCTCAGTCCAGGAATGCCGTGGGAGGTGGATAGGGCCGGCCTGCGCAGACGCTCCGCTGTGCCGCTGGATTAAAAGCAAAATGCTTTCTTAATGAGATCAAGCGAGGCCTGTTCTCCCGCGCTTTGGTGGTGTTCTAAAAACCCAGCCCAAGGCTACGGAGATTAAAGTCACCTTTGTTCAGCTCAGGAGCAAGGCAGCCTCCAGAAGAACTGCCCTCAAGGGGCAGGGCTGCAAGGTGTGGGGGTGTCTCCCCAACAGAGCAACAGGAGAGGAGGGGGCAGGAGGTGCAGCTGCAGGCCTCACCCCCTGCTCAGGCTTGGTTTCCTTCTCTTAAAAGGGGCACAAGAGCTCACCTGTGAGGAGCAAAGTGTTGGGGACCACCTGTCTTTTCCTCTCTCTAAAGGCCCTGGGAGGTGGACATAGGCACCATCGTGTGTACAATCGGGGAGACCGAGGCCAGAGAGATGCAGGCACCAGCCTGTGTTCATACCCAGCGCAGAGGTGGTGCCAGACCAGTCCAGCCCCTGGCTTCCAGGGACCTGCACTCTCCAGCAGCCCCACAAATTCCCCGAAGGAGGAAGATGGGGCAGCAAGGGCAGCAGGGCTGGACCAGGGCAGGCAGGGGGCGGTGGGGGGGGCGGGAGGACACCCACAGGAAGCGGCATTGTTCCTGGAGCCTGGAGCCGCCATTCAAAGAAACACAGGATGCCAAGTTCTCCCCCAACCATTGTGGCCAGGTGGTGGCAGCCGCTGCAGCCTGGCGCTCCTGGAAGGGTGGGGGAGGAGTGGACGGGCCAGAGGCCAGGCTCCTCACCCCAACTTCAGGACCCATCAGAGCATGGCCCCCATCGGCCAGCACCCCCACCCCACCCCACCCCACTGGCAGCTGAGGTTTCTTGCACAGTCTGTGCCTGAGATAGCAATGCCCGAACTTCTCTTCACCCCACCCCACCCCACTGGCAGCTGAGGTTTCTTGCACAGTCTGTGCCTGAGATAGCAATGCCCGAACTTCTCTTCCTGGGCAATTGTGACTCACTCTAGTTCAAATGGCACCTCCTCCAGGAAGCCTCCCCCCCAGTGTGGGCAGATGCCACTCAGCTCACACAGCCTCTCTGTGTCCCTCTGTCAGAAGGGTCTGAGTCATCCTGCACAGGCTGGGGAAGCGGGCTCTTTGCAGCACGTTCCATAGACCCCTGACCACAAGGTACCACAAGAGGGGCTCTGCTTGCCATGCGCATACGAGCTGACTCTGCGCAGACCCAGCCTCTCCTGGGTGAAGGGATCCTTCAAAAAGGACTTCAGAGACCAGTGGAGAGATGGGCTCCAACTCTGAGTGCCTAGGAGGCGCACCCATGCCTTCAGTTTGGGCCAGTTCTCCTTGACAATACTGCCTATGGAAAGGCAACGTTTCCTACAGTTCAGAGATGAAAAGACCAAGATCTGGCCCAAAAGTACCTAGCCCAGCTGAGACCCACACCTAAGACCCACACCAGAGACTATATATTCTCTGCTGGAGAAACCCCCAAATTCCAGCGTGAGAGGTGCTCAAACCTGGTGGCAGCCCAGAGCGGGTCAATGATGCCCAAGGTCACACAGTAGGAAGCCCAAGTGCTGGAGGGGATGCGCCTGGCTCAGGGATGGTGCCCCAAGAGGGCTGTCAGTCAGAGATGGGTGGGGCACAGGCCCCCTCATCGCCAGGCAACCTGAGTGGCCAGCGTGCTAGCGGCGGTTCCCATGGAGCGCATAGCTGCACACAAGAGGCCCGACGCCTTTCTCGGCTGGAGAAAGGGGCTTTGTTACCTTGCCCATGGGGCCGGCCCGAGAGCTGCCCGGCGCTGGGAATCCTAACGGCCCAGCCGCTAAACAAAACCCATGGCCCCCACTACCCCCTCCCGCCAGCCTGCTGAGCCCCTGGGAAAGGGACGCCTGATTCCCAGGAGGCTGCCATGGGGTTCCCAGGGCCTCTCCCCAGCCAAGACCAGACAGTACCCTGCCCCCTAGTTCCATAAGCTTACCACGGCCCTCCCCCCAACCCCACTCTACCCCCAAAGAGGACTCAGCCAAGCCAGAAAGCCCTGGTCTCTAGACTTGAACAGGGAGGAAAGGGTCATGGGGTCTTCTCTGAGTACCCACCTTCACATTACACATCCCAGAGCCTCCCCAATCGGGCATGTTCCCCTGCTGCCCCCCTTCAGGGCCCACACTCTGCCCCTTCCCTGCCCAACCCAACCGTCCTGCAGTAGCCTCTGGGGACATTTTCAAAATGGGGTGTGTCTTTTTGATGTGCAGGAGTCCATTCCCAATTGGAGGAACCAAGCCCAAGATTCTGGGCTTCAGGGTCTCCTGCACTATGGGGAGGGGTCTCCACACAAGACTCCCAAACCCAGGACTCTCCTTTTTCTAAGATGCACTCCCAAATCCCCCAGCCAGCAGTGATTGGACCCTACATGTAGCAAACTGGGATGAGAAGTGGTCTGGCCCTGTGCCCAGGGATCCTATGCTTTCTCTTCACCGCCAAGGTTAGAGCCTTACTCCTGGGGATTGGTCCCCGTCTAGGGTGGATGACACTCTAAGGCCTGAGCAGAATCTGCTTTGGGACGTTTGGGGGCAATCAACCAAATTAATTTGGCGTTTGTGGGACAAGCATCACAGGAAACCGACCCCAAGCACTGGAGACTGCTGTCGGGTGATGCAGCCATCCAGGGCTCTGGAGCTAGGCTGGAGTGGGCTCGGACATTTCCAGGGCTGTATGGAAGAGTGGTCTCCAGCTGACAAATTGGGTCGAAGGGGATGAATCTGTATCACCGGGCCCCAGATAGTTCCATGGCTGGGCAGGGATGCAGCCTAACCCCAATCGGATACCGTCACCGGCTGGAGGGACGACGACCCTGCCCCACTAAGCCACCGGGGCTCACCATCTCCTTGTGGCGAGAGATCCACGTCTCCAGGAGCAGGTCCAGGCGCGCGCGGTGAAACTTCCTAGTGGTCTTCACTGCGATGAAGACATCACGGGGCGCCAGCTGCTCGGCCGGGGGCCGCGCGTGGCCGTCGGCGGGGCGGGGTACGCTCCCGGACGACGGGCCAGCGTCTCTGCGCGCGCGGGTCAGCAGGTTGAAGTACTCGGACAGGCTGTGCACCTCGCGGGCTAGCGCTCCAGGAGCCGCTGCCGCCCCCAGCCCGGGCGCCGGGGCGGCCCCCGCCGGTCCCGCCAAGCTGCGCAGCGCGCGCCGACCGCGCTCGGCAGGCACCGGGGAAGGCGGCGGGTCGGCGGTGAGCACCAGGAGGCAGGCAAGCAGCGCACCCGCCAGCGCCAGCAGCAGGCGCCGGCCACAGCGCTTGAGCATGGTAGGGGCTGCGCCGTGCGCCCTCCCGTGCTCCCGCCGATGTCCCGATCCGGCGGCGCCGTCCAGCTACAAGCCACCCGCGCCCAGGGCTCTTAACCTCCCCGCCCGGCCCCGCCCCCGATCGCTCAGTGGCTCGAGCCTTGGGGGCGGGGCCTCGCGGCACTACCCCCCCTCCAGGGAGCGCCCACGTGGGCCCGCGGCAGGGGGCTGGGAACTGCTCGGCGGGCGCCGCGGCCCCGCCCCCTTGCGCACGTGCAAGCACACCCCTCAGGGTTGCCCCCACAGACTGCCCGAGGTGTGGGGCTAGGGGCCGACCCGGGCCGGATGCCCGGAAGGGGCACGCGGCCTGGCCCGCGCCTGCCGCACGGAAGTGCGCGCTCTTGGTGGTGGCCACGGTGCTGGGACACGGGTCCCGGCTCAGACACCCCGCAGGGGACTTTTTACTTCCTCGCGGTGCACTTCCCCTTTCGGAGCCGGGCTTCCTCCCCTTGGGACAGTGCAGGCCGAGCTAACCGAGGTCGTCGAGAGTGCTCGGCTCCGGGCAGCCGTTACTGACACCAAGCGGGAGCCTAGCCACCTGTGCCAACAGGTGAGAATGCGAGGTTCCATCGAGAAAGCACCCGTACCAAATCCGCCCCCAGCCCGGTGATCTCCTGGAGTCCGAGACCTACATGGGGTGGGTTGGTCCCCGAAATTCTCAGGCGCCCCGTGGCGAACAGAACTAAAGCCGCCCTTTCCCTCACGATGAAAGGCCGCCGTCTGTCCCATTTGGTCGCTCCGTGCTCACGCCAGATGTGACCCAGCTGTGCGCCCTTCCCGCCCCCCTTCACGGCCTCCACCCCCGGCCCTTCCCACGGGTCTGGGTCCGCCCCCTGCACGAGCGGGGGCGGCAGGAATGCGCGCCTGAAGCGACAGTGAGGGGATAGGGGCCCGGAAGTGGCCTAGGATCCCCTGGGAGCCGGAGAAGGGTCCGAGCCCCTGCCTGCAACATCTTCCGGCAGCGCAGCCGGAGGCGGCTCTCCGCTTGGTTGCGCCGGGGTCGCCTCCTAAGGGGGCCCTCTGCGCCCACCCAGGACCACCAGAGCTCCTCATTTTGCCTCATTTTGTTTATGGCCACAGCACTTACACTGGGCCTGAAATGTTATTTTTAGTTATTTCCATACCCGCTGGTGCCCCTCTCCCTGAATGTCAACCTCAAGGCAAGATAGCAGGGAACTCCTGAAATCCAAGGCTGGGACAGGTACTAGCTATAGCAGGGGCCTATGAAGATTTATTGAATAGATGTCCCACCCGTCTGCTCAACCCCGCAGAGAGGGCTGTGGCCCATTTGCTGTAAGGGCTTGGGGCCCTCTGTGCTGGGGTAGGAGGGGGATGGTGGTTCCCAGGCCTCTTCCTGCCTTCCCCAGGTAATTAGCAGTCACCACCTCGGGTAGGCAGATGCCCCAGCAGATGGTGTTGGCTGTGCCCAAGTGACAAGTCTCCCATGGCGTCACCTCCTACCATAAACCCCTCCCCCATCAGGCAGGGCCCACCCCCAGAGTCTCCTGGCAGCTGCAGAAGCTTGAGGATGGGCAAGAAGGAAAGGACCTACCTAGAGGCTGGGTGGGCTGCCCCCAAACAGCCCAGCCCAGCCCCAACCTTGGTCTCTACCCCAAGTTCTTCACCTCCAACCCCAACTCCTGTCAGTCTGCCTCACAACTATGTGGAGCGCTAACCTCCACCCAAGCATCTCTTCCCCGTACCATCTGACACCCTCCATTCCCATGGTCCCCTGGTCCCCAGCCTACCTGCTCTATTTATTCTTTCTACAGCAACCAGGCTACTCTGATTGGAAACTCCACCACCATCACACACAAGAAGATGAAAATCCTCCACGGCCCCCACTGTCTGCCAGTTGAAGTCCTGGCCTGGTATCCACACACCTTGTGACAGCCCTAGCCCAGTTTCTTGCTGCTCCCTTCAACCCTCTTCAGTCCCCAACAACCCAAGCATGCCAGGCTCTCACATCTTTACATGCACTGTGCCCTGTGCCTTGGAATTCAGGTTAAGGGCAAGGGTAGTTAGTGGGTACCAACTAGTCGCCGAGCGTTCTGCCAGCAGCCAGAGAGGAAGCAGCTGTGCCTCCCCACACCCACCTGTCCTGCAAATCCTGCAAGTGAGTCCATATCCTGTGGGCCCCCAGTCCAGAGGCTGGGACTCCCTCAAGTCCAGAGCCCCTCAGGCCCTCATGCTGCAGGCTCACCTTGGCTGCTGCGGCATAGTTGTCACTACACAGTCAGTAGGAGCCATGTGCCCATTGTACAGAAAGCAAGCTGGGACTCCAAGAAGGACTGCCACATTGTACAGAGAGCAGAACTGTGCAGAAGGGATGGGTCCAGCCTGGTGGGGACACATGCCTAGAGCTGGGCCAGGGGCTTCCTGTGGCTCCCTGCAGTCAGCTTTGGGGGTGGTCGGGAACTGTGGCTGTGGCTGCTTGTCTGAGAACAGCAGGACAAAGCCTGACGGCATTCTTGTGGGGGCTGCAGGCTTTGGCAAGAGTGATTCAATTTCTTTGCTGTCAGAAGAATGGAATTTCGTGGTGACTCCTTGAGGTCTGAAATCTGGAGGGGGTGGCCAGCGAGCCACCCCTGCCCCTTCCCCAGGACCAGCTCCAGCCGGAGGCACTCCCCTTCCCCAGACTCCAAGGCTCCCTCCAGGGACCCTCTGAGCAAACTGCCCCTGCAGGGAAGGGGGGTAAGGGATGCCATGTCCTCAGCCCAGGGAGCTGGGGGGGGGGGGCTGGAGAGGGAAGAGGTCTCCCAGAAAGCCCCTTGGGGGCCTCAGGATCCTAGGGAAAGGGGCTGGGGGAGGAGGCCACCTCAGGGCCCAGCTCAGGCAGGACATATGGACTTAGCCAGACTGCTTACCTTCCCATCCCAGGGGCCACCTCTTAGCCTCAAGACCTTGAACCTGTAACCTTGCTCTTCTGAGCCTCAGTTTCCCCACCCATAATGCAAGGAAGATATCATCGTTTGTTTTTTTTTCTTTTTGGTACCGGGGATTGAACTCAGGGGCATTTGACCACTGAGCCACATCCCCAGCCCTTTTTTGTATTTTATTTAGAGACAGGGTCTCACTGAGTTGCTTGGCCCCTTGATTTTTGCTGAGGCTGGCTTTGGACTTGCAGTCCTCCTGCCTCAGCCTCCCAAGTTGCTGGGATCACAGGCGTGCACCACTGTGCCCAGCGATATCATCTGTTTTTTAAGGTGCTCCTAGTTGCTCCTGGAGAGTGGCAGCCCGGCCCTCCTAGGCACATGGGTTTCTGTGCTTCCTGGGACAGCCCCTCTGCCACCCCCAGCTGTGGCTTCTGGACAGCTGGATGCCTTAATGACTAGGACACCTGTCTGTTGAGGGTGGGTGGAAAGTCAACAGACTCACACAACCGGGAAGGCCATGCGAGGCGGCTGGCTATCCCAAGGCCCCCAGTCCCCACGTTAGCCTCAAGGGCGCTGTTGTATCCTTATTGAGTTCAGGCCCCACCTCCACAGGCTCAGCGGCACATGAGGGTCTCCTGTTGGAATCAGTCACCGCCAGGTCCTGGGAGACATGGCCTGGTCCTGTCCTTGCCCCACCAGGGGATGGCATCCAGCCTGCCATTTGCCTGCCTTCCCAGGTGGTGTCTTGGGCTGCTGCTGCCAGCCTTCCCATGGGGTCCTGGGAAGATGTGTGGAGATGTAATGGGTCACCCATTAACTCAGTAGGAAGTCATCTGAGACGACCCCTCATTCCCTGTGTCAGGTGGCCCTGCTCTGTGGCCCAGGAACCGGCAGAGTCCAGAGAGGGAAGGCGGGCGGCATCCCTCAACCTTATAGCAAGGCCATGGCAGGAAGGCAAGGCTGGACACCTAGGCTCTGTGTCCAGCCTGTCCCAGCTGCTGGAGAGAATGTCTGGTGCCTATGGGCTCCCCAAGGAACAATGGCATGACGGAGGTGGCTCAGGGACACCTAGCCCAGCTTCTGAGTGAGCAGTTGCTGCTGGCAGAGCGGGGTTGAGGGCTAGCTCCCTAGGCAGGGCGGGGGGTACCCAGGGCACAACTGAGTCCCATAGCTTCAGGTGGGGTGGGGGATGGCCCTATCCCAGGGGGAGAGTGGCTGTGAGTGGAGCGCCCACCTCATCCCAGCCCTGCCTGCCCACTCTGCCCAGCACCCTTCACCACTGCCCACACGTTGTATGGTCTTGGGACAGTTCCCATCTCACTGTGGGCCTCAGGATATTACTCCACTCTGTAGTAGGGACATGGCTGGCACCTTCCTGCCCTGCCCTGCCCACCCAAACAGGCTCTGCAGGTAGAAAGTGACCACCTTTCCACTGGTGGCCTGACACTTGGGCTTGAACCCTGACCCTTGCATGAACAACTTGGGCTGGGTGACTGGGCAAGGCTTTGGAGCACACCTGTCCTGGCACCCTGCCAGCCCAGCTAAGCTCTGCCTCTCCCCGAACCTCCCCAACCTCCTCATCCTGGTACTGACCACATGAAGCTGTAACTGTCTTTTTATCCATCTGCCTCCTGAGGACAGGGGCATGTCTTACTCCTTGTGAGGGCCGTGCACAATGTAGGTGCTCAGTAAATACTAGCTGAACAGATGAGTGGGGGGTAGATGGGTGGATGGGTAGATGGATGGATGGACAGATGGGTGGATGGATGATTGGAAGGTTTGAAGGGACACAGGTGGGTGAACGGATGGATGGGTGGAGGGATGAATGGACACAGATGGATGAATGGATGAGAGAGGGCAGGATGAATGGGATAGCTGGATGGATAGATGGACAAACAGCCAGACAGAAGCATGTGGATGGCTGGGAAGGGGCCAGATGTCAGCTATGTGAGAGCAGAAACCGTGTTGCTCACAGCTGTGTTCAGTGTCCGAACGCTGCCAGCTTTATAAACCCGCGGGAAGGAAGAGTGGACCGGGCGGGGGATACAGAGACCTGCTCTGGGCTGGACAGAGCATCCCCTTCTGCTGCGGCGGCTTCCTTTTTAGTTGTAGATGGTCACAATACCTCTATTTTATTTTTAGTCATTTTTATGCGGGGCTGAAGATCAAACCCAGTGCCTCACACACGCTACACAAGCGCTCTGCCATGAGCCGCCACCCCAGCCCCACATTCCCTTGCTTCTGTCCCCAAACACTCAGCCGTGAGGAACGTGGGTCTCGGGGTAGAGGTGCACAGAGCTGCCTGCTGACCTCTGACTGGCGAAGGATTGGGGCCTCAGGAAGCCTTCGTGAAGACAAGTGCTCGAGACAGCAGGCTGTGGGTCTGCCCTGTGACATGGCCTCAAAGGGTCTCATGCAAACCCTTGGCCTCCTAGACGGGTCTAGGGGTTCAAAAAGGAAAGGAAGCATGCCCGGACCCCATGGTGGGGATGGTTTCTACTGTGGGGCCAGGACTTGTCCACACCAGGAGGGCAGAGGCCCAGGCCTGGCAGCTGAGCCTCTTCTGGGGACTCTGCCCTCGGGCCAGCTGGGCTGTGGGGCTGGCTGGAGCTAATCTGATTTGCAGCCCCCAGTAGCAGAGCTGGACCACCAGGATCCACTTAACCGACATCCTGCAGAGGCCAGACACCCACCAGGGAGGCAGCAGAGCCACCCCGCCCCAGATGGCCTTTGTGTCCCTAAGAATGGCAAGCTTGTGTGGGTGAGCAGGAGGTGGGCGGGCTCTGCTGGGGCCTGGCAGGCTCCAGGCGTGATCCCCTGCCCCAGTCATAACCCCAGGCCATGTCAGGGGGACAGGATCCCAGGAATGGTGGGAAGGCTCCAGGCTGGGTCAGAGTCTGGGTGCTCCCTGACCTCACTCTCTACCTTTGCAAAACAGGAGTGTTGCTTCCTTCACTCCCTCAAGGGTGGGCAGATATGGCATCGGGATAATCCAGGCTGCCCTGGAAGTCGGGGTGGTGTGGGGGTTATATCCAGGAATGATGTGCTCAGTTGCAAAGAGGTGAGCTGCCACTTCAGTACCTGAGAGTCAGTTCCACCTCCACTCACCCTTCCACCTGTCTGACCGTCCACCCATCCTCCTGCCCACTTGCCCACCCACCCACACCGTGCCTAAGCTTCTGCATGAAGGCTGTGCTTGGCATGGGGGAGTTGAGATGGGGCCCCAGATACAGCCTCTGGTCCCGGGGAGCTCACAGTCTTGTGGGAAGAATTCAACAGGCACCCAGATATTTTGAGGGCAGACAGAGGGTGGTGGGGATGGGAAGATGGCTCAGGCCCAAAGGTGCTGGGCCGGCTGTGGTGAGAATACACCATGCGCCAGAGCTGGGGGAGATGAGGCTTCTGGAAAGACTTCTGAAAAAGACACTGATGCCTCCCTGGGGCTTAAGCTTTGGGTAGGTGAAGCTGGACGGGGAGATAGCGGGTGGGACTGTCGGGGTCTGGAGAGGCTGAATTCTTAGGCAGGGATGTAGGTAGAACCACCATGGGAGATGAGGCTGGAGCAGTGAACAGGAGCCTCAAGTTCAGGCTCAGGGTGCCATGGGAAGCAATAGGAAGCCACGGAAGGTTAGGGAGCAAAAGAGAAGTGACCCAAAGTGCATTACCGAAAGAGAAGCCGCTGGGGCCAGGCTGGAGCCTCCCTGTCTGTCAGTCAGTTCTTCCAGGGAGGTAGGACGCTGGGAGGGGACTGAGGGCCCCCTCAGCCTTTGTTTTCCTCCTTCCTTCCTTCCTTGGGAGGCTCTGCCAATATTGGAGCTTAGTTTGGAGAGGAGTGCAGAGGGAGGGCTGGGTAGCTCAGGGGCCCCACTCTGTGGGAGGGGAGAAAGAGGAAGTGGGCAGGTGAGCCTGAGCAGAGCTGTGACTGCTCCCACCATAGCCTCTGAGGCCCTCTCTCTGTAGCAGGGTCTCTTCACACCCTTGGTCTGCTGGGGCTGCCCGGGGGTCTAACCAGAGGTGATTCGGGTCCCCAGGGAAACATTTGACGATGAATTCCTGGAGCTATTTTTGGTCATCCTTGCCACTGGAGAGGGCCCACTGTGCTAGCATGTACTAGGGAGGGGACAGGGATGTTGCTGGACACCCGGACACCCAGGAAGGGCCCACAGCACAGAACGCTCTAATCCAAAGGAGCTACTGGAGAGATGGCAGGGTTCTCCCACCGCGCCTGGCATGCGCCTCACGGTATGGCCCAAGGAGCGGCTGCTTCTGCCTTCCTGCAGGAGGTCACCCGAGGCCAGAGGATGTAGAGGGCAGAGGCTGCAGAGGGCAGGGCCATCAGGACAGTGTGGCGGCCCAGAACGGAAGGATTGCACAGGGGGCTTCCGGTGATGGCCAGCAGGGGCAGGGAGGGACTGGGGCTGGGGCCAGGCTTCTGGGCAGTGCTAGGGCAGGGTGGAGGGGGCGCTTCGAGGTCACAGGCCCATCTCTGTCATCCCACAGTCTCTAGGTGGCCCCAGCCTCAGGCCTGGGCCAGGCTGGGGTGGAGGGAGGAGCCTCCTTGAAAGCTGTTTGCTCAGCCGGGGTTTAATCTCCAAAACAGGAAGGCTGTACTGAGCCTGCCAGGTTCAACTGCGGCCTCCTCCTGCCCGGCCTCCAGGGCCCCCTCCTCCCATAGCTCTGAGGCTGGCCTCAAGGTAGGGCACCCCATCTCCTCTGCTAACTGCGGGGGTGGGGGGTGTTGAAGCCTGAGGACAGGAGGGGCAGGAAGGTGGGGTGGGTAGAGGGTCACCGGCCCAGCAGGGAGCCTCCTGGCCTCATCTGCAAGATGAGGAAGCTGCAGTCAGAGAGGGAAGTGGGCTGGCCTGGGTCACACAGTGGGCAGGGGGTCTCCAGTGCTTGGGTGTGGCGCT
Source organism: Urocitellus parryii (assembly GCF_045843805.1). NCBI lineage: Eukaryota > Metazoa > Chordata > Mammalia > Rodentia > Sciuridae > Urocitellus > Urocitellus parryii. Next base: position 37,219,416 of record NC_135539.1, read on the forward strand.
GAGCAGCAGCTTGCTGGCCGGGAGGTCCCACAGGGCTGGGGTGAGAGGAGAAGTGGCCCAGGACACAGCCCACCCCTCCCCAGGAAGCCGTGGACCAGGCGTGGTTGGCCAGGCTTCCCTGCACCACCTCTGGGGTGGTTCTGGGTGCGACAGCAGGTCAGGCCAAGCAGAGCCCCGAGGGCCCTCACCTCCCTGCAGCTGGGGCAGGTGGGCCTGACCAGACAATGAGGGCTGCCCCCCTTGGCTGGCCAGCCCAGTCCCGCCCCTGCCAGCCTCTCGGCCTTCCTTGGCTTGGCCAGACCATTACTCCCCAGGTCTCCCCCTCTGTGCTTGTGCTTCTGCGGGGAAGGCTCAGCGGGCCCAGCTTGGCCTTTCTGCTCAGCCACCATTTCCTCCAGGAAGTCCCCTCCCCCTCTTCCCTTTACCCCACTATCCCCTCTGGCCCCGCTCTCGTCTGGGGTTCAACCGTGGCCCTTGCTAGAGGAGCTAGAAGGGCCTCCAGGAGCCTAAGGTCAAAGTCTCATTTCACAATTGGGAAAACTGAGGCAGGGAGGGCGGCCTGCCTAGGCCACATAGCGTGTGGCATGTCACCCTGGGGAGTGCGCCTCCGTGGGCTCACCACATCCCCCGTTCCCTAGGGACCCCACAGTCAGAGGGCAGGGGCTCCAGAGCTCTCCTGAACGGGGACTACAGGACGCTGATTCAGAGGCAGGCTGGGTGGAGATGGTGACCTTGGGCTTCTCCCTGCTGTCCCTCGGCTCTGCCCAGCCAGGAGCCTTAGCAAGAGTTGGACAGGCCCAGTTCCAGGGGCAGGTGGCTGGCTAGCCTGCCCCAAGAGGGGTGAGGTGAGGTGGCCTGTGTCATCCCCAGGCCTGACCCCAAACCAGCCCACAGCAGGACCTGTGGCATTTCTGTGGGAAAGGGAGAGAGGAAGGGTCCCTGTCCTGGGTGTGTCACAGGATTTCTTTCCAAAGCCAGCAGTCCCTGAAGCCACTCTTGGACTCTGTGGCCTGGGGCAGCTCTTCAGGTCTGGTGTGTCCTCAGTGGCCACCCTCTTTCCTGTCTGGTCCCCACCCACCATTGCTGTCACTCTATCCCTGCGACCCAGTTTCCCTCCTTGTCTCTGCCTTGGGGCAGGGAACGCTGGGGATAGTGTCCCCCTTTGAGGCAGGTCCATGATGGATCGGGTGTCCTGGGTGGGGCGGGCAGGTGCTGGCTGTGGCAGGGGCCACAGCTTTCAGGTCTTCAATGCTGCAGATTAAGTTCCATCCCCAGGGACCCCTGTTATGGGGCCATTGTGATGGCTTGGGAACCACAGTGTCTCTTGGCCAGCCGGTGTGGCCCTGGCCGGGGCTGGGGTCCCAGCATCCTCTGGGCTGTTTGGGCAGCCTCCAGAGAAGGAGCACCTGGGGGCTCATGTCTGTGAACACCTGCTGCCACAGTGGACACAGGGCCTTGGGGAGCACGGCACCCCGCCCGCCTGACGCCCTGTCTTCTGCCCAGGAGCACTGTTGGGAAAGCATGGCTTCTTTGCAGATCTAGGAGCAGAGCGTGGCTGGATTTCCAGAGCCCATCCTTGGTCAGTGCATGACCTCCGTCCAGGCGCACAGTGGCCCTGACACTGCCCTCCGTCCCCTCCCTCCCCATTACTCAAGGCTTTCTGCAGCCAGGGCTGCTCTCCTTGGTGGTGTCCTCCCCAGCCCGAGCTCCGATTATAAGGCCTGGCCTTGGCCTCCGCCCTGACGGTGATGGAGGACAGACAACTTCAGATCCTAATCCCAAGGCTTTGCGATTCCCCCCTGAAGGGTCAAGGGTGCATAGGACTGGGGGCCAGGTGGTCAGATGCCTCCCAGCACCCGGCCTGGGCCCCTCCTTCTCCCCTCACCCCCTCTGGGGCCTATGACCTGCTCTTTGGCCCTTGTGCAGAAGCCTGGAGTCTTCCTCTTGGTGCCCCAGACAGAGGTGGCCACATATTTTATCATCTAAAATGGGACATTTTCGAGAGCCTGAGGGAGCTCTGCTAATAATGACACTTGCAGGAAGCTGGGTGTGTCGGTGACAGAACAGAGACCCCCAGTACAGAGAGGCATGCTGGTGGCACACAGTCAGTCCGTGTGCAGGAAAAAGCATTGTGATGGCTTGGGAACCACAGTGTCTCTCGGCCAGACGGTGTGGCACAGGGTGGCACCCAAGTGCACTTGTGTGTCCACAGGTGGTGGGGGGACATGGCACGCAGCCAGTCTGCACGTGTGGGCTGGCCATGTCCAGGGACACGTGTCTCCCCATGTGCAGACGCCTGAGCCCATCCCATCAGCCCCCAGATGGCTCCTTCCCCAGCACAGCTGGAAACTCCGGAAGGAGGAGGCGGGTCCTGCTGGCCTCATCCTTGGTCTCCAGAGAGGTGGCCAGGACAAGGTGGGAGGTGGAGGCCAGGCTGGCTCTGGGGAGCCAGGGCTGTGACAGCAACCTTCGACCGAAGGCCTGTCCATGGGGAATGTGCTGCCTGGAGAGGCGAGGCCCCTGAGGCTGCGTCAGCTGCTCTGGAGTCTATCCTGACCCTCTACCCCTCCTCCTCCAGGCAGCCTTCTGTGACCTCTGCCCTGGCCCTCATTGCCTCTGCTGCACCCCAGGCCTAAGGGTGGCACTTCAGGGAGAGGAGGACTCAGCCCTCTCCTGATCCCAAGCACCTGCTGAATGGCTGCTTCCCTGGGACTCCTGAGCGTCCAGTGGACATATTCCCTGAGGGCTCATTACCCTAAGGAACAGCAGTCTGGGCCCTGGACAGACAGGGTCTGCTTTGAAGCCCGGCCTGGTGACCCCTCCAGACACAAGGAAGGGCCTGGGGAGGGACAAGCCATGCTGAGGCCTTCCGAGGCAGCGGCTCCATAGTAGCTCACAGGGGAGTCCTCAGGGTCACTCTGGCTAGTCCTGGGCAACCATCAAACCCTCCCCTTCCTGAAACTGGAATGTGATGGAGATGCTGGACCCACGTGTGATGGTGGAGATAGAATGGGGACAAGGCACAGCCAGTCTTGCTGCTGGGACTCTCCTGAAAACGGAATTCTACGAAGGATCAGCAGGATCAAATAAAAGGGGTGTCATGAGGGCATCTCACGGAGGTGAGGGAGGTGCAAAGTCCCTGGGTCCAGTGAGCTCAGTGGCTCTTGGGAGCATTTGTGGGGCATCTCCCAGAAGCCAAAGCTACGTTGGCGCGGATGATCACGGATTTCGGGGAATAGGGGCTCCTGGGCCTGAGGTGGACAGGGCCAGGGCAAGGTTGAGATGGAGGGTCTCTCCCTAGAAAGCTAGAACTTGAGGAGACCAGTCCATGGGAATGGGGGAGGGGAGGGATCCCGTGGCTGGGCAGAGGCAGGAGCTCCAGCTGGACCCATATCTGTTCTGTTCCTTGGGGAGCAGGGTCCCCTTCAGCCCCTGGACCCAGGAGACCTGGTCTACTGCAAGTCTCTACCCCTGGACCCTCATGGGTCAATGAGCTGAAATCTGAAACTCAGAGGTCTGTGGAGTAGCCCATGTCGTGGAAGGTTGGGGGCTTGCCCATGAGACACCCAAGCAGGCCGGGCCTCCCATCCTCCCGGGTTCTGACAGATGAGCCTCTTTAGACCCTCCCAGCCCCAGGGCTGCTGTGACAAAGTGCCACAAGCCAAATGCCTTCAACAACAAAAATTGAGCTGGATGCAGTGGTGCACACCTGTGATCCCAGCGACTCAGGAGGATCACTGCCAGCCTCAGCAACTTAGCAAGAGCCTGCATCAGAATCAAAGTTTAACGTCAGGAGGGTGGGGAGGACCGGGCATACAGCTTGGTGGTAAAGAGCTTTCCTAGTGCGTATGAGGCCCTGGGTTCGATTCAATTCCCAGTGGAAGGAAGGAAAGACAGAGGGAGGAAAAGGAGGAAGGAGAAACACACACACGCATTGGTCCCCCAACCCATGTCCTGAAGGACAGGAGTCCAAGTGAGGGTGTGGGCAGGGCCAGGTCCCTCTGAGGGCTGAGGGTGAATCTGTCCCTGGCTGCTCTCTGGCTTCTGGTGGGTTCCTGGTGCTCCTTGGCCCTAACTGCCTCGCACCATCCTGTCTCTGTGGTAGCAGGGTCCTCTCTGAGCCTTGTGTCCTTTCCTCACGAGGACACTCGTCATTGCACTTAGGACCCACCGTCCCTCCAGGATGGCCTCATCTCAAGGTCCTTAACGAGTTACGTCTCTGGAGGCCTTTTCTCCAAGCAAGATCCCTTTCCAGGGGCTGGGACTTGAGGGGGGGGTGTCACAGTACCCCCAAATGTCAGGGACCTATGAGGCCAAACTTCCCTCACTGCTAAATCAGTTTCCCTATCTGCATTGGTGTAGGTGGGTGGGGGACACCGATTGGCATGGGGACCAAGAGCCTGGTCCCAGGCAGGGTTGGCGGCTCCAAGAGCAGGGAGCAGGCAGTGCCAGGCCTGCCCACCAGGAATGTGACCTGCAGTCCCCACCCGCACAGCACAAATGGACAGTTAACACCTGCCCCTGACTCCTGGCTGGTTCCCAGCGTCCCAGGCCCCTGCTAGGCAGGAGAGACAGAGGGTCGCATACAGATAGGCCAATTCCTCCCCGCAGGCCTGCCCTCCCCCCTGTGCTAAGCCTTCTTGCTAGCAGGGTGTTTTGGCCCTCAGGCCCGGGCATGAGTGTGGGCGAGCGGCCACCAGGCCCTGGGCCAGCGAGGCTGGGCTCCCAGCGCTTGCCCCCTCAGATTGCCCCACCAGCCGGAAGCCGCCTCCTGCAGTGTAATCACGCATGCCGGTGTCAACTCAGATGATCTTCCAGAGTCCTTCACAAGATGTGGAAACTGAAATCCAGCGGTCCTCCAGCCAGGAGGTGCAGCCAGGTCTGGAACCAAGGTCTGCGGGTCTCCACAAGGCCTGGCAGCAGCTGCTCTGTCCCTCAGAAACCCTGCTCACCTGGGGGCTCAGCTTCCCTGTCTCAGAAATAGAGTCCTGTCTGCCTGCAGGACTCCCAGGGCCAGGGAGGGGAAGGACAGTGTCCCTGGTCATGGACAAAGGAGCTGAGGCCAGGTGTGCCTGGCCTGGTCTCAGGACCCCAGCTCAGCAGACGCAGGTCAGGGCAGGCCCAGCCCAGCTGGCCTGGTGGCCAGATCCCTCCAGGGCCTCTGTGGGGAGGTGGTGGGAACGGGCCTGCTCTCTGCCTCCCAGCCCCCACGTGCACCCCCCTGGGGCCTGGTCATCGGCTCAGGTGTCCCCGCACAGCAGGTTCCTCATCTCTTCCTGTCCTCGCCTCTGTGGAGTCAGAGGGAGGTGACTCCCCAGGGGCCACCGGCAGCTCTGTCCCTGCTGGTGAGGACAGCAGGCAGGCGGGGTGGCCGTCTGGCTGAGGGAGGGAGGGGCCAGTCCTGATGCCATCTCCTCTGTCCCCCAGGAGGCAGGACCGCCCAGGTGTATCCACAGGGACCTTCCCTGAGGCCCCTTCCCACGACCCCTGTGCCCGCCCCCCCCCATGGTGTCTGAGGCTCTCTGTAGTCTGCAGCCTGCTCGTCCAGTCGGAGGCCCTCGGGTCAGGCAAGGCCAGGGGACTGTGGCTGCAGCTTGCTGGCTCTCCACACCAGCACCTGGGAGCCTGCTGTCTCTGTTGCCCAGTTCTTCTAGGCAGGTCAGGATCCCCCAGTTTTACAGGTACTGGAAGGGAGGCTCATTGTGTGTGTTGAGGGGGAGCGGGTAGTAGGGAGGCCCTGCCTGCAAACTGTCCCTGACAGCCACTTCTTATCCACTGTGCCAGGCCTGTTTTGGAATTGACATTGGGACCTCCCTGGGAAACTGAGGCTGGGAGGGGTGACACTTTGCTCAAGGGTGTGCTTATCTGCCTTTTGGGGCCATATTGTTGGGGCTTAAATCTTAACTGTGATCTGTGCTGGGTGACCTCGGGTGAGGCATATGACCTCTCTGTGCCCCTCCCCGCCTTTCGATTCTCCCCAAGGCCCCTTGCTCTTTGTGGGGTCTGAGTCTGGCAGCACGGCCTGGTGGCTTTCATTCATCTGCATTGCTGCAAGTTGGGAAACCGAGGCTCAGAGAGGGCGGAGCCCCGGACAAAGCCCGGCCTGGGTTTAGTGGGTGCTGAGGAGCTGGTGGGTGGACTGGGCCAGGGGCTGGGGGGTGGAAGGAGGAAAGCAGAGCTGGGGGTGGGGCCTGGGGCTCCTGGGGCGCAGATCTGGGCCCTTTCCCAGATGGGTGGGCCTGCTCTGACTCGCCACCGGCTGGGCTCCAGGCTGGGGGCGCCCACACAGCGGCAGATCCCTGAGCCCCAGAGGGGCCTCTGCCAGCCTCTGAGAGCAGCTGCCTGGCCCCGCTGCAGCCGCGGGAGGCTGGCAGCCGGTGGGGGCCGCTTCGGCTCACCTCCACCCCAACCAGGACCTGGGAGGGGGAGGCTGCCCAAGCTGGTGTCCACCCAGGTGCAGAGGCCCCACCCCTCCTGCAGGCTCTCTGCTTGCCGAGGAAGATCAACCCAGGGCATGGTGGGCTCAGGGGGCCTGGACCAGCACATGTCCTCATCCACTCACACAGACTGTGTCACAGGTCCTCGCTGGGTGCCCCTGGGCAAGTCTCTTGCCCTCTCTGAGCTGTGATGCCTTCCATTTGGCAGAGAAGCGCCACCCTCATGACTGGTCAGAGTCTCCGAGAGGGCGCAGGCTGGGGGCAGCCACCCGCCCCTACTGTGCAGCCAACTGCAGCTGCAAGGTCTCCCCAGAGAGTTCCAGAATCCCAGTCTTCCCAAGCACCCAGTGGAGAGGCTGCCTGCCTGTGTTCCCTGATAATCCTTCCCCACAGTGGGGTGCAGGGGTGGGGGTCTGCTGCTCCACCTCCTGAGAGGCCCTGTAAGGTGATGTCCCCCTCCTGAGCCCCGATGCCTGAGGAGCGGAGGCTGCCCCAGGGGGCTCTCCCGCCACAACCCACCCCTGAGTTTTGACCCTCCTGCTGTCCCCACCTCCCAAGGACTGTCGCCACATGGGGGCCAGGAGTTCATCTCACAAGGTCTGTGGAGGCCCCGGCGCTCTGTCTGATCAGCAAGGCTGGGGTGGCCTCCCCGCTGGACGGCCAGGGAGGCCCTGGGGTCGTCCAGGCTCTGCCTTCCAGGGGCCTCATGAGCCCCGGGCTGGGGCTGGGGTGGTGGGAGAGCGCTTGCCCAACCCTGTAAGTAAGTAAATAAATCAAGGTCTGTGGTCCATTTACAGCTAAAAATAAATAAATGTTAATTAAAAAAAAAAAAGAGTCCTCTTTCTCAGCTGTCAAAGGGAGCTACCTCCTGTCCTTTCTGCCTGGTGAAATTGCCCTGAGACTCTGGGAGCTGTGGACGCATCAGCGAGTGCGTCTCTCACTCCACATTCAGGGATGCGGATGGGCTCTGGGCCCTGCCGGCAGCTCCTCACCTGGGCCAGCCAGGAAGTGAGGGGAGAGTCACCCACCTTGCCACAAGGCCAGGAGCCATGGGCTGGGGAGCAGCACACCAGCGGGGGGTTGGGGGGGTCCACTTGCACTTCCTGGCTCCTGAGCCAGGGCCCACCTCACTGGGGGCTTGTGAGCAGAGTGGCAGGGAGGAGCAGCCGGACCACTGGCCTTTTAGGTCACATGCTGGCCTGGGGCCCCCAGGACTCCAGGATTCTGTTTTCTGGGGACCGAGGAGGCTGGAGGAAAGGGAGGTGGTCTTGGTGGTGAGCTTCCGGGCCCCCAGGGAGATGGGCAGTTGAGTCCTCCAGGGTGCCATCTGGTCAGCCCAGGCTGAGACCTCAGCTGCTGTGTCCTTGGGGTGCGACCTCCATCCCAAGCAGAGAGAGCTCCCATCCCTTGCTGTAGAGTGTCCATCACCTGCAGTGGTCGCTGGAGTCCCTGCCCAGCACTGGAGCCAGTGTTCTAGAGGGACAGATGGCAAGTGACACTCAAGGTGGGTCAGAGGGATTGTGCTGTCAGAGACCCAGGGCCTGTGGCTCCCGAGGAGGTGACATGACTGTAAAGACCCGCAGCAGGGGAGCTAGTGGGGACACCTGGGGAAGAGGGCGTCCAGGTAGGGCAAAAGCTCTGAGGCTAGAGCAGCCCGGCACGTTCCAGGAACAGGGAGGCCACAGCTGGAGTGCAGCTTGGGAGAGAGAAGGAGAGGAGGCCACAGGCCACAGGCCAAGCAGAGAGACCAGGGGATGGTCCTGAGGAGCCTCCACTCTGGAAGGAGAGGAGCTGACCACCTGGCAAAGACCCTTCCCGCCACCAGAGTTCCCAGAGGGGGGGGGGGGCTGGGGACTTGGAGACAATGCCCAGGACAAAGAGCTGGGCCTAGGGCCTGGGGGCCCTGGGGGTGGATTTATGGCCTCTCCTGACCCTGCTGAGGAGCCCTCCTTGTTGGGCATGGCCCAGTCACCAGGACCAGCCCGGGGGTGGGACGCCAGGATGAAAGGCCCCAAGAAAGGATTAACTGGGCCTGAAGGCCTCGCAGACACCATGGCAACCTTGAGCCAAGCCAGGGAGAATGGGGCTGTGTGTTAACACCCCGCCCGCCTCCCCACGCTGGGCTTGTTAACCAGCTTACCAGGCGGCCTGGCCGGCCATTGACATGGAAATCTAGACCTGGAAAGGGCCCTCTGCACTCACAGGGAGGAGGGGGCCTGCTGGGCGGGCAGGGTGGACAGGGGGCAGGTGCAGGCCAGGGCAAGAACAGCCCCACCTTCCTCCCTGATTCCCCTACAGTGGCCACCCCTCCCCTGCCCTGGGTCCCTGAGGCCACTCAACAGTGGTCTGGTGGGACCCTGGGTAAAGGCAGTTAAGGTGGACCCTGGGGGTAGGGGACAGACTTGCAGAGGCACATGCTCTGGCTGAGGGACACTCTGGCTAAGCCAGGCCTAAGTGCCCAGCGTGAGGTGGGGAGGGAGCGTGGACAGAGAGGGGAGGGCAGGCACCCCAGAAGCTGCTCTGACCTCCCCAGGTCCATCTCTCCCTTAGTAAACTCGCAGTCCCAGGCCCTCCAAGTGACTTCCTTCCTCAGGTGGCTCTCTGTCCAGGGGCTGGCCTCTCTGCTCAGCCCCGTGCCCTGCCAGCAAGCTGACCAACAGCCGGCTCTTAACACAGGGCTCTGCTCCCCAACTCCCCAGCCTCCACCCAACAGCCTTGCCCCCCATCCAGAGCTTGGCCCTGGGCCCCCGCCACCCCTCTGCCATAGCACCCGGCTTCCCTTGGTCTCCCCACTGTCACTCCTTCACTGTGACGTCTTAGCCTCAAGGTGTGCAGAAAAGGCCAGGCCAGGTCAGGTCAGGTCAGGGGTGGGGAGGCCACGGGCCTGGCCTTGAGGGCTGACTGTGAGATCAGAGGGAGCTCCCCAACAGCACAGCGGGGAAGGCAGCGCCCCCACCCCATGGCAGGAGGCCCAGACCCTGGCTCCTGGGGAAGCCCCTGGCCCACAGAGATGTGCGGGAATGTGGGCAGGCCCCTGGTGTGGAGGAAGGAGCTGAGCAGGTGTCTAAGCCCCTGTTGACATGGGATCACAGCCATCTGGCAGCCCCCTCCCTGCAGGGCCCGCCCTCTTGGCTCTGGGCGCTGAGGCAGGGGCGGCTCTGGGGAGGGCCTCAGTCTCCCCATCTGAACAGGAGGGAGCCCTTGAGGTGGAGCCACGGGCTGAGCAGAGGCCAGCTCGGCCTCCGGTGGGCCCCGCTGTGCCTCAGGGGAGGCCCTCTTGGGGAAACTGACTCAGGGCAGTTCTGGGCCTAGTAACTCCTGCCCTTGCCTCCTGGGTCCCATGTCCCGGTCTGGTCCCGTCCCCAGCCCAGGAGCCGTTCTTCCTCAGGCCTACACAGGTGAGTGCACACGGCTCTGAGGCCCCCTGGGGATCGGGAACCCTGTTCACACAGGAGCCTTCCACCCTTTTCAGGGATGATGTCACTTGCCATGTCTCAGGCTCAGGGCTCTCACTTGTCCCTTTTCAGAGACAATCTCTGGGAGTCATGTCACCTCGGGTCACAAATGGCCTTATGGACCTATCTGGGGAGCCCATGGGGCCGGCCATCGGGGCTCAGAGAGGCCTCAGGCTCCTGTCCCCTGCTGGGGTTGGGTTTCCTCAGTGCAGGCCCCAGATGCACACAGCTGGCAGAGGTTGGAACTTGAGAAGGCTATGCGTCCCCCCACGAGGGGCTGCGGGGGCCATCAGAGCCTCTGGCCACCTCCCCCTGCAAGATCAGCCCCTGCCATCTGCCTCTGTCTCTCCAGAGAGGGGAGGGGCGGCCGCATTCCTCAGCACACAGCCATCCTCACATCTGGCTCCCTACCCCACCCCACAGTCCCCAGCAGGCCCTGGCCCTGTCCACGTGGGCAGCAGCCCTTCCCCTGACAGTGGACCCCAACAAATAACTCTCAGGTGCCCCACCCCTGCCCCTGGCCTCTAGGGCGTCCGTATGCAGGTCATCCCCTCGTCCTTCCCATGGGTGACCCCTTGGCCCTTTAAGGAACTTAAGCAGCTTCTTTTGGTCATGGGGGTTGAACCCAGGGGCGGCTACCATTGAGCCACATCCCACACCTTTTTTTTTTTTTTTTTTTTTGAGACAGGGTCTCGCTAAGTTGCTGAGGCTGGCCTCAAACTTGCCATCCTCCTGCTTCAGCCTCCTGTGTCACTGGATCAAAGTTGTTTGCCTCCGAGTTGAGACTTCTTGTGTGCCTGGTGGCCCCCAAGCCCCACCTAGCCACTTGGATCACTCAGATGAGAGCCTTGCTCACCAAGGACCAAGAGTGCTCTGTCCATGGCTGCCCACAGCTCCTCAGCTCCTCGTCCTGAATGCCTCAATAGTGTGCCCCCCTCACTCTGCGGACAGCAATAGTGGAGGGCCCTGCTGGGCTGTGGGGCAGGGGTTCCAGGACAGAGGACTGGGCCAGGAGGGCAGCCCTGCCCTGTCCTTTTCCCTGCATGGTGGAGAGAGCCTCTACGTGGAGACAAAGTGATCTGATGTTCACCCCAGGACTCTGGGAGTGAGCACAGCAGAGTGTGGGGGGGTACCTGGGTGGTGATGGGAGATCATGGGCCAGAGAAGAGGGAGAGTGGGTCCCACAGGAAAGGGCAGACACCTCTGGCAGAGGGTCAAGCTGCAATTACAGCCTCACTGATCCTCAGAGCCACCCTGGGCATGCCAGATCAGGGCACACAGCTCACCAGGCCACTGTAGGATGCATAGGAGTTCACCAGTCAGCAAGGGGCATGTCTGCTGCAAGACTGTCGTTTTCTGAACTCATGTGTGAACCTGAGAGCTGGGCCCACGCCCCCTGTGCCCTTCAACTCTGCCAATTTTTATTGAGTACCTACCTGCTCCGTGCTGAGCACTGTGCTGGACAGGAGGTCAGAGGGTGACTCACACGGGATCCCTCCCGCCACGGGAGCCTTCTGTCTGCTTGCTGGGATGCCCAAGGGTGATAGAGAGTGGAAAGAAAGCCTGATTTAGTTGGAACAAAGTTCTTGAAAGGGTGGCTTGCCAGGCAAGGGGAGGGGTGGCAATGTGCAAAGGCCCAGGGCCAAAAGAACAGAGTGTTTGAGGACTGGACAAGAGGCCAGTGTACAAACCAGGGGAGGGGTGCCCCCTCTGGGACTACTATTTGTGGGACTCTGTCCTTTCCTGTGCACCTTGCCAGGTACCACGCCTCCCACATGAGCACCGGAGCTGGGGCTGGGGGTTAACTCAGGGAGGGTTGGCTGCTGTGGCGGAGGGGCCCGTGGAACACGCTGAGGACCCGGTTTCTGCAGGAAGCAGGTGGGCAGGGGGGCCAGGTCCACACAGTCACATAGGAAGAGACAGGGGACTGCGCAGGAGAGCAGGCTGCCTCCCATCTGCAGTGGCCTCCCCGCCCCCTTCCTCCCCCACACAACAGCCGCCAGGCGGTCCCTTTCTCTGCTCGCCTTTCTCTGGATCTTCAGCAAAGCAGTTGCTCGAGACTAATTGAATTTTCCGCCTGGGAAGGGCCTGGGGAGCCGGGGCGGGAGCTGGGAAGGAGCTTGTTGCTGCCCTCCCCGCGGGCTCCGCCCCGGCCCCGCCCTGGCAGCCTCCTCTCTGCCGTGGGGGTGGGGTGGTCGAGGGCCCCGGTGGCGGCAGGAACAATGGGCAGACAAACAGGACGCAGCCCCCACCCCTCCAAAGCCTGAGGGGGCAGGGGAGGCCTGGCCTGTGCCTGGATCCTAATGGCCCTGTGTCCCCAGAGTGGCTGGTGTGACCCTCTGGGCCTCAGTTTCCCTTCCTGCCCCAAAGGAAATTGGAATTGGGGTAGCAAGCGTCGGGGCAGTGGTGGTGGGGGGATTCCCTTGGAATCGGCTCAACCCACTTCCTGGATGGAAAGACTGAGGTCCAGGCAGCCTGAGGGCAAGGGTTGGTGGGCCTAGAGGACAATGCTTGGTGCAAGAAGGGGCACCCCCTGCCCAGTGTTCACTCCCAGCGTGTCTTGCCCCACAGCTGCAAGTATTCACAGTAGACACCAAATATTTACCAGGTGAGGCCTGTGCCAAGGAGCAGGATGCGGGGAGGCTGAGGGAGGAGCAGCCTGGGGCAGCGGAGGCAGCCTGCGTGGCCTTCCCCAGATTCCTAACTCCACCCACCAGCCCCTCTCTAGTCCCCCGTCCCCCACCTGGATAACACCCCCAATGCTCAGAGGTCACCCAGCCGCAGCAGGGTGAAGGCCTGTGGCCTCCCTAGCCTGGGGGAGGGCGGGGTCTGAAGACCACCTGGCTCCCTTGGAAGTAGCACACGGGCCCTGGAGCAGGGACCCTGGGGGCCCTTGGACATGTGAAACTGCTCCTCCGCCTCCTGGGGTCCTGCCCTGGTAGGGGACAGTGCCTCCTGTGGGTGGGCTCGGTTATGGTCTGAATTAAAGTCAGGACACAGGAGACCGTGAAGGGGCCACAGTGAAGCGGGAACTGTCAGCCCAGCGTGGAGGGAAGGGAGGCGGGGACAGACCTTTGTGGCCTCAGAGGGAGGGTGGCTGCTCTCTGCACAGCAGGTGAGGACGGCGGTGGCCCAGGTCACACAGACAGGCAGGCTCAGAGTCAGGCCAGATCCCCATCTGGGTCTCCCACAGCCTGGCCCCTCCCCCTGCTCAGGTCCCCTGGAGCAGGACACCTGGGATTCTGCAGACCTGGTGTGGCCTAGACAGAGGGCTGGGGGTACTGGGAGGACAGGTGTCTGGACAATTGGGCTGGGGTGGCCCAGAGTCCCGTGCTGCTGTCCACCCACCTCCTGGCTGACCTCTGGGTGCCAGCCTCCCTTCCTGCCTCCACAGGTCAGGTGAGCACGCAGTTCCTGCCACCTCCACAGGCAGGTGCCAGGAGCCTGCCCGGCCTCAAGGGCCTGCGCCACTGGGGGGCATGTAAGGGACTGGGAGCTGGCACTGAGTAGGACAGTGGGGCAGGCAGGCTTTGGGCACAGATGATGGATGCCCATCTTGCCTCAGCACCCTGCACACAACGTCACCCCATCCATCTGATCACTCTGTGTCCACCCTCTACCCACCCAGCACTTCCTCCTGAGCGCTGGCCACAGAGCCCAGATGGTGCTGGATCCCAGGTCCCGAGCCTACCTGCCCCTTGTTCCAGAACCCCCAGTGGCCACACCCCAACTCTCCAGGCAGCTAGGGAGGGGAGCACTGGGGTGGCTGCATGGACCAGTCAGTCACTCTCAGGGGCCACCCGAGTGTGTCTGAGGTTGGGCACAGGGCAGGGCATCTGCAGAGAGGCCCTGAGAAGGCACTGGACATCCTGCAGGGAAGAGGGAGGGTGTGACAGACAGGGAGAGGAAGAGGAGGGGTGGCCACAAAGACAGACTGCTGAGGCAGACAGAAAGAGCAAGGGACAGAGACCAAGAGGGTCAGACACAGGAAAGGACAGACAGGGAGACGGAGAAAAGGAGTCTGAGTCAGGGTCTGTCCGTCTGAGTGGGAGCCACCCAGGGTCAGAGGGTCCAGAGACCCCTCTGCTCATCCCAGTAGCAGATAACGGGGTTGAGGCCCAGGCCCAGGGTGACTTGGCAGTCCAAGTGCAGTCCTCCTTCTGGGGGCATTTTTTCCCCATTGAATCATCCTTGGCTGAGTCCGGGGCCCTCTCCGGAGCCTTGGGGTGACAAACGCTCCCCCACAAGATGCCCTGTGGCCTGCAAGGGGTCTACAAGGGGCCTTTCCCACAGCCTCTCCAGGAACTTAGGGCTCGCGCCTGTGGGGAGCTCACAAGGGTGACCCGGAGCACTTGGGGGTCAGCGAGGCCTGCTCAGGCATGCCTCTCATTCTCCCCGCAAACAGTCCCCTCTGTGGCTCCTTGAGGTGGCACCACGCTGCCCCTCACTGTCCTGAAACAGGCAGGTATGACCCTCTCAGAAAACATCCACAGGGTTCTAGAGCCTGTGCCAGGGACAGGCAGTGACTGCAAAGGCCTCCATCCTCCAAAGCCTCCTCTCTGGGACAAATAGGGACTAGGAGGAAGCTGTTCAGCCACTGGGGAGGGGATTGGCTGCGGGGAAGAGTAAGAAGTCCTGGGTGGGGCTCGGGCTCCATTGACCCTCTCACCACATCCTCCATGATTTTCTCTGACTCTCCCTCCTTAGAATCCTGTCCCCTGTGGATGACAGATGGGCAGGTAAGCATGGAAAGATAGAAAGGAATGGATAGGGGACTGAGGGGTGAGTGGCTAAAAGGGCAGGGAGACTGATAATGGATAAAAGGGTAGAGAGATCGCTGGAGGGTGGGTATATGGATAAACGTGTGGATGGATAGATGGTTGGATGGATGGATGGATGGATGGATGGATGGATGGATGGATTAGTGGGTGGATGGATGGTTGGATGGGTGGATGGATGGATGGATGGATGGATGGATGGATGGATGGATTGATTGATTAGTGGGTGGATGGATGGTTGGATGGATGGATTAGTGAGTGGATGGATGGATGGATGGATGGATGGATGGATGGATTAGTGGGTGGATGGATGGTTGGATGGATGGATGGATGGATGATGGATGGATGGATGGATTAGTGGGTGGATGGATGGTTGGATGGATGGATGGATTAGTGGGTGGATGGATGGATGGATGGATGGATGGATGGATTGATTGATTAGTGGGTGGATGGATGGTTGGATGGATGGATTAGTGAGTGGATGGATGGATGGATGGATGGATTGATTGATTAGTGGGTGGATGGATGGTTGGATGGATGGATTAGTGAGTGGATGGATGGATGGATGGATGGATGGATGGATGGATTAGTGGGTGGATGGATGGTTGGATGGATGGATGAATGGTTGGATGGATGGATTAGTGTGTGGATGGATGGATGGATGGATGGATGGATGGATTAGTGGGTGGATGGATGGTTGGATGGATGGATTAGTGAGTGGATGGATGGATGGATGGATTAGTGGGTGGATGGATGGATGGATGGATTAGTGGGTGGATGGATGGATGGATGGATTAGTGGGTGGATGGATGGTTGGATGGATGGACGGGTGGTTGGAAATATGGACAGATAGATGGGCGGCCCCTAGGCTTATTCCTTGTAGGTACATTCAGATGAACCCTGGTGCCATAGGCTGGGTGTTAGGATCCCTATCTGGATGGTTAAGAAAAGGTCAAACTTCCAAGACAACCCCAGTCTCTAATACCAGTCAGACTACACAGCCCAGAACACGAGCATCAGGAGCTTAACAATGGAAGCCTCCAGAAACAGTCACCCAGGCCTAAGGAGAACCCAGGTGGCCCTTGTTTGGGGGGTGGTTGGGGGTCTAAGAGCGGGAACATAAAGGGGCTCCTCAGGCCCCATTTCCTCCTTCTTCCTTGGGGTCCAAGTCTGGCCAGCTCCTCTGAACCTGGGGGTGCCTTGGCTGGGTGAGGAAGTCAGGCCTGGAAATTCACTTGGAGGTGAGCAAGTCCTGCAGACCCTGTGGCTTCTCTGCCACAGAGTGTGCCTGTCACCTTCATGCCTGCCCACGTGGGCACACTGAGGGCAGCCGAGGGGGCTCCACCCTGCTCTGCCTCTGACCTGTGACCTTGGCCACAGTCGCTGCCCCTCCCTGGGTCTCTGCATCCTATTGTGGGCTGAAGGCCGAGTGGGGCTGCAGGGGCGGTGGGGCAAGGAGGCCAGGCTGGGCGTGGGTCGGCCCTGAGCAGCCGACCTGGCCCTTGCTCCTGCTTCTGACCACCATGCTTCCTCCCCCGCGCCCCCCTGGGGAGGGACCATAATTAACGTCTTCCTGTTCAGATCAGGAATCTGTTTCCAAAAACATATTTCGAAGGATTATTTTGCAAAGGAAATGTTTTTGAAAGAATCTCGTGTCCGTCCCAGCCCAGGGAAGTTGAAGCAAGCGGTTGGACCAGGGACAGAGAGTGGGGGTAGGGGTGGCCTGGTGGTCAGAGTGAGCAGGCACACTGGACTCCGGCCTGGGCCCTCTCTGGGCCTCCTTCGACCCACCCACCCCTGCCCCAGGAGCACAGGGTCCTGGGTATCAGTGGGCAGGAGGAGGCGGGGAAGCAGGGGTCTGCCTGGCTCCCTGTGGGCTCACAGGCTACCACCTCCCATTCTTCTTGGGTGCTCTCCTGCCCCCAAACCCGCCCCTGGGTTCTGATCTGGGCTCAGTGTCTAGCCCACCCAACTCCTCTGGGATAGGTGTTCACCAGCACCTGGGTGCCGGTGCCTGGCAGCCTGTTCCGAGGCTCCCTCAGATACCTCCTGTTCACTTATTTTTAAATTTTTAATTTTTTTTGTACTGGGGATTGAACCCAGAGGCTCTGAACCACTGAGCCACATCCCAGCCCCTTCTCTGTTTATTTTGGGACAGGGTCCTGCAAAGTTGCTCTGGGGCCTCCCTCAGCCGCTGGAGCAGCTGCCTCGGCCTCCCCAGCTGCTGGGGTTACAGGCGTGGGCCACTGCACCCAGCTCTTCACTTTCACCTTGAACTTGGCCCTCTCTCGGGCCTCCCTGCCTCATGGAAGGCCCTCCATCTATTACTCAAGCCCTACGCATGCGTGGTTTCTCCTTGTTCTTCTCCCTCCTGAGAAACACACGGCAACATTCACACTGTCCCCAAACCAGCGGAGCCCTGTGTGGGGAGCAATGGCCGCAGTCATTTCATGGACACTCTTGGTTCAGAAAGAAGTGCCTCTCCTCTCTAGGATTGTGGTCGAGGGCAGTAGACCTTGCAGATCTAGCCTTGACACTGACCAGCTCACGGCCCTCGACCCCCCTCCCCATAAGCCCCCACCTGTCCAGAAGACCCCCTCCACGTCCCCCGGTGGCCTCAGGCCAGCCTCATCTACCTCCGGATCTCCATCTTTAACCTAGATTGTTCTTGTCCATGGCGGCCCCCCAGCTCCCAGTGCACAGTGAGCTTTTAATAAATGTTTGTTGAATGACTGAATGAATGACTGGATCACATGGCCCTGGGAGGAGAGTTCCTGTCTCAAAGACCACCCCTCTGTTCCTGCTTCCTGGAGTCCCAAGTTCCTCTTGGCCCTGTTAGCAGGACAGCCACCTCCCTCTTCTGTGCCTCAGGTTCCCCACCCTCCCCCAATTCCATAGTGGCCAGCCAGTCACAGCTGAGTTACCCTGAGCCGGGGAAAATCCACACGCTCTACCCAGTGCTGGCCACACTGCTAGGGGACACCTCCCAACCCCCTGGGGAACCTGACATTCCATCAGAGCCTGCCAGCCAGCTGGGTGAGTAGTGGCCAAGTGCAAAGGGCACGGGGGAAAGTGCCCAGCCAGGTCACATCATCACCGCCACCGCCATGGGCCAGTGCTCCTCAGACAAGTTCTCCAGCCTCCTGGGTCTTCATTTCCCCTCTGGGACAATAAGGAGCTAGTGCTGTCCAGCCTGGGGGGTGCACTCTCCCTGCTCCTGCCCATTTCCAGTCCCACCCCGCTGGGGCTCCGTGGGGCTCGTGGCTCTGGGCTTCAGCTCCTCCCCTTCCACAGATGTCCTGGAACTGGTGTGAAGTTATTTTGGGAGCTGGAGGCTCCCGTGGGTCTTTCCCAACCATCTTGGCAGGAGCAAGCATTCAGGGCCAGCCGGGTCAGCCAGATGGGCAGGCGGGCGGCCTGCGGCTGTGGAGCTTGGTGTGGGGATGCAGTACAGGCTTCCTGGGGACAGGAGTCTAGGGAAGGGGCAGAGCCAGACCAGCCTACCCCGTGACACTCCCCATAGTCTGGGAGCAAGTGTCTGGACCCTGGGGGATGGGCACTCTAGGGCTCCTCACTGGGGCAACCCCGAACCTCTCCTGCCCAGTCTCACCTCTGTGACCTCCCTGCCTCTACCGAGCGCCCCGTCCTGGTGAGGCTGAAACAGCTCCCCCATCAAGGCCATCCTGTGAGGCCACAGGCATAGAAGTGGGAGGCAGGAGCTTAGTGTAGAGGGCTTGCCTAGCCTCTCCAGGGCCCTGTGTTCCGCTCCTAGTACTGAAAAAAAAAATGGAATTTTAAATTTTCTACTAACTACATTTAAAAACACTGTCGAAGCCAGGGGCATACATTTTAATTATGTACTTTATCTGACCCAGTGTGTCAAAACTATTATCGTGATAACATGTGCTCCATTGCTAATGAGAAAATTCTACATTTTGGGGTAGAGTCTTCCAAATCCAGCGTGTGCTTTAAGCCCACATCTCAGTTCAGATGTTCCAAGTGTTTAATGGCTCCACGTGGCTGGTGAGCGGCTTCCAGACAGGGCTGTGTAGCTAGCTCCACATCATTTCTGTATTTTATTTTATTTTTTCCTGAGAACCTATCGCCTATAACAGAATTCTGATGATCTGTGAGCTACTTCTCATTCCTGTCCCCTCTGCAATACAAGCCACGCGACCTCAGGGGGCTGCCTGTCTTGCTCACCACTGTATCCCAGCACACGGTGGGTGCAGGACGGAAGGCCACGTGGTCTGCTCCCCTCCCCTCACCCCCCATCCCACCCCTGGGGGGTCACAGCAGCACACCAAGGTGCAGATGGGAAAGTTGTAGAGAGCGGGGATTTGAACCCGCGACTGATGACCTGCGTTCCCTGCTGTCCTCCCTGGCATCTTCAGGCCAGCTGAGGATTCCCCAGCCATCAGATCTCCTCTGATGGGAATCCCAGCTCTTCCTTCCTCAAACCCCGCTGGTCTATTTATAACTCTGCTGAAGCCTGCATCCCTGGAGCCCCGCTTCCATCTGGAGAAGTCATCACGGACCCCTCTAGGCCAGATAGCAGCAGGCTGCTCTGCCCTGCCCCACCCCACCTGCCCAGCTGGCTCCAGCCCTCCCTGCCACAGAGGCTCTCACTGGTCATTGTCTGGCCTGAAGCCCGGTGTCTGGACAGCCCTCTGCCTGGCCTGTCTGGGCAGTTGAGCTTCCTCAAAGATGGCAGCATCCCCAGCACCACACACACACACACACACACACACACACACACACAGACACACACAAAGACGGACGCACCCTGAACTATCTAGAACCAGCCCAGCATATGTGACCATCCACAGATGAATGGATAATGGATAAGGAAAATATTACACACACACACACACACACACACACACACACACTCACACACATATAATGAAGTCTTATTCAGCCATAAAGAAAAATGGGATTATATCATTTGCAGGAAAATGAATAGAACTTGAGAACATTCTGGTCAGCTAAATAAGCCAGACTCAGAAGGTTGAGGGTCATATATATGTTTTCTCTCCTATTTAGAAGGTAGAAAGGAAGAAGGAAAAGAAAGGTGGGGGTGGGTCTCATAAAAATCTAAGGGAGGTCAGTAGAGAAAAGGGATTAGGGGGAGCGAGGAGGGGAGAGAAAGGGGAAGTGGTGGGGACTGACGCTAGCTGAATCGTATTGTTATACTGTCTGCATATACGAATATGTGTCAACGGGTCCCACCATTACCTCCAGCTACAATGCACTCATAGAAAATGTGGAAAGAAAAGATGGTGGCATCCTGGGTTCACTCAAGGCTGGCATTTGGCCAAGCACAAGGGGTTTTACAGCCTAGCCAGTCCCAAATCCCATGAGTCCTGGGCACTGCCCCGGCCCCCCCAGGACTCTTCCCCTCACTCAGGACCATCACCACCCCTCTCCCTAGGTTACACCCCTGTAGCGACTAACAAGGGCGTTTAGGGTCTTCAGCCATCCTGACCCTGCTCCCTGGTGACTTTTTTTTTTGAGGTACCAGGGATTAAACTCAGGGACACTCAACCACTGAGCCCCATCCCCAGCCCTATTCTGTATTTTATTTAGAGACAGGGTCTCACTGAGTTGCTTAGCATTTTACAGTTGCTGAGGCTGGCTTTGAACTTGTGATCCTCCTGCCTCAGCCTCCACTGGGATTACAGGGGTGCACTACCAAGCCCGGCTCCTAGTGACCTTTTGAGGTTGTTCACAGGAACAGCTCACCAGGGAAACCCACTGTGGCCTCAGTTTCTCTATCAACAAAATGGTCACCAAAGCCCTTGTCCAGCAGGGGTGTGTGTGACTCCCTTGGGAGACTGCAGAGTTAACAGACCACTGATCACTGCTGACTCAAGGAGTATGGCCCTGGGAGCTTCAAAAACAAAGGGGCAAGCTAAGACAGGTGGGCCCCCAAATCCCACCCCTCCTTCTGCAGAATAGCAGTTAAAAATGCACTGTGTGACCTGCGCCCTTGACCTTGCCTTTGGGCCTCCGTTGCCAATATGTACGACAAGGAGGTAAAACAAAATTGGGTGATGGCGCCGCTCTCCACGGGGCTCGGGAGGACTTGTGCTAAGGGCTGGTGCCCTGTGGGCTCTGGAGCCCATCTGGGCAGGAGCCCCTGGACGGCACAGAGAGGGAGAAGCACTTATGTCCTCTCCTACAGAGCGTGACATCCCACAGCCTGACCACCCCACGTCCTCCACTTCCTGTCCCTCCATGGACCAAGGTCAGCCTTGCTGTCCCGGCACTAGCACCAGCCTGGGCAGAGCACATGGGCAATGATCGCTGTCCCACTTGGCTCCCTAAGATGGAGAAGCTGAGGCCCAGAGAGGAGCAGGGACTCCCTCCAGCCTCCCACCTGTGGGGCAGATGGGCCTTTGATTTGCAGAGGGCAAGATGTGGGCAAGAGGGGCAGCCCAAGGGAGGGACCCCCAGAAGGAAGCCAGGCTCACCCACCCTTGGGGGTGGGGCAATGGCAGAACTGCCCAAATGACATTGTACGACACCGACGCCACTAAGACTCTGGCGCTGGGTGTTGAACCCAGGGCTTCACACGTGCTGGGCAGGTGCTTCACCATGGAGCCACATCCCCAGCCCTTTCTATATATATATATATATATATATATATATATATATATATATATATATATATATATATATATATATATATACACATTTTTTTTTTAACTTTAAGTCAGGGTCTCACTAAGTTGCTAAGTCTGGCCTCAAACTTGCCATCCTCCTGCCTCGCCTCCCGAGTCACTGGGATTACAGGTTGTGTCACGGTGCCCAGTTCCAGTAAGACCTTATCAGCCCACACAGTACCCCCGGGAGCAAGTAAATTCTCTGGGCAGTAAAAGACTCAAGGGTAGAGGCAGCAGCCATGCACAATGGCTGGGGCCTGGGTGGGCAGCTTGTCCAGGAACAATATCAGGGCGTCTGACAGGAAGGGCTAGGAAGGGGTGGGGCCTACCCATCCACTCTACCCTCCCCAGGGCCTTTGCGCATGCTGTTCCCTTTCTTCCCCCTCATGAGGCCAGCCCTGCTCTCTCCTAGGGTCAGCTCAGACTCACCTCCTCTGGGAAGTCTCCCTGACTGTCCCCATCAAGGCCAGCTCCCTCAGCTGTCACTCACTGTGTCTTGGCTCTATGGCCGTAGCAATTAAACCGTGCAGTGCTGGATTCTGACATCTGACACCTGCCTGCCTTCCCCAGACACCCAGGCTCCCGGGGAATGGACTGTGCCCGTCTGTCTGTCTGAGTGGCTCACCACAGCATGGCTTGTCATGTAGAAGGACCTCGGTTAATGGCTTAGATGGAAAATATCCTCTGCCCTGAGTCGGGGAGAAAGTCTCAGAGGAGGGAGAGGCCCCGAAGGTCCTTTGGGATTGAACTTGAAGAGCTTGTGCCTCAGGATAGGTCAGTTGAAGCGTTGCTGGGGCAGGCGGCAGTTGGGGACAGATTGGGAAGGGTCAGGGTGAAGAAGCATCAGGGGTGAAGACCCTCTGTCCCCTCCTCGGACTCCTGGGGTCCGCCTTAGCCTGGAAACCACTCTCCCCATCTGGGTTCCGTCTGGTCTTTAGTGAGTTGTGGAGGCCAAGGTCCTACCTGGGGCCTCCAAGAGAAACAGAGGCCGGACCACCAGTGCCCACCTGCTGCTGCGTCACGCCCCTGGCCCCTGTGAGCCTCCCCTTCCCCTTCCGTGTGGGGTGGCACGGAGCTTCCCCTCTGCCCAACCCTCTGCATGTCTGGTTATTGTTCCCTTCTGACCTAAGGCAGCCACCATGTGCCAAGGCCACCCAGTGCCACGCTAGGGTGGAGCTGGTTGCAGCCGTCTGCCCAGGACTGTACTTGCCCAGCACTTGGGACGGCAGTTCCAGATGGAAGATGGGGCCAGGGAGTCCTGGGAAGGTCTGGAACCTCAGCCTCCGAGGACAGAATGAGGAGGCTGAGAGCCAGACCCAGCCCCTGGAATTGCCATTGTGGGGCCAGGCTGGACACTCAGTCCTGGACAGGCGACAGGGCTGTTTGAGCAGTGGGCCAGGAGCCCGGAGCTGCCTCCCTGTGCGGTTCTGCCCCTCCTCACTGTGGGGCTGGGTCGGGTGATTCCTCCCCCTGAGCCTCGGTTTCTCACCTTTTAAATGGGTACAATGATGCCTGACCCCAGAAATCCCACAGAAGCTCTGCTGAGCTCCCAGAAAGGTGAGGCCATCCTTGTCAAATTGTCCCTGGGAGAGGGGAGGCAGTCACCTCTGGGGATGTGAGGTTAATCAGTGGCCCAGTGTGACTGGCCTGTCCCCAGCACTATCCTGCCTCCCTTTCCTGGACTGGAAGCATCCTTCCCGCCACTTTCTGACTCCTACTCGTTCTTCAAGACCTACCTCTCCTTCCAGAAAGCCAGCTCTGCTAACCCCTCCCAGCCTAGCAGTGTGTCTCCAGGGATGGCCCAGCATGGTGTCTATGGCAGGAACTCTAGGCAGACTGCTGGTTTCAAGTCCTGGCTTTTTTTTTTAGGAGGGGGCAGTACCAGGAATTGAACTCAGGGGCACTTGACCACTGAGCCACATCCCCAGCCCTATTTTGCATTTTATTTAGAGACAGGGTCTCATTAAGTTGCTTACCACCTCACTTTTGCCGAGGCTGACTTTGAACTCACGATCCTCCTGCCTCAGCCTCCTGAGCCACTGGGATTACTGGCGTGCGCCAGGCATTCTGCAAGTCCTGGCTTTTTTACTGCTTAACTATATATGGGACCTTGAGCAAGTAGCTCAGCCTCTCTGGGCCATCATGTCCTTCTCTGAAACAGGGATTTCAGTGCCACCCTCACCAGCTCTTTGGTGCCGCAGATATGATAATGCATTAAGAGCTCAGCCGGGTGCTGGCACTCCAATAGATGCTAATTGCCACTGGGCTCTGGGTAGAATTTCACATGGTGGCTGAGTGCTTGCCCCGTGCTGGGCACCCAGGGCTGCAGAGCCCAGCCCCACGCTGCAGCAGATCCTCAGCTGAGCTGGGTGGAGATGGCTACCTGGTTGGCAGTCTTGAGAGTCAACAGCTCCAGGCAAAACGAACATCCGGGTAGGTGTGGGGGGACAGGGGGAGGGACAGCCCCGGACGCAGGTCTGTTTGCTCCCAGGCCCAAACCATAGCCTGCTGCAGCCAGCACCCAACCCTGCTGTCCAGCAAGGCAGGGAGGGAGGGTACCGCCTACTGTGTCGTCCTGAGGCCAGGCTGGACACTGCGTCCAGGGTCAGATTTGGACTCTGCTGCCCTGGGGCTGAGGGTGGGGAGTTTCTGCAGGACTGAGCCCACCCCAGGGGGCATTCTTGTCCTGGCTGCCTGGAGTTTCGGCAGCTCTTGGCTCTGACCCCCCAGAGTTTTTGTGCTACAGATGGGTCAAGATCACAGGTCCACCTGCCACCCTGGGGCGCAGGCCTGGGTGAAGGCCCACAGCCTAGCTGCCCAAAGTGGGTGGGGGGCACCCAGCTTTTAGAGACTGCAAGGGGCACGAGCAGGCCAGGCTCCTGTAACAACCCCCACGATCCAGCTGGGGAAGTTGAGGTTCAGAGAGGGATAGAACCTTTGGGAACAGGTCTCTGGCCTCTTTGTCCTAGGAAGCAGCAGGTCTGGGATCCCAGCCCCAGATTTTTGGATGCCAGTTCTAGCAGCTGGCACCCAAGTCCCCCAAACAAGAGCCCTGCTGACCCCAAACAAGGAGACAGAGACAGAGATCAGGCCGACAATGACCCAGTTCCTGTGACCAGGACTGTGGCTGCCCTAGACCACTCTCCGCCACCCAGAGGACAGAAGCAGAGGTCAGTGTTGCTGAGTAGAACTGCTGAGCCCAGTATATAGCTGGGAAGACTGAGGCCCAGAGGCCACAAGCTCAAGGTGGCCATCCCATCAGAAGCCTGTTTCAGACCCCGACTCCATGCCTGGCCCCAGCCCTGGGCCCTGGCAGGAGTGTATCTAGAGTCCAGGTTCTGTGTCCTCACCAGGGGCCTGCAGCCAGGACACTACCCAGCCCCAGCACCTAAACAGGGGACAGGACAGGGAGTGGGGTCACAGGACTGGGCTTTGCCCTCTGGTTGGGCTGTGTGGCCAGGGGCCTCCCTCTCTGTGCTCTTCTCAGGGATGCAGGGATGAGGAGTCTGAGACATGGACCTGGCAGGACGGTGGGGCTCATCCCGGGAGCCTCAGCTGCCCAGGGCTGCCCCCTGCAGGCCACATGCAACCCTGCCCGCAATCTGCAGAAGGGAAGGGCCTCGGCTTCTGCACAGCCTGTACCACCTGTGGGCAGGTGGACAGTCTGGGCCATCTCCACGTCCCTTCTGGCTCTAGTGTCCCCCAGCCACAGCCAACAGCACCAGCACATACCCAGGCAGCGGGCCTGGGGAGGGGTCAAACAGGACATGGGGTCAGCATTGCCAGGGTCCGGAGTGAAGAATGGTCAGGGGGTGTGGGGACATGGGAACAGGGGGAAGTGTTCACACAGGGACAAGAGGGAGGGGATACACATGGGGACAGAAGGAAGGGGACACAAAGGAACAGGAGGAAGGAGATACACAGGGACAAGAGGAGGGGGACACATGGGCATAGGAGGAAGGGGACACACGTGGGCACAAGAAGCCTCTTGGGGGAAGCACCCTGGTCTAGATCTGTGCCAATTTTCTCTACCCTGAGCAGGGAAACAGCCAGAGGCACCTCTGGGCCACCCACAGCCACATACACCTGGCACATGGTGGGTTCTGTTTCTCTCTCTCTCTCTCTCTCTCACACACACACACACACACACACACGCGTGTGCAGCACAGTCACTGGGCCCCCTGCAGAGGGGCTCACTCTCCTCAGGCTACCTGAGAGCCCCGACCAGCCCGTGCCCTGGCTCAGCCTGAGAGGAGGGTGCGGGGTGCGGGAAAGGCCCTCCCCATCTGTCTGCCAAGGCCCTGGAATGCGCTGACCAGCACCCGCCTAATCCCCACTCTGCCCCGTGGGGCCCGCCCGCCGAGCTGGCCGGAACAGGGCAGCCAGGGGGGCATGGGAGGGAAGCTGGGGTGGGCAGAAGAGAGAGTTTGGGGCACCCCAGCAGTAGCCCGGACCCCAGAAGGCAGGGGCAGGCTCAGTGCACAGGCCTCCCCTCCTCTCTGGGTCAGAAGGACGGGCTTAGGGCCCTGAAGAAAGAGGGGGCTGCCATGGCCACACCCGTCCCCTAAGGACAGGGACAAGCAACCTGCCCCTGGGAAGGGAGCTGGTCAGCCCCTGTGGAGGCAGGGGTGCAAGGGGGCTTCTTACACAGAGCGCTTTAACAGAGGCCCAGGAGGAGGAGCCTGGGAGGGAAAATGTACCAGGGAAGGGCGCAGGGACCTGAGCGGGGGGGACCTCAGCAGGGACCTCAGCAGGCCCCGGGGGCGGAGCTCCGAGCCCCGCCCCTCCCACCCGGTCTATATCCTCAGGCCCCCTCTGCGCTCCCCAGCTGCTGGGGCCATGGCGGTGCAGGTGGGTGAGACCCAGGTACCCAGATGGCACCTACCCGGACCTGGGAGAAGGGAAGGGGGCCTGGGTGGTGGGGGAGTCCCCAGGCCGCCTGTGTTTCTCCGCACAGAGCTGGGGTGCGGTTCTGTCCACTCATTCATCAGACCCCAGGGTGAGGGGGTGTGGGGGTGAAGGTCTCCCCAGAGCTGCTGCTGGGCAGGCTTGCTCCACCCCGCCATCAGGAAGGAGATGTCCGGAGGGACGAGGTCCTGCAAAGATCATCCGTTGGAGTGGGAGGGCTGGGGGGGGGGTTTCCAAGATAAGTGGGTACCTGGAGGGTGGGGACAGAGCTACAGCCCCATGGGCTCCATCCCTCTGTCTTTTGCCTTTAGTTTGAAGCCTTCTGTGCGGGGGGCCTGGCCCCGGGCTGGAGCCTGATGGTCCAGGGACAAGCTGACTCCAGAGAGGACAGGTAGGGGCCACCTACCCTCCTGGGCCAGGGGTGGGGGCTGCCCAGCTGTCTGCTGCCTTCATGACCCACACAACACCCCCAGGTTTGAGATCAACTTCTTGTCCGAGGCGGGGGACATCGCCTTCCACGTCAAGCCACGATTCTCCAGTGCCACTGTGGTGGGCAATGCCTTCGAGGGTGGCCGCTGGGGCCAGGAGGAGGTGTCCAGCATCTTCCCACTGGCCCTGGGGGAGCCCTTTGAGGTGATGGGGACCTGGGTGGGGTCCATGGGGAGAGGGGAAGCCCAGGGGGACAGGGGATGAGGACAGTGGCAGGGAACAGGAGGCAGGTGGGGAGGGGGTTCCTTGTGATATCCACAAGCCTCTCTGCTGGGTTTGGCTGGGCCTCCCTGTTCCTCAGTCCCCCTCGGGGGTGATGGGATGCTTCCTGCTCTGGCTGCCAGCCTCCCTGTCTTTGGAGAAGCAAGAGGGTTCCCAGCGCAGATCTCCCATGGGGTGGGTGGGCCCGGGCAGGCCAGCACACCGAGGTAGACGTGGGACTGAGTGATCCATCCGGGCTCCTACGCTGGGGCCAAGGGTCACTTTCCTGCCTGCTCAGATGGAGGTGAGCTCGGACGCCGAACACTTCCACGTCTACGCGCAGGAGCACAAGGTGCTACAGTTCCCGCACCGCCAGAGGCCGCTGGCTGCCATCACCAGAGTGCGGGTGCTGAGTGAACACCGCCTGGCCCAGGTGGAGCTGGCCAAACGGAGCCTAAGCTGGGGGTAATGTCCTTGTCCCTTCCCCTGCTGCTGACCTCATTGGGGCTTTTGTCCATTCTCAGCCTGTGCCCTCTCCTGTGGCTTGGTTGTCCTGGCCTGTCCCTCTCCCAGCTGGCCTTGCATATCTGGCCACAGGAGCAAGGCTGCTGTCCACATCCTGTCCTGAGTCTGTGCCCAGAGGGACCAGGGACCATGAGCTGAGGCACGTGCCTTGGATACTTGCAGGGATGGTGGCCGGTGAGCTGCACCTGCAGTCCCAGGAGTGAGCCTTGGGCTGTCCTTCATCCAGAAGCCTGGAGCCCCCTGGAAACTGGGGCCTATGCTTCTGTGTGCCCACCCCAACCCCACCTTCAATAAAATGTGAGCAGGAACTGGGGTACAGGTCTGTCCACTCATTCATCAGACCCCAGGGAGAGGAGGTGTGGGGGTGAAGGTGCTTGGCTACCTGGGGACAGGACACGTTAAGGGAGGGCCTTACTACGTAGCCCAAGATGCCCATCGGGGCAATGGACTGGGGCCCTGAGACGTAAGCCCAGGCACCACCTGACCCCTCTGTCTCCAGGACCCTGAGGGTCTGGGGGGTTGGGGTGAACACAGTCCCTCCCGGCCACCTCTGATGCCCTCAGGACAGAGGGAGCGTGTCAGGTATCACATGGGGGGCTCCTGGTCGTGGTTCTGAAGGCCCAGCAGGCTCCTGGGTCGTCCCCACCAGGGCTGCTAGTCCTCAGACCTCCTCCCAGAGGCAGAGGGGTGGTCCTGGGAGGGGCCTGGAGAGGGAGGGTGGCAGGCTGGGCCCAGCCCTGCCCTGTCCAGGACACCACCTCGGGGACCCCGAGCTCCCCTTCCCCCTCCTTCCCGTTAGGACCTTTCCTGTTTCCTCTCTTTCCACCTGGAAGTGAGACGTGCTCCTGTCCCCATCACGTCCCTGTCATGGGTAGCCAAGGGTGGGGCTGAGGAAGAGAAGGAGCATCCTGAAGAGCCGCACAGGGACTTGAATCTGCCAAGGAGGCCTGAGCCCCACCAGGTTGCGCGGCCTTGGGCCCCTCCCCATCGGGTCTCAGTTTTCCCACCCAAAGGGAGGAAGCCCCCGCATCTGCCAAGGCTCAGCCTTCAGAGGACGGCCCCAGAGCCCCGGGTGGTGGGGAGGGGAGGTGGCTTCGGGACACACACCATGACAGCTTTCCTGTAGCTTTCATGATTGTGTGAAGTCTAATATGACTTACCAACCGTGACCCTCCATTCATCTCCATCATCCCTCTGTACCTATTCTGTGTCCTTCTATCTGGGTCTGTCCTCTGTCTCTATTCAGCTGTTGATGTCACATTTTTAAATAACGCTCTGTGGGTAGCTGGGCATGGTGAGCACACCTGTAATCCCAGCCACTTGGAAGGCTGAGGCAGGAGGATCACAAGTTAAAGGCCAGCCTTGGCAGTTTAGCGAGGCTGAAAGCAACTTAGAAAGACCCTCTGCTGTCTAAAAAAAAAAAAAGAAGAAGAGGGCTGTGGTAGAGCACTTGTCTAGCATATTCGAGGACCACTCACAAAAAGCCTCCATGGATCTTAACCCCTCCCGGAGGAGTTATGTCAAGACAGCACTCAGTCAGTAATGCACAGTAGGACCACAGAGACCCCGAAGCCCTGCACTTTGGAATGGCATCCGGGTTTGAGTCCTAGCTCTGCCTCTGTATGTGAGACCTGGGGGAGGTACCTGACTTCTGGGGCTGTCAATTGGGGACATCACGGGATGTCCAGCAGCTCAAATGC
Source organism: Urocitellus parryii (assembly GCF_045843805.1). Lineage (NCBI taxonomy): Eukaryota > Metazoa > Chordata > Mammalia > Rodentia > Sciuridae > Urocitellus > Urocitellus parryii. Next base: position 37,248,577 of record NC_135539.1, read on the forward strand.
GTTAACTCAGGCCAGGCACCTGACCGATGGCTGGCCCGTGTCATGATGCCATTACTGTGTGATGAATTCCAAGTGCCTTGCCCTTTAAGGTTTTCTAGATGGGGAAACTGAGGCTAGGAGGAGACACAAAAATTCGCCTGCAAGGTGGGGGCTGGCGTGCGTGCGTGAGGGTCCAGTGACATCTGGGTCTGCAGCTGGGCAGGGTTGCTGGGAGCCACCAGGGACCCCCACCCCCAGGTGGGACAATGGCGCCTGGCCTCCAGCTGTGCGGCTTCCTTCCTGTCTCCACTAACTTCCCTGCCTGTCCTCGGCCCAGCTGGCCAGGAGCCCCTTCCTGCTGCCCCTGTGGGAGCTGGGCCTTTGTGTCAGCCCGGAGGGGTTGGGGGCATGAGGAAGTATCCCGACCAGGCCTGGCCTTGGGAGGGACTGGGCGGTGGGAAAGGGTTAACCCACCCTGGTTGGGGGGGCCTGGGTATGTGACCACACCTGGTCACCCCAGCTCCTGGTGCCCGGCCCTCACCTTGTGGCCCGCTCAGTCTTTCTGGGCTGAGTTTCCCTACAGGGACCCCCTCCTCGTGAACCTAGCAATGCAAGGTGTGATCATGGAGGAGTGCCAGATGATATCAGGCTCTTTCCTTGCTGGGGGGGTGGCTGAGCCTGGGGAAAACCTGGAGCCAGGCCTATGTGTCTCCCAAGAGCTCAACAAGGTATGAAGTGCCAACTCATTTCACAGATACACAAATAGGATCAGAGAGATTAAGTGACTTGCCCAGGGTCACTCAGCAAGTGAAAGTTGGAGTCAGACAAAAAGTCCAGGTCTGACAGATTTCTACACTCACATACTCACTCACACACATGCACACACCTCAACCTGACCCTGAGATGAGTAGGCTGTGGGTCAGGCTCCTGTGCGGTCAAGGAGAGGGTTCAAAGGCCAGGAAGTCAATCATGACTATGGGAGGCAGCCCTCTGTCTGCTCCAGGTTGCAAGCTGCCTTAAGGCAAGTCAGACCACAGGGGCCCCAGACCCTTGGGGCATCCTTGGTCCTTAGTCTTTCTATCTGTCAAATGGGGTGCAGGGAGCTATGATCCCAGAGCATCCTGCTGGAGGAGCTGCCTGCCCTATTACACCTGCCGTGGCTCCCTCTGTCCTCAGCACACAGCGTGGGTTCCTGCCTGCCTGGTCCCTGTCAACCTCATCCGAGCAGCCTGCAGCCCCGGTGGCCAGCATTGCTGGCTGTGCCCCAAGCAGCCCATTCCTCTACCTGACCACAGCTGGGGACATCTCTGCTGAGAAGCTTCCCCGACGTCCAGCTGGGTTCTTGCAGCCTTGACTTACACGGCCTCTCCTGAAGGTCAGGGACGAGGTCCTGCCTCAGCCCAGCTTGTCCCAGAGCACAGGGAGTTTTATCAATGAGTCGGTCCATACATGGAAAATCGCTTAGAGCTTTGAACAAGCTGAAGTCCCCACCCCCAGGGCTGGGGAGCCCTGGAGGCATCTAATGCAACCACAGGAAGACAGTGGCTCCTAGCTGGAGAGGTGAGAAGGTGCCAGGCCTCCCCCACTGCAGTCTCAGTGCCCTGCACAGCAGCTTCTCTCCCGTTGCTTGGGCACCTATTTTCTAACTGTGGAACAGGACTCCAGCTCGGCCTCAGGCCTTTGCAGGACCCCTCTCTGCCTGCTCCTGGCTCCTCCTGATCACTCCAGCCTTCCTTCTGACCCCTTCTCGCCTCCCTGGAGTGGCTTATTCTCCACCCTGATGGCATTGCTTTTCTTTGTCCCAAGTAGCAGATCCTGGTTCCTGGGCTGACCTGCTCTCAGGCTTGCTGCCTGTGTCTCCCCACTGGAGATCTGGCTCCAGGAACAGCCGTGAGCTTTCCCATGGAGTCCCCGTCACTGGGCCAGACACTCCTAAACACAGGGTCTCAGGTCCCACTCGAACTAACCCTTCAGGCAACAGGCAGCTGGTGACCTCCCCAGGGCAGCCAGCCCCCTGCAGCCAGGAAGCACACTCCAGGTGAGCCTGAAGGCCACTCCTCCCCAGCTCTTCCCCTTCAGCCTCTGTCCCTGCCCCATGCCACAGGGCCCCCTGAAGTAGCCACAGTCTTTGATAACTTCTGAGGCCCAAGTCATCTGCAGATGCTGCCCTCCAACTATGGATTCAGTAACAGGTCACCAGGGAAAGCGCAGCCCCTTGTCCGGGGACTTTCTTTCCCTCTGGCGTTGCATGGGGAGAGATGCCCTGGGCTGGAGGCTGCAGCCAGGAGGGTGATGCCCTTCCCTGGGTTCCCAACATCACTGGCTGACCAGGCTCTCGTGCAGGCGAGGAGAGGGTTCAAAGGCCAGGAGGGCAAGTCATGACCCAAGGAGGCAGTGGTGAGGCTCAAAGGGACCGGAGGGGTCTGAGGCTGATGGAAATGCACATACCCCTCCTGCTCGGGTCTTCCTGACTGTGCCAGGAGATGTGGGCCCCAAATGGACAGATCTGATTTTAAAACTGGAGTCCCCTTGCGGTCTGGCTTTCATTGACCCATTGGCCAATATGGTGAGACCTACAGAAGCCATAAGCAAGCTTCTCCCAGGAGTGGCCTGTTTGGAGACCTGGGCTTTAAAACCAGTTTTGTCCTGTGTTGGCCCCTCCCCACTAGGTTGGAGATTATTGGGGGGCCCAGGGTCCAAGAACCCCGCCCTCCTGCACTCCCACCCAGGGCTCTCAGGCTGGCCAGCAGAGGGCGCTGCAGACCCACTTGCCTTGCCCCTATTCCAGGTCAGACACCTGCTTCCCCATAGGGACACAGGGTCCTGCTGCATTCTGGAGCCCACAGTGTTTGTTCCCCAAAAATGAATGGGGGCCCAAGGCCAGGGCCCACGTCAGGGAGAACCAAGCATTTATAAACGTCACCCACCCCACTGGCCATGTTGCTGCAGCAGTCCGTGCCTGGCGCCCAGTGGAATGATCCAGTGAATAAACGCTGTGTGGAATCCCCGAGCCTCGGTGACCTCTTCTGTAAAATGGGTCCAGTGTGAGGAGGAAAGTGGACAATGTCCAGCAAGTGCCCTTGGGTGCTGTCCTCCCTGCCCACCAAGGCAGCCTGTCAAGCCCCTGATGTCTCCAGCCTGGCATGACACAGCTGGGCACTCCCTTGACCCCGCCCACAGTTCCTGCCTCAGGCTTGGTAAGGACTGCCCTGGCTCCCTACGTGGCCACCACTTGTACAGGGGCAGCTCAGCCAGCCTGGGCTCTGTCCTCCAGCACAACCCAGGCAGGGTTGGGGGCCCATAGGGGCAGGGTACCTGCAGGGCCAGCATGCAGCCCCGGGGGGCTCCCTCTGCTTAGAGCAGAAGGGCTCGGGGAGCAAGCTCCCTACCACCTGGACCCCAGTGAAGCTCTTGGACGGGACTCCATGGGTGTTGGTGGCCAAAGGCTCCCTGCTGGAAGTCTCCTGCAGAGGGGACTCCCCGGGAGGGAGATTCTCCACACAGCAGGGTGGCAGCCAAGGCCTGGCCAACCTCGGTCCCCATGAGGAGGAAGCTGGCAAAGACAGTCCTCCCTGCAGACATTTGGCAACGAGGCTGGTCACCAGAGATGCTGCCACATAAGAGGACTGGGGTTGACAGTGCCTGTGCCCTCTAGCAAGGCCTGCTGCTCAGTGTCGTGGGAAGAGGCCTGCAGATGCTTGACTTCATGGCTGTTCTCTGAGAGGATTTGGAAAACCTGGTTGCCATCATAACAAGTTTTTAAAAATTAGAATTTTTTTTTTGTACTGGGAATTGAGCCCAGGGATGCTTACCCACTGAGCCACATCCTCAGCCCTTTTTATTTTTTTATTTTGAGATAGGATCTTGCTAGATTACAGCCTCACTAAATTGCTGATGCTGGCTTTGAACCCGGGTTCTTCCTGCCTCAGCCTCCCCAGTTGCTGGGATCACAGGCGTGTGCCAGAGTGCCTGGCATTGTGACCATTTTCAAGTGTACGATTCAGTGGCATCAATTATAAAATATCATCAATGTTGAGCAACCATTGCCACTATTTCCAAAATTTGGGGCCCTGTCATCCTAAGGCAGTGGGCTGAGACCTGGGGGCTGTGGCAGGCTGCAGTGCCACATTGAAATCTGCATTTTTTTAAACACCTTAATTTAATTTATTTATTTATATGTGGTGCTGAGAATCAAACCCAGGGCCTCCCACATGCTAGGCGAACAGCGCTCTACCACTGAGCCCCAGCCCCAGCCCCTAAATCTTCATTCTCAATTTCTTTTCTTTCTTTCTTTCTTTTTTTTTTTAGAGAGAGAGAGAGAGAGAGAGAGAATTTTTAAAATATTTATTGTTTAGTTTTCGGCAGACACAACATCTTTGTTGGTATGTGGTGCTGAGGATTGAACCCGGGCCGCACGCATGCCAGGCGAGCGCGCTACCGCTGAGCCACATCTCCAGCCCGAGGCCACCTATTTTAGATTTTTCTAAAATGGAATTAATGGAATCCTCCTTGTGATTTTTATGCTCCCTGCCTGTTTCCCTGTGTACACATAACACTCTGAAATTTTGTTGCATTAGCATCATTTAAGAAATCATCAGCCAGGTGCGGTGGCATACATAATCTCAGTGACTCACTGGGGAGGCTGAGTCAGGGGATCACAAATTTGAGGCCAGCCTGGGCAACTCAGCAAGATCTCAGCTCAAAAAGAATTTTTAAGAAAAAGGTCTGGGTTGGGCATGGTGTTGCGCGCCTGTAATCCCAGTGGCTCGGGAGGCTGAGACAGGAGGATCATGGGTTCAAAACCAGCCTTAGCAACTTAGTGAAGCCCTAAGCAACTCAGCAAGACCCTGTTTCAAAATAAAATGCAAAACAGGGCTGGAGATGGGGCTCAGTGGTTAAGTGTCCCTGGGTTCAATCCCCAGTGCCAGCAAAGAGGAGGCAGAAAAGTGTGACAGAGGGAAGCAGCTCACATGATGATCAGACAGCAGAGAGAGACTCCACTCTCCAGATACAAAATACAGACCCCACTGCCACGCCCCCAAAGACCTACCTCCTCCAGCCACACCCACCTGCCTCCAGTTACCACTCAGTTATCCCATCAGGGATTAATTCATTGATTATATTAAGGCTGTAATCCCCAATCAATACTCTTCCAAACCTTCTTGCATTGTATCACCTGTGAGCTTTTGGGGGACATCACCCCTAAACCATAACAATGCCTTTGAATTGTACATCTAAAAATGGTTACAATGGCAAATTGTATATATCTTTTGCCACAATTTAAAAAAATGAGTAACCCAATATGCTCCAAACTGTTGACTTTTATTTTATTTTATTGGGTTCTGGGGATTGAACCCAGGGTCTTGCCCATGCTGGGCAAGTGCTCTACCACTGAGCCACATTCACAGCCCTATCTATATCTATCTATCTATCTATCTATTTATTTATTTATTTATTTTGAGACAGGGTCTTGCTAAATTGCTGAGGCTGGCCTCGAACTTGGGATCCTTCTACCTCAGCCTCCCAAATTGCTGGGATTATAGGCATGGGCCGCATGTCAGGCTCAACTTGTATTTTATTTTATAAAATATTTTTTTAGTTGTTGATGGATCTTTATTTATTTGGATGTGGTGCTGAGAATCCAACCCAGTGCCTCACACATGCTAGGCAAGCGCTCTGCCACAGAGCTACGACCCCAGCCCGACAACTTGTTTTTTAAATGGGTAAATTGTATGGGAGGTGAATTATATCCCAAAAATGTTGTGTTTTGAAAAAGAAATCCTCAGGGACAGTGGTTGCCGGGAGCTGGGAGCCCGGGAGGGAGGTGCAGGGAGTACAAGGGCGGTACAGAATGCCCTGATTAGCCCGGTGGCGGATGCATGATCCCCCTGTATTTACCAAAACTCAATGAACTGCACACCACAAAGAGCCCATCTTCGCTGTATGCAAATTAAAAAAAAAATGTAGCCAGGATGTCAGGGGAACCCAGGCAGGAATGCAGTCTGTGACAACTGATTCTAATTGAATTACAAATGTATGACATCACTCAGTGAAAGGGGGAGGGAGGAAAGGGCTGAGCCAAACAATTTTGGACAACACGATTTTGTCCGGAGCCTGCAAGGCTGAGGACAAAAACATCTGTATACCAACACCCCCGGACTCCTGTGGGTCAGTTGGCTTCCCACAGGGGTACGGCTTAGCGATTCCCAAGCCACATCTGCTAAGATGGGGCAAATGAGTAAGTGGATCGTAGATGATGGGAACCAGGCATTCCCCCGTCAGAGAAAGAAGAGAAAACTCGGCACAGATTAACAAATGGCTGAGCAACTGGACATTCACACACAAAAGAATGGAATTGGAGCCTTGACCATCTGCAGAAATTAACTCGAAACGGATCAAAGCCCTCAATGTAAGAGCTAAAGCCATTCAACGAGGAGAAACATGTGGGAATGCTTCGTGGCCTTGCACTTGGCCATGATTTCATGCACATGATACAGAAGCACCCGCAACAGAAAGAAAACAATAAGCAAGTTGGATCTCATCAACACTAAAGATGATGGCAGATCACAGGACGCCATCAAGGGAGTGGAAAGACGGCCCTCCGAATGAGAGAAAATATTTGCAATTGTGTAACTGAGATAGGATAAGCAGACGGAATATATAAAGGAAGCCAACAACAACAAAACTCAACAACAACCAAAACAGCCCCATTGAAAAATGAGCAAAAAACTGAATTTGGGGTGGGTTTTGTGGCTCAGTGCTAGAGCTCCTGCCTAGCATGTGGGAGGCCCTGGGTTCGATCCTCAGCACCACATAAAAATGAATAAGAAAAATAAAGGCATTGTGTCCATGTACAACTAAAAAAATAAAAACCAAACCAAAAAAAAAAAAAAAAAAACCTTTGAATTAATGTTTTTCAGCTTTCTACATGATACAATGCTTGAATATCTTGCAGCCTTTTGGACTGGGAAAGGATGGCCTCTCCCAGATTTACTACTGCCCAGAGTCAGCCCCTCTTTGCTGTACAAACCCACCAATCGGGTCTACTGGGCTGCAGCTGCCATAGTCTGGGACATTATCCTCCACCCCAAATCACCCCAGGGCCAGGTGCTAATAGAGGCCTCCCTCACAGCACAGAGCCTGACACAAAGATCACAGATTTCCCCCAGGCCTGCTCTGCCGCTCCGCCCATTCCTTCCCAGGAAAATCACAAATACAGTTTTTTCTTTCTTTCTTTTTCTTTTTTTTTTTTTTTTTTGCTTTGATATCAGGGATTTAATTCCAAAGTGCTTAACTACTGAATCATATCTCCAGCCACCCCCCTCCTTTAAAAAATATTCTTAGTTGTAGATGGACACAATACCTTTATTTTGTTTATTTAGTTTTACCTGGTGCTGGGGATCAAATCCAGGGCCTCACACATGCTAGGCAAGCACTCTACCACTGAGCCACAACCCCAGCCTTTAAAAATTTTTTTTTTATTCTGAAACAGGGTCTCGCTAAGTTGCTGAGGCTGGCTTTGAACATGTTGTTTTTTTTGGGGGGAGGGTTACTGGGAGTTGAACTCAGGGGCACTCGACCCCTGAGCCCCATCCCCAGCCCTATTTTGTATTTTATTTAGAGACAGGGTCTCACTGAGTTGCTTAGCATCTCCCTTTTGCTGAGGCTGGCTTTGAACTCGTGACCCTCCTGCCTCAGCTCCCAAGATGCAGGGATTACAGGTGTGCACCACTGCACCAGGATACAAATAAAGGTCTTTGCCTACAGTTTTCCTCTTGCTCCACTGTCCCCAACAGTCCTAGTGCTTTCCGATGTAGCCCCTGCGTGGTGTGCCACCTCCTCTTGAGGACTGTAAGTGACAAAGGATCTTTCAGGGGCAGTTGTTCCCTAGTCTATTGGCCTCACCAGATCTGAGTTAAGCCAAACCCTGAGGTCCTTCTAAAACAGATTTGAGTAGCCGTTTCTCCAGCGAAGAAACACAGGTGACCCACAAGCTCATGAAGTTACTCAGCATCACTAATCATTAGAGATGCAACCCAAGACCACAAGGAGAGCACTTCAAGCCCACGAGGGTGGCTGTTCCAAAACCAAAACAAACACAAAGCCACCCTGTAATCCCAGTGGCTGGGGAGGTTGAGGCTGGAGGATCCCAAGTTCAAAGCCAGCCTCAGCAATTTAGCAAGGCCCTAAGCAACTTAGGGAGACCCTGTCTCAAAATAAAAAATTAAAAGTGCTGGGGATGTGGCCCAGTGGTTAAGTGCCCCTGGGTTCAATTCCTGGTTCCAAAAAAAAAAAAAAAAAAAAAAAGGAAGAATATACCAAGTATTGGTGAGGACGTGGGGAAATTGGAATCCTCATGCATTGCTGGTGAGAATGTAAAACAGGGCAGTTTGACAGAAATTAACCAGCTGGTTTCACATCTTCCACTCCAAAGAATTGAAAGCAGAGGCTCAAAAGAGACATCCCCATGTTCAGAGCAGCAGCATCATTCAAGTAGCTAGAAGTTGGAAACAACCCATGTCCATCAGTGGATAAAGGGATAAATAAAATGTGGTCCATTTGGACCCAATGGAATATTATTCAGTATTAAAGAAGGAAATTCTGACCCATGCTACACCATGGATGAGCCTGGAGGACATTATGCTCAGTGAAATAAACCAGTCACAAAAGGACAAATACTGAAGGATTCCACTTCTCTGAGGTCCCTAGAGCAGTCAAATCCACAGAGACAGAGAGCAGAATGGTGGGAGCCCAGCTGGGGAGGAGTGTCTAGTGGGCAGGATTCCCGTGTCTGTGATGAAGTTCTATTGAACCCTGTGAATGTGCTTAATGCCACTGGAATGTCCACTTAAAATAGGTAAAAACAGCAAATTTCATACTGTGTGTATTTTACCTCAATAGAAGCATCAGCACAGATTGGAGCCAAACTCTGCATTTGCAATCTTAGGCTAGATTCTGAAATCCAGATTTCAAGGACAGCAGTGAAAAAACAAAATTCAAATAGTCTGCAGCTTAGCTTGTAATAGCACCCGAGGCCATTTTCTTGGTTTTGACACAGGGACAGGAGAGACCTCATGCTTGCATTGGAGGAAGCTGGTCCCAGCCCTCCTGTCTTTGAACCCCTCCATAACAAGACCTACTTCAAAATAAAAATTTTTAAAAAATACATGGATTTTGGAATCAGGCCATCCTCATTTTAAAGCTTAACTGTAATATTTTCTAATTATGGAAATAGAAACAGTTATGGTGAAAATTTCTAAAATGTAAACATTTTTAAAATTTGTGGAAAAAAAAAACTTAAAAAAATAAAATTGTCCCAGAGAGGCAGAAGCCGCTGCATGGTCCCCTGTCCAGGGGACCATGTATCTTCTTTGTTGTGACTGTAGATGGTGCCCTGGGATCCACGGGGCAGGCACTCCCCCAAGAAAGAGATGGGGACATTCCCCTCCAGGACCTCAGTTTCCTCTCCTGCAAAATGGGGTGACAAGCATCTCTACAAGTTCGGGGCCCAGGGGGAGACTTGGGGCAGCTGTCAGAGGACATTCTACGTGGGACAAGGTGTTAGCAGTAGCCAGAGGCAGCTGCTGGACCCCAGTGCCCCTCCCCCTGGTGGCCCCTTCCTGTCTCTCAGGTTCCCTCCCTTCGCAGACACCTACCTGTGGAGCTGTCTTTTCAGCACCAAGTGATCCTTCCTTCGACCCAAGCAGCTGAGGGACCCTGACCCATCCGCCCCATCTGCAGTGGTCACAGACACCACCAGGGCTTGAGAGAGGAGCAGGGTGATCTGGGGTCCAGGGACAGGGGCAGGGACACCGGGGACCACAGGGTGCTTGTGGGTAGGCGGAGCCCACTGGACCGGGAGGTTTGGCTGGGATGTGGCCACCACATGCTGGGGCGGAAGCCAGAGCTGGAGGCCTGAGTACAACAAGCTGAGATGGGGGACAGGGCAGAGGGGGCTATTCTTGTCCTGGGGACAGTCCAAGGGGAATCATGGCATTTCCAGGGCTGGGAAGCAGGGGTCTATCTTTCTCTCTTGGCATCACCTGGGTGCAATCTGAGACTCTCTACCCTCCAATCCCATGACTGCCAGGCAAGAGCGAGGACATCCTGGACCCACTGCTTGTGCCCGTTCTCTGCTGAGTGTCCCAGGTCTACACGGGCAGCCCTGGCACACTGTGGTGTCACCCCAGGGAACCCCAGTGCACTGGTCCCCGCTGGACTAGGTAGGGTGCTTCCCCAGACCCCACCTTCCCTCCGTGGTCCCTGCCAGTTCTCCTCCCCTGGCTCAGAGCATGACCCAGGATCATTTCCAGGGGCAGGTGGCCGGCAGGTCCTGGGGTCATGGCTGGTCCAAGAAGGGAGGAATCCCAGGGAGGTGGCTCCATGTGGCCTCCCCTCTGGGTCATGGTCTTTTTATATTGGGTGGGGGGGTGCTTCTGCTTTGCAGATGGGGGATGGGACTCAGATGGCTTCCCTGGGCTGCAGCGTCCCCTATGTTTCAGCCTCCAAGGGCCAGTAGGACTCGCCGTGTGTCCACAGTGGGGCTGTGGTCCAAAGCCAGGGACCTGGCTCCAGCCTCTTGGACATTCAAGAGGCTTTGGTTGTAAAAATATACACTCAGTGCTGTTTTTGTTGCATTCTCTCTCTCTCTCTCTCTCTCTCTCTCTCTCTCTCTCTCTCTCTCTCTCTCTCAAACATAAATGAGATGTCTTGAGTTTGCAAACACCATTTTGGGGGTTCTCTGACCCCCATGGCTGGGGACAGGTGGGTCACTCTGGTCTTGGCAGAGACCCCATACCCATTTCCTGACCCTGCCAGTTTGAGGGGACAGGGGGCAGGCGGGGGTGGGAAGCGGGTCTATCCAGGGCCAGATGGAGCCACCTCCAGGCAATGGGAGCCCAGGGGAGGCCCGGAGGGGACCCGCCATGCTCTGGCCATCTGCCTGGAACATCCCGGAACTTGGAAGCTGGGGCCACCTCCTTCCGGGAGCACACCAGGCCCTGTCCTTACAGAGGGGTGGCTGGGGATAGGACAGCACTGACAGCAGACTGTGACCCAAGCCAGTTCCCCCTGAATGTGGCTGTGATTTCAGGACCCGGGAGGCGGCTCCTCTGCCCTCCGCCCTGGCCCTCTGTCCAGCCAAAAGCCCCTTTTTCACGGAACGTGTTGTCCTCCCTGACAGCCAGTCATTTGGGTTCTGTCAGCATGGGCCCAGGCCCAGCCTCAGGGACAAAGCAGTACCCAGGGCCACAGCCCAGCTAACCCAGGATGGGCAGTTGGTGCTGCCCCTGGAGGCCCCTCTCCATGGATACCGCCACCCACGGCTCTGCTCAGAGGTGGGTATTGTTTGGCTGCCAGTGTGTGGCAAACTCCCAAGAGCCTGGTTGGCACAGCCACCTCGGCACGTCTTTGGCCCCGGATGTGGAGCGGAGCCCTTTCCCACGCTCCAGGTTCCAGCAGCCTGGGAAGGTGAGCAGTCTCTGGTCTTGGTAGATGGGAAGACGGAGGCCTGGAGAAGAGGAGGCCAGGACCAGTTGACCAGGCCATGGGTGGGAGTGCCAGCTGCTGTAAGAAATCAGTGGCCAAAGTTTAAAAAAAAAAAAAAAAACTAGGATTTGGACCGGGCGCAGTGGAGCACACCTGTAGTCCCAGTGGCTTGGGAGGCTGAGGCAGGAGGATCGCAAGTTCAAAGCCAGCCTCAGCAACTTAGTGAGGCGCTAAGCAACTCAGTGAGACCCTGTCTCTAAATAAAATACAAGCTAGGGCTGGGGAGGTGGCTCAGTGGTTGAGGTCCCCCCCAAAAGAAAACCCCACAAGATTAGTCTACAAATTCAAGAAGCTGAATGAATCCAAAGCAGGAAAAAATATAAAGAGATCTAAAATTCCTGACATTATATGATTAAAGACAAAAAGGAAATTATAAAAGCAGCGAGAGAAAATCAGCTCACACACATAGGGAGGAAGGACAAGACGAGTCGTGGATGTCCTGGAAAGGTGGGTTAGTCCATGGAATGACACGTTCATGGTGCCGAAAGGCAAAGAAGTCAACCCAGAATCCAATCTCCTGCAAAACTGTCACCAAGAATGAAGGTGAAATAAAACATTCCCAGATTTAAAAAAAAAAAAAAATCTCTAAGAGAATTTGTAGCCAGCAGACTTCATAATAGATATTGAAAGGAGTCCTTTAGGTCAAGAAGCAATGACACCAGGTGGTCACCCAACCCCGTGGGAAGACATGCAGAGAGCTGGGCGTGGAGATGGTGCATTCAGATAAAAGGTACAGAGAAAGGCTGATTAGCTTCTTACCAGTGAGCTACAGCCCCAGCCCTTTTTGTTTTTCATTTTGAGACAGGGGTTTTTGCTAAATTACTTAGGGTCTTGCTAAATTGAGAGGGCTGGCCTCAGACTTGCAATTCTCCTGCCTCAGCCTCCCAAGTCACCGGGATTACAGACAAGCACCACCACACCTGGCTTAATTATCTATTTTTAACCTCTTGAAAAAATGTAAGATTGTTTAAGTAAGCAAAAGACTGTGTGTGTACAGAATAATTTTGGCACTGAATTTATAACATATATAGATGTAATATATATGTCAATGTTAGCAAAAAGAATGGGAAGGAATGGAGTTATAAGGAGCAAATTTTTTTTTTTTTTTTTGTATTTTACTGGATTTAAGTCTGTGTTTTTTTTTTTTTTTTTTTTTTTTTGCAGTTCTGGGGATTAAACCCAGGGGTGCTCTGCCATTGAGCACTTTTTTTTTTCCTAATTTTTTTTTTTTTTTTTAATTTTGAGACCGAGACCGGGTCTTGTTCAGTTTCTGAGGCTAGCCTTGAACTTGTAATCCTCCTACTTCAGCCTCCTGAGTAGTTGGAATTACAGGTATGGTTTTCTGGCTTTAGGTCAGAAAGAGACTGTGCTAAGATGTACACTGTGATCCTCAGAGCAACCACTAAGATAGATAAGAACTAAAAATGTTTCAAGAAATCAATATAAAATGGTACAATAAGAAATATTTAGGAGTTGGGTTGTTGCTCAGTGGTAGAGTACTCCTCTGGCACGTGTGAGGCACTAGGTTCAATCCTCAGCACCACATAATAAATAAGTAAATAAATAAATAAAGTAGGGGCTAGGGATGTGGCTCAAGCGGTAACATGCTCGCTTGGCGTGCACGGGGCACTGGTTTCGATCCTCAGCACCACATAAAATAAAATAAAGATGTTGTGTCCACCGAAAACTGAAAAATCAATATTAAGAAAAAAATCTCTCTCTCTTCTCTCTCTTCTCTAAATAAATAAATAAATAAATAAATAAAGTAAAAGTATTTTGTCCGTCTACAACTAAAAAAATATTTAAAAAAATAAATATTTAGGGGCTGGGGCTGGGACTCAGCGGTAGTGCACTTGCCTGGCATGTGTGAGGCACTGGGTTCGATTCTCAGCACCGTGTATAAATAAATAAAATAAAGCTCTATCAACAACTAAAATAAATTTAAAAAAAAAATATTTAGTACAAAGGAACTCAGTAAAAGAGGATCATAAAATACAAGACAGAAGACATATAGAAATAAATACAAAATGGAAAAGGTAGATCTAATGGTGGTTCAAGAAAAGATACAGATTTGGTCTCGGGGCCAGTTCCTGGCACTCAGCTCCTAAACCCTTGACGTTTCCTGAGTGATATGACTTTGCTCTAGGTGCCTTCCGTTATCCATAGCAGACCCTCGGCCTTCCCTGAGCTTGTGCTGATGGGGTGGGGGTGAGAGCTTCAGGAGGGACTGGTGGCCAGGAGCCACGTGGGATTCGAGAGTGGGAACTCTGAGCCCTCTCCAGCCCAGCTTCCAGGGAGCGGGGCCGGAGTTGACTTCAGTCACCACACGGATGCTCCCTATGGGATGACCCACATCTGAAGCCCTCAACAGTAGTGCCGGGGACCTTCCCAGCTGGTGAGCATCGGGATGCGCTAGGAGGGGTGAGAGGCAGGAGGTCCCGTACCCCCACCCTGTCCTACACTGTGCTTCCGTCTGCCATCTCGGGTCTTGAGCTGTGTCCTTCATAATAAAACCGCCATCATGTAAGCAGCACGTCCCCGAATCTGCCAGTTGTCCTGCAGTCATGAATTATGGAGCCTGAGAGGGGGCATCCGGGGAACGTCTGAATTTGCAGCCATGTCAGACAGAAGTGCAGATGGCTTGAGGAGCCCGGGCTTGGATGGATGTCATCTAAAGTAGGGACGCTTGTAGGATGAGCCTTGCACCCCTTCGGGTCCATGGGCAGTGTCAGAATATTCAGTGTGAACTGAAGTCCAATCACCCCAACTAAAAAGCAGAGGTTTTCAGTCTGTATTTTTTAAAAACTTTTAAGCCAAGCTTGGTGACTCACTCCTGTAATCCAAGCAGTTTGGGAGGCTGAGGCAGGAGGATCACAAGTCCAAAGGGAACCTCTGTAAAAAGTGAGGCGCTAAGCAACCCAGTGAGACCTTGTTTCTAAATAAAATACAAAATAGGGCTGGAGATGGGGCTCAGTGGTCGAGTGCCCCTGAGTTCAATCCCCAGTACCACCCACCCAAAAAAAAAAAAAAATTTAAATCAAGATCCAACCCTATGCCGCCTGAAGAGACATACTTTGGGCTCAAAGATTAGAGAATGGAAAAGAGAGACCGATGTCAGACAGCAGGGGTCTCCACTAATGCCAAACAGAATAGATGGCCAGACGAGATAAATTTACTAGAGCTGGATATGGCTCTGTGCAGAGGGCGTGCCTAACGTGGGGGAGACCCCAACTAGAACTGAGTGACATGTGCAAATGTTCATGTGGTGCCCACAGAGATCTTCTCAGGTGTACTGCACCTCTCAGACCAGATGCTGGGCTACAAACTCAGTCTCTATATGCTACAAAGGACTCAAGTTTTGGAATTGAACTTGAAACCAGCCACAGAAAATAATCTAGGAAGTCCTCAAGTATTTGGAAAATAGTACATTTCTTAAAAACACACACACCAGTTGAAGGAGAAATAGAGAATCCTGGGCCCCACCTCCAGGGCTTTGGAGAAGAAGGAGAAGAAACCTCACATTGATAACCCCAGTTTCCACCAGAAAAACTAGCAAGAGTTAATTAAGCCTAAAGCAAGTGTAAGAAAGGAAATAATCAAGACTAGAACAGAAATCAATGGAAGAGTTGGGTATCATGCCTCAGGACTGTAATCCCAGCAACTCAGGAGGCTGAGGCAGGAGGATAGCAAGTTTGAGCCTGGCCTCAGCAACTAAGCAAGGATCGAAGCAACTTAGTAAGACCATGATTCAAAAATAAAAAATAAAAAAAGGGGCTGGGGATGTGGCTCAGTGGTTAAATCCCTGGTACCAAAAAAAAAAAAAAAAAAAAGAGAGAGAAAAAAAAATCAAGGATAGAAAATGAAACAAATAGGCCTGGGGTTGTGGCTCAGCAGTATAGCGCTTGCCTAGCGCATGCGGGGCCCTGGGTTCAATCCTCAGCACCACATAAAAATGGATAAAGATATTGTGTCCAATTAAAAAATAAATATTAAAAAAGAAAATGAAACAAATAGACAAACCAAGAGAAAATCAATTAGTTCTTTGAAAACACCAAAATATTAAACCTTTAGAACTGGTGGGGTGTAGATCAGTGTAGAGCACTTGCCTAGCACATTTGAGCCCTGGGTTCAATTCCCCAGTACCACATAATAATAATAATAATAACAACAACAAGAACAATTATTATTATTATTATTATTAATAGACCTCAGCTAGACTGTCCCAGAAAAAAAAGAAAATATATAAACAATCAAGTTTACGAATTAAAGGAGAGAGTGCCAACCACGCAGAAACTAGAAGACTTATAAGAGAATATTTTGAGCAACTTTATGGTAAAAGAATTAGAAACCTAGGTGAAGTGGACAAATTCCTTTTATTTATTTTTTTTAGTAGTAGATGGACACAATGCCTTTATTTTATTTATTTTTTTTATGTGGTGCTGAGGATCCAACCTAGTGTCTCGAATGTGCTAGGCGAGTGCTCTACCACTGAGTCACAACCCCAGCCCCCAAATTCCGTTTTGTTTTTTTTTTTTTTGGTACCAGGGTTTGAATCACCCACAAGTGCTTAGCCACTGAGCCACATCCCCAGCCTTTTTTTTTTTTTTTTTTTTTTTTTTTTGAGACAGGGTCTTGTTAAGTTGCTTAGGGCCTCACTGCTGAGGCTGGCTTTGAACTTGGTGATCATCCTTCTACATCCTTCCCAGCCGCTGGTATTACAGGTGTGTGCCACCATGCCTGGCTTGCAAATTCTTAAAAAGACACAGATTTCCAAAACTGAGTTAGAAGAAATTGAAGATTAGAAAACATCTATAATGAGTAAAGAAATTCTTCTAGGTGGTAGGGAGAGGGAAGGGGAAGGAAAGGTATTGGGGACTGAATTAGAACAGGATATATTCCATGTTTTTATAATTACGTCAAAATGGATTTTAACTTTCAGGTACAACTAAAAAGAACCAATAAAAAAATCTTCTAGCTGGTGCGGTGGTGCACGCCTGTAATCCCAGCGGCTCGGGAGGCTGAGGCAGGAGGATCAAGAGTTCCAAGCCAGCCTCAGCAATTTATCAAGACTGTCAGCAACTCAGCGAGACCTTGACTCAAAATAAAACACAAAATAGGGCTGGGGATGTGGCTCAGTGGTCAAGGGCCCCTGAGTTCAATCCCTGGTACCAAAAAAAAAAAAAAAAAAAAAACTTTCTACAAATAAGCCCAGCAAGAGAGTTTCACTGTTTCACTGGTAAATTCTATTAAGCATTGAAAGAAGAAATAATATCAAATCTTACAAAATGAAAGAGAGAACATTGTCCACTTCATTCTGTGAAACTACATAACATAATACCAAAGTTGGAAAGGTGCATCAGAAGAAAACTACAGACCAATATCCTCATGGACACAGGTGCAAAAATCTTCACCAACTCAGCAATATATAAAAATGATCACACACCATAACCATTTGGATCTACTTCAGGAATGTAAATGTGTTTGTTTTTGCAGTACTGGGGATGAAATCCAGGGGTACTCTACCAAGGGGCTGTGTCCCTAGTCCTTTTTATTTATTTATTTACTTAATAAATACTTTATTAGTTGTTGATGGACCTTTATTTATTTATATGTGGTGCTGAGGATTGAATCCAGGGCCCGGTGTGTGCTAGGCAAGTGCTTTACCGCTGAGCCACAACCCCAGCCCTCTTTTATTTTTTGAGGCAGGGTCTTGCTAAATTGCTGTGGCTGGCCTCGATCTTGTGATCCTCCTGCCTCAGCCTCCTGAGCAGCTGGGATTACAGGTATGTGCCACTGTGCCCATCCACACAAAAATCAACTAATGTCATATATTGCATTGATATAAAGGACAAAAGCCACATGCCAACTCAACAGATAAGGAAAAGCACCAGACAAAATCTAACATGCACTCATGATAGAAACACAACAGACTATACATGGAGCAGAATGTTATCCGTGAAGCACTGTAGCTAATACACACAGTGGTGCACCACGGGGTCTGTGCTCTCCAGATCACCCAGGGCCAGGCTGCCTGTACTTGCCGATGCTGTTCAGCAAGATACTTAGCAGGATCTAGTCAGTGTAAGAAGAGTGAAAACAAAGTGACCAAAGAAAAATACTAAGGCTTCCAGATCAGAAGGAAGGGATGATTTCTTTACTTCCTGTATGTCCTAAACTGGGGGCTTAATTCCAGCAATTCAGGAGGCTGAGGCAGGAGGATCACAACTTTGAGGCCAGCCTTGGCAACTTAGTGAGACTCTGTCTCAAAATAAAATAAGGAAAAGGGCTGGGGATGTGGCTCAGTGGTAGAGCACCCCTGGGTTCAATCCCTAGTGCCAACTTTTAAAAAATCAGTTTGGTTCTTGTAACCATAGCAGCTGCAGGTGACTTCCCCCGAGACCATCCCTCTCATTAAGGCTTCAGGAAGCTCTCATTCCATACATGGCCCCAGATCAGGAAGGGGGGTGATTTCAGAACTGGATTCAGGGATTCCCAGCCTCAGGCACGTCCAGGTGTTCTACCCCGGAATGACAGGTGGACTTAGGGGTGAAGGCAGAGTGAGATGTGCAGAGCACAGAGGATCCAAGGTAAGAACGGTGTGCAAAAGGGACAGTGGCAGGTGAGCTGGGCAGGCCTGGGTAGTAGGCGTGGCTCCAACCCAGCCCTGGGGACTGAGGGAGGCTGGAGAGTTAGAAAGTGTCCTAGCAGCACAAGCCGGAGGAAGAGGGTGCCCAGGAGGGTGAAGAAAGGGGGACGGGATCCCTGTGGACACGTCCCACCACCCAGGGCTGGACACGTCCCCTAGTTGGGTCTGGACACAAGTGTGGACGTGTCGAGCTTCGGCATGCTGTGCGTACAGGTGACGCCTCTGTTAGGAGGTAAGCAGTGATACTACTTTAAGTGGCACCAGGTAGGAAGACCAGAACTTGAACTTGGAGGGGCTGGGAGAGGTGGGGAGAGGCCAGGGGAGTCCCGGGAGTCACAGTGGGAGAAAGCTCCCTGCAGACTAGGTGCTTCCTGTGGGCTGAGAGCTCAAGAAGAACAGGAACAGAACATTCCAAAAACAAGATATTCCTTGAGTGGAATCAAAAGCTCCACTGGGACTTGTGGTTCTGAAATTCTACAGGGCACTGTCAGGGACACTGGAAGAGACCTTGGTTCCCTGCAAAAGGACTCAGCTTTACCAAAGGGCTCTGTAGAAGGACTCCGGGCAGCTGGCTCCATGGGACATGACATGGAGTTTCCCAGTCAGAGGTCCAGGCAGAGCCGTGTGGGAAGAGATGACAGCATCCCTGTCCTTGGGGGGTCACTGTGGTCCCAAGGGAATGTGTGTGCTGGAGGGTGGGCTGAGGGTTGGGGCCTGCTACACCAGGCAAAGTCACAGCCTGGGCTTTCTATCCTGTATCATGTGACCCCGGTCACCCCCAGGGGAGAGGGGGAGAGGCTCAATGGGTGGACTTGGGCCATGTTGCAGGGGAGGGTGGGGGGGCACATCTAGGGGCTTTAGGGCCTGGGGGAGGCTGAGTCACACGTCCCCTGCAGCCCCAAGAGGGACCCAGAGCAGTGATCCAACAGCAAGGAAGTGATAGAGTGGTGTGAACTTGGGCCTGGGTGAGTGCCCAGCCCTGCTGGAGAGACCGATGTCCCTCAAGGACAGTGTTTGGCCAGGGAAGACAGCTCTGGCCAGCATCACACTCAGGGTGCTGGGAGGCCCACAGGGCACATAGGGCCTCAGAGGCCTGGGTAAGAGGGCCCAGCCCAACTCTGGGGAACCCAGAGCCCTGAGTAGCCTCTAGGCTCAGCTGTCCAGGGGGCTGGGCAGCAACTTCCTACACCCACAGGTGATCAGATCAGAATTCAACCCTAAGGATGAGCACACCCACTCCCACCCCAGGAGACACTGCCACTCAGAGTGTGGAGAGGTAGTTCCAGGTCTGGATGTCACCCCAGGAGGTCTCAGGGGCCATCAAGTCACCCTGAGCACACGCACTCCTGCAGCAGCAGGTGTGAGGGGTGGGCTCCCGGGTGCCCTGCACTTCAGGGAGTGGTGCGTCCACCAGGCACGTTACTGAGCTGAGGCTGCCCCCTGGTGGACAGTGTCCAGGAGCAGGACAGCCAGGCCCGCCAGGCCCCTCACAGGAACTTGTTTCATGGGCCTGGGTGGCAATTCAGTCTGGACCCACCTCTTGGAGGAAGCCACCTCTTATGAGACCCTAATTAAACTCTCCTTGTGCATGCAGCAGCTGAAGCTAAGGGCCCCGCTGGTCAGTGGACATCAGTCCCTGTCCCTACCCCTGGGATGGGGGAAGCTCAGAGGTCCACTCCATGTGCTCTGGGGTCATAAAGTCCTGGAACACCCAGCCTGGGGCCCAGAGCCAAGATCCCGAAGCAGGCTCTGGGCAGTGACTTCTGTCTGACTCTAGACAATCCACGGCCTCTCTGAGCCTGGTTCCCCCATCAGTAAAACTGGAACCCAGGGGAACCCAGTCCCAAGTAGGTTAAAGAACACGTGATCCTCCTGCCCCGGCCTCCCGAACTACTGGGATTACAGGCTAATTCCACCTCTTGATTTTTACTTTTCACGTGGTTCCCAGAACATTTTAAATCAACATTTAATTCATAGGGCTATTGGGAAGATTCAGCAGACAAGATGCACTTAGCCATCACTAAACCCTGATGCACGGTGGCCGCTCCTGTCATTGACACAAGTGCTACTAAACGGAAGAATTGCTATTTAAAAAAAAAAAATCAGAAATGTTTTGTTCTATGCCATGATCTCTGTGCTTTTTTAAAAAAAATATTTTATTTTTTAGTTGTACACAATACCTTTGTTTTATTTATTTATTTATAAATTTATTTTTTTTTAGATTTTTTTTTTTAGGGTGGACACAATATCTTTATTTTATTTTTATGTGGTGCTGAGGATCGAACCCAGGGCCTCGCATGTGCTAGGTGAGCACTCTACCGCTGAGCCACAACCCCAGCCCTCTGTGCTTTTTTTCATGAGATCCCCCCGCCCCCCCCCCCCAACATGCTTGGATCAAGGTCACTGGTTGGGGAAGATCTGCTATTCTTTAACCTGAGGGTCAGTGTCCTCTGCACCCCCCAGGGCCAGAAGGGCTTTACCTCTGCTTTCTCCCAGGAGCAGGAGCCTAGTGCCCTTCCCTGGGCAGCCCTCCTGTCTCCCTCCCTCCCTGAGACACAGCAAAGTGCAGAGGGCCCACTGAGTCCCGCCGTCCCTGCCGACCAGCTCCACGTGCTGGGCTGCATCATTCCTAAGGGGCTTCAGGGAGGCTGAGCCACACATCTCCTGGAATTGCCCAGAAGGGGTCCTAGGGTGGAGTATCCTTCCTCAGGCCACAGCAATAAGGGAGGGAGCCCACTCACGGCTGGGTGGGTTCTGGAACTATCCACCAGGGGGCAGAGAGGCCACAGGTGGTCCTACTAGAATGCAGGGAGGCCGAGGTCTGGAGAGAATCACTGTGCAGAATTCTGACTCCCAGCTGGTCCTGCTGTGGAAGCGGTTACTGAGGAGATGGGGTCCTATCTCAGGGCTTTCAGGGCTTGGGGGACTCCAGAGGATCTTGGTACAAGTGAGCAAAGCAAGATGAAGGGCAATTAGGGCATTGGGGTGGCAGACGGTCAGAACAGGAGAAATCAGCTGTGCCCAACAACTGGGACGCACCAGGCTCAGGCCCAGAAGCTGCCCCTGGAGGAGCCTCTGTGCCTGAGGTGGGTCATCTGGGAGGAGGGTCTTGGGACGGTGGGTAAGGGGCACCATGGCCACCTGGGGACAGCCCTGCTAGAGGGCAGGACCCCTGCACCAAGAGTTGATGGGCCTTCTGTTTCCTCCCAGGAAGGTCTGAAACTCTAGACTTTTTATATGAAATTTTCTGACTTCTAAAATATGTAAAAGCTGACAAAAACCGTTGATCCAGATCTTTGCATTGGGATGTCCACATCAGGGCTCCTAGGAAAGGTACCAGGGGCTGCTGATGTGGAGTCACAAAGCCTGGTCAAGAGTGGCATGGCAGCAGGGTGGTGGCTGGAGTGGTGGCTCAGTGGTAGAGCACTTGCCTGGCATAGGTCAGGCCCAGAGTTCGATCCTCAGCACCACATATAAATAAATAAATAAAAATTAAAAGGTCCATTGCAACTAAAAAAATGTTGAAAAAAAAAAAGTGTGGCATGGGGACAGGGAACCAGCCCCTCCTCAGTGACTTCCATGGCAATCAGGCGGGAGGCCCCCAGAGACACCGGCCCACCCTTCAGCCGAGGCTTCAGAGTTTGTCTGAGAACAGAAAGGGCAAGCAGCCCGGCCTGTCAGGCCTCAGTGTGGGAGGGATGGAGAGAAAGCGGGGTCCCTGGCCCACCCCTCCCTGTGGCAGAGGGCCCCACCGAGGTCCACATCCTGCTCTCTCCCTCTTGGGACAAGGAAAGACGACTTGCAGATTGGGCCACTGCTTCTGTGATCACTGGTTGAGGGTCCCCTTCCACACCCTGGTGAGCCGAGGGAGAGTCTCCTGAGACCTTTGAGACCAGAGGCAGACCGCACACGTGGCCGAGGCCAGGTCAGACACCACTACCCGCACCAGACGGGACCCACGTGGGCTGGAGGACGCTGCGTGCACCAAGGGGGTTTCTCCCACCACTGTGCAGACTCCATCTGGGGGAGGCACAAGGAGAAGGAAGCCCTGAGCGTTTCCAGGAAACCACAGGATCCAGGAAGAAATGGCCAGATTGGAGAGCACAGCCCATGGCCGTGTGTACAACTGGTTTCCCTTCCTGTTCACAGAGGGGTGCGGGCTCGAGAGGAAACGCAGGTCAATTTCTGGAGATGGAGAAACTGAGCTCTTGAGGTGCGTATGGGGTCCTCATGCCCCTCTCGCTCCACCCACGGCACCTCCCACACCGGAGGGGCCAGAAGACTCCCCAGCAAGCTGCAGTAGCCAGATCTCATCCCTGCTGGCCTGGACATCACCACCTCCAAAATGCACATGGTGGCCCTTCCAGACCTCCACTCCCCTCCAGGCCTCCACTCCCCTCCAGGCCTCTTGGCCCCTCCAATTGTTCCTTCTCAGGCCGTTAACATAAGTGGGGTTCAAGAAACCGGGAAAAGGCTGGGGGTGGGGGTACATGCCTGTAATCCCAGCAGCTTGGGTGGTTGAGACAGGAGGATCGTGAGTCCAAAGACAGCCTCAGCAATGGCAAGATGCTAAGCAACTCAGTGAGACCCTGTCTCTCAGTCAAATACAAACTAGGGCGGCTGGGGATGTGGCTCAGTGGCTGAGTGCCCCTGAGTTCAATCTTCGGTACCCAAAAAATAAATTAAAAAAAAAAAAGAAACAAGAAAAAAACATCTAAGAACAATGCAAAGGCAGGTGCCTCTGTTCAGGAGAGAGAATTCTTTAGGCTTCCACAATGCAAAGACCCCAGAGGTCTCCTCTGTTTACTAATATTGCAGAGGGCAGGACCAGGGGCTAGAGTCCCTGAGTCCACGTTCATCTCTGCACAGGGACTACACTCAAGCCTCTGTCCACCTGCTTAGGAAAAGGACCCCTTGCTTCACCTCCTCCTGCTGCCCTGATTATAGCTAGATTGAAACTCTGCTGCTGCCTGGGTCTGCACCCAGCTACCCTCCTAGCTGACCCCACCCCTCCCATAAGAGAACAGCACACACACATGCACACCCATACACCCTAGAGTGTTGTGGCTGGAATGCAGACCCAGCTACTGTCCTACACCCCTGCTCACAAAAGGCTCAGGGAGAAGATGGGAAACGTGAGCTTATTTAATACATAGGGCATCAGCCAGGTGCGGTAGTGCACGCCTGTGATCTCAGCTGCTTGGGAGGCTGAGACAGGAGGATCAAGAGTTCAAAGCCAGCCTCAGCAATAGCAAGGCGCTAAGCAACTCCATGAGACCCTGTCTCTAAATAAAATACAAAATAGGACTAGGGATGTGGCTCAGTGGTTGAATGTCCCTGAGTTCAATTCTTGGTACCCCCCACCCCCCCAAAAAAATCCAAGGTGTCAAGATGAGATAGAACAGTTCCCATTAGCAATATGCCCAGTCTGTAAAGCAGAACGATTTCCACATCTTAACCAGCTGAGATTCTGAATCGCTCAAAACCCCTTTGGAAAGGCTACAGCAGTAGCCTGCTGATCTCAATGGGTCACCTCAAAAGTTTTGTAAGAAATAGAGGCAAAGGCCAAGGGACAGGTGGATTAAATGGCTGTGGAGAGACCTGTGAGGAGGTGCCACTCTGGTCTGGTGAAGTGGCCTGGGTTTTGGCCCAGCCAGTGGAGAGTGCCGTGGGCATCTTAGACATGGGGCCTGGATGGAGGGCGTGGTAGCCAGGACCAGGCAGCCACTTGTCCTCAGGAAGCGGCCTGCCTTCTCCTTCCTCTGTCCCCACCCTCTGGAATTCTTATCTGCTGTCACCAGGGTGAGCCCACTGTGGCCCTCAAAGAGCTATAGCAGCCACCGCACCTTGAACTCCAAGAGCAGTGGCACAGCAGGAAGGGCCTGGCCCAGTCACCAGCTCTCAATGTGCCCTTGGCAAGTTCAGTCTCCAAGTGGGGGTCCTGGGAGATCAGAGTGGCCAGTCCAGCCACTTCAGGTGCCAGGCAGAACGGGCCAGGTGGGCTCCACTTACAGCAGGAAGAGCAAGCGTGGTGGGTGCATGTCTGTCTACTTGCAGGCACCCGCGTCCAGCTCCCTAGGAAAGCCCAGCCCAGCCTCTGCATTCGCTGTGGAATTTGAGTTCCTGCAGCCCTGCTGGCTTCGCTTGATGACATTCAAGGTCCTCAAAGCTTATGTGGACATCACACCCGGGGCTAAAGAACAGGGTTAAAGGCCAAGCCTCTCCACAAACCCACAGGCCCTGGGGAGGTGGCTCCCAACTGCTCTGAAGTCAGGCCCAGAACCCCACAGCATGTGGGGGCCTGAACTTCCCAGGCTCAGAGGCCCTAGGGGGTTCATCTTGAACCCATTAGCCGGAAACCTTGGGGAACTCAGAAAGTCCCTGTTTTGGGCTCTGTCTGCAGAATCACTCACAGCGTCTGTCTTACCTTGACGCAGCACTCTGGCCACGTCTCCAGGCTGGGCAACTCTAGTGCTGCAGGGGTGGATCAGCCATGCAAGATGTAGGTCCTGCCAGGAGAGGGATCCTGGGGATGCAGGGCTGCAGCTGCCAAGCTGCACATCAGCTGTGGGCCCTGGGCTCATTCCAATTTCCTACCAGCATATAAGAATGGGAGAGCACTTGGTTGGATGGATGACACTGTACCAGTACTTTTTTTTTTTTTTCTCTCTCTCTCTCTCATTTTTTGGCATTGGGGATAGATCCCAGGGTTTTGTGTGCTTGGCAACTGTTCTACCAGTGAACCACACCAACACCCTCTCCTTTGGATTATACTCGAGATCTCTGACCCAGTCTTGGGTCAGTATGTTAGAAATGACATCTGCAAGGTGCTTAGAACACCAGACAGCCCACAGGCCACAGACGGAGCAGGAGGGCCCTGGGCACAGTCATCATCTTGGCAGATAAGGACCACAAAGCCCAGACACGGGCACGCCCAGGTCTCCCTGGCCGCCTCCCAAGTGGCGGAGCCCTGCTGGACAGGAAGCAACTCTGTAGCTCATCCACACATTTCAGGCAAGGCCAGCCCAGGACGGGCTCCTCTGGCTGGAGTGGGGTTACAGCTGGGCCACTCCCTGGGCCGGGGATGTTTTTCCTAAGCAGTGGGGTTTTTCCTCTCTCCTCCCTCTGCTCTGGCCTCTGCCAATCTGGCCAGCACTAGCAGTGCCCACATCACTCCCGCAGGCCATGCGCCTGCCTTTAGCTATTTGCCATTTCCGCCAACTCCCCACTTTCCATCATCAACCGGCTGAGGTCCAGTGCAGCCCAGGGCCAGGCCTGTGGACTCCCTCCAGCCCTGCCTGGCCTGACTGCTGGCTCTTCCATGGGCTATGCTGGGGCACTGAAGACCCGGAGCCTGCTCAGACAACCCCTGGCTTGTGCGGATCAGGTGGGCAAGTCCCTGAGCCCAGTGCCTCTGTGGTGGGAGGCACTCCCAATGGTGCTGGGGAACCGGAACCCCTGGGTTCTTAGTGACAGCATGGCCTTGACACATCACTGTAGCCAGAGCCTGTTTCCCCCTCTGGAAAACGAGGCCAATAATCCATATGACCCCTGCCCACAAAGATCCTTCTGTAACCTGCTGTTCCCATCACATGTAACTTTTTCTCAAAATCTTCCTTCTGTGGACAGTCTTGTATCTGGTCCCCTTCAGTGTTCTTCTGGCAAGATGGTGCCCATGTACAAGGATCCAGAGAACCAGGCCTGCAAGCGGAGGCCAGGATCAAAGAGAGCTCAGAGGACAGTTGCCTCCTCCCAGGGACAAGTACCCTTTTCCAGAATGCCCTGCCCACTCTGGGTCATCCAGACAGCTCCCTTCCCACGGCACCATAGGAGCTCTGGGCTTTGGGAGATGTTTCTGGAATATTTTAGAATCAAAACATTTTTTTCCAACCAAACCTTTCAGAAACCCGGACCACTTTCAACGCCAGCCTACTTTGAAACCTGACGCTGCAAAATCTACTTTGCAATTTCATGGCCCAAGTTTCAAAACCCAAATTCTCTGGAAACCTACTGGAAGCAAAATACTTTGGAAGGAAACCAACTAAAATGGCAAACATTTCATCCATATTGCTTTTTAAGCCCCCAATTTTTGCAAACTGCTTTGAAACAAAGGTCGTTTTTATCAAAACCAGAGTTTCCACTCAAATTTTCCTAGGGAGAAACCTGGATGACCTGAATAGTCTTGAAGAATTTCTTGCTTTCCCTGGGAGGGCACACACAGAGGTCTGGGATTTGAGAAGTCAGGGTTTCGGCTTTATGCCTACCCTTTCACAAACTCCCCACCCAGTGATCTCCCTAGAACTCTTATTGCTTCTTGCCTTGGTGCACAGGCCCGTTCCAGAATTGCTGCTGAGGGCTGCTCATTTAGGCAGCTCTCTGAGCCTAATACTGTCTCTCAGGGTCCAAGTAGCTCTTCTAGCCTGCGGTAGCTGATGGCAAGGAGGTGAACCTTGGTGAGCCCAGGAGGGCAGGTGGACAGCTCGGCGCTCTCCCTGCAGTCCTACCTCCCTGCATTTGTCATTTGTCATTTCAGGATTTCCTGTCCTTCACATCCTCCCTCTTCCAAGAAGATCCACTGAGATGCGTCAGGGTGAGGACTTCCCAGCTTTCCCACCACTTGGCCCTGCACAGAGGCAGACCTTGCATGAAGAGCCAGGGTGTGTAGAAGCCATGGGGCCAAGTGGAAGCCCTGACCTGGGGGACAGTGCATTCAGGGCAAGATCCATTCACCATGCTGGGTTGTGGAGGACAATGCTTTTGTGCATTGTGTTGTCTCACTTGAGTTTACACAGCATAGACGAGTGCCCTTCTTCATCAGGAACCACTCCAGTTTCCAAGAGATTGCCGAGGTGCCAGGTGCCCCAGCCAGGGGTCACCCAGGATGGGTCCTTGCATCAACGTCCACTGAGGAGTGGCTTTCCTTCAATCAGAAGATCCACCATTTGCAATTGATGGCAAAGGCGTACAGCTGCTGTTGGGCCCTGCAGACGGGAACCTGGTTGGGGTGTGAGGTTGGGGTGTGAGGATGGCGCTGCACTCACCTACTGCCAGGGACAGAGACTTCAGTGGCTGGTCACAGCCAGCGGGAAGATTGCAGCTACTCTGTCTTAGTGTAGCTGTCATGGGTTTAAAGACACAGATTCAGCTGTGGAGTGCCTACTGAGTACTACTCTCCTGTCATCCTGAGTATTTGGACCAACACATAGAACTAACATTCAACCTTTCAAAAAATTAAGCACAGAACTATCATATGATCTGCAATTCCACTGCTGGGTTTGTACCCAAAAGAATCAAAGCAGGAACTCAAGAGATATTTGCAGGTCCATGTTTGTGGCAGCATTAGTCCCAATAACTAATTAGTCTCCCAAGAGTGGAGACCCCCTAAGTGTCTACCAATGGACGAATGGATAAACACCATAGAATGTTATTCAATCTTGAAAAGGAAGAGAATTCCAACACCTGCTGTGACATTGATGAGCCTTGAAGACATGCTCAACGAAATAAGTCGAATTCGAAAAGACAAATGCTGTGAGATTCTAGATCTGAGGTCTTGGAGCATCAGGTTCCTAGAGATGGGAAGTAGAACGGTGGGAACCAGGGGCTGGGGAGGGATGGGGAGTTAGTGATTAGTGGGGACAGAGTTTCAGTTTGAGAAGATGAGGAAGTACTGGAGGAGCAGGGTGGTGAAGGCTGGTGATGAATGGGCTTCAGACCACTGAGCTGTGTACTTACAAATTGTTAAGATGGTAATTCTATGTGATGTGTGTTTTACCACAGTTTTAAAAAGAACTGGACTCATCACCAATCGGAACCACCATCACTACCAACCCAATTCATCTAAGAAGATGTACTTACAAGGTCAGCATTCTTTTACTTTTTGGTAGTTCTGGGATTTGAACCCAGGGCCTCACGCATGCCAGGCAAGCACTTTACCACTGAGCTATACCCTCAGCCCCAGGTTATCATTTTTTTTTTTTTACTCTTGTGAGAAGTCCATTCTTTTAAACAGGATGACCTGCCATCTAATGACAAAACACAGCAATTTTATTCCTAGCATGATTTTACTGAGTACAAAAGCATTTTCAAGGCCCTTACTCCAAAAGCTGAACTCTGGTTTTGGGGAAGAAGACCAGAGGCTGTGAGTCACTGCCCAGTATCTTGGCCCTCTCTCTGGATGTGGCTTCCAGGGCCTTGTGGGGTGGACAGCGGGGTGTGGGCCACACAGGGTGGGCAAGCTGGATCCCAGAGAGGTCCTGCTTTCTGCATCCGAAGGCTGGCCCTGACATTATGCACTAAATTAGGTTCTACACTCTCTCTCTTGCTCTGTGCATCCTCAAGCCCTGTGGAAATTCTCCAGACCAGTTGCGTTAGCCTCTGCTGAAGGTCTAGGACTTACTGAGCACAACCACACTTTGAACTTCTCTCTCTCTCTCCATTTTTTTTTTTTTTTTTTTTTTTAGTACTGATGATTGAACCCAGAAGTACTTTATCACTGAGCCATATCCCCAGCCCCTTTTCATTTTTTACTTTGAGACAGGGTCTCACTAAGTTGCTGAGGCTGGCCTTGGACTTGAGATCCTCCTGCCTCAGCCTCCCCAGTTGCTGGGATTATAGGCATACACCACTGCACCCAGCTCTTTGAACCTCTTGAAACCTTATAAGAAGAATGTTGTCCCAGAAAGGCACAATTATGTCTCCACTAAGCATCCACACTCAGATGCTAAGTGAAGGAGAAAAGAGCAAACCTCAGGTTTTCCACCCAAGGATTTCAAAGTGCTCCCAGGCAAAAGGGCTTACTACTGCTCATAAGGTAGTCATTTCACATGACTGCAGAAATGAAGGCACAAGAAATACTGCTGGCTCTCCCAGCCCCAGACAAATCCAGGAGGAGACAGAATTATATCAGTTTCCGGCCATCCTTCAAACAGCTCATTCTGTCAGATAGACCTGAGCACTTTTTTTTTTTTTTTTTTTAATTTTTAATATTTATTTTTTAGTTCTCGGCGGACACAACATCTTTGTTGGTATGTGGTGCTGAGGATCGAACCCGGGCCGCACGCATGCCAGGCGAGCGCGCTACCGCTGAGCCACATCCCCAGTCCCTAGACCTGAGCACTTTTGTTTTGAGTATACAAAAACCTTTCAATCGGCATGACAAAGAATGCCCATCCAAAAAGAAGATAACTATGAATAAAGAAAGTCAACTCATAAATCAGTTCACAGAGCCCTCGGGCTGGGCACCTGACCTGCCGCATCTCCCTGTGAGGACCCTTCTCTCTAAAGCCCAGTGGGGTTCCAACACCAGCTTCAGCTTGTCCATGTGAGTGCGGTCCCCCAAAGTGCAGGGAGAATTTAGATCCTCTAACTCCAAGTTCAGGAAAAACTTCACCCAAAGACCTGAGCTGTGGCTTCCCAATCAGCTTCTCCAATCGCCTGCACATGCACTGAGTCCTACCAGTTAGCCAGCTCCCAGCCAGCACCCCAAATCCCAGAACCGAAAACAAGCAAAGAGCAAAAGGAAGTAAGATGGACTGTGTTCATTCATCACTGTCAGAGTCACAACAGACCCTTGTCAGACAAGCGTGGTGGCCCCATCCCTGAACAAATGCTCTCCAGATGGCCACCGGCTGGCCACCGTGAATCATGCAGGCAGGCCTGGGAATGACATCCACATGGATCTGTAGCACCCAAGGACAAATGTGGCGATGCCTTCCAGCCAGGTGTCATTTTTCACTAGCCTCCCTCTCCACGATGGACCAAGAAATAATTCCAAGGGGGAAAAGCTCCCACATTCTTCAATTAGTCTTTTTGCTAGTTTGAACTGGAAACCTCAGAGGGAATCTTTGCCCCATGGATTTGGCATGTGCTTTATAAATAAGTGAGCATTTCAGCAGCGTTCAGGAAACATTTATAACATTTCATAATGCTAAGAAGTTACTGGCACCCACAGGAACACTAACCTACATCCACCAAAGGTCATGTGGCTTCTCCATTCATGGAATGTCTTCAATCACAGTTCATCAAATATCAACATATTAATTCAATACTGTGTGAGTCAGGATCCTGTATGTTGAACGCCACAGATCCAACTCAAATTAGCTTTAGAAACTAATTGGCCGCCACACTTGAAAAGTGCAGGTAGATCTACTTTAGAGCTTGAATCATCTGGAGGGTCCTGGGCCCTTGGTCTTCTGTTGGTCTTGGTCTCAGGTTGGCTGTTCTAGGAAGGACACAGATGACCACAAGTTCTCTGAACTTTTTGTCCCACCAGCAGCACAGTTCCCAGATTCCCCAGCAAAGGACGCTGGTCCCTGTTGGTTATGAGCCTCACCCTGCACAGTGAGCAACTAACTGCTCAGGTATGTTCACCTCCCTCCTGGGGTGGGGACAGCCCTGCTCAGTTCTCTCAGGCTGGGCGGGGGAGGAAGAGATGGACTCCTGGACCAGCCGGAGGTATGTGTCTAGGCAGAGAACAGCAGACACCTCCTCCAAGTAGCGACTCCAATTTTCCCTTTCAGAAGAAACATTTAAATACCATTAGATTTAATTTTGTCTATGCTATGTAAATTTTACTTTATTATATTTTGGGGTTTTTGGAGTGTGGATTTGGTATGTGGTTTAAAAATAAGTGAGCAATAATTATCCCTGGATAACTGGTTTGGGAGCTGCCCCGGCCTGGGGTGCATCCCAGGGTGGGATCAGTTCTGTAGACTGCGTGAAATTTGGGAGTCTGTTATTCTTCAGGGCGGGGACACTGATGAGAACAGACTGTCCCCAGTGCCCTGCCAGGAGCATCACAATGCAGAAAGAACCCCACCAGGAAAGAGCCTTTTTTCAAATAACTTCAAGGGAAGGCTCTGGGAATGTCAGTGTGTCCCCAAAAGTCCTGCTGCAGGAAACCACTCAGCCAGGGGCTGGAACCCCTGCTCCAGAGTGAGGTCCTCCCAAAAGTGCGTCCGAGGTGGCTCACCTCTAGGGAAAGGGTCCAGGGCAGCTCGGGAGAGCCCTGGCAATGCAGTGTACACCAGATGGCCCACCAACAAAACCACACACATTCATTCTGCTTGGCTTCACATGGGAGAAAGTGCAGTTTCCAGCCCAGGGAGCTGTTCCCATCCACCCCTCAGCTCCCTCTGGGGACCAGGGCTTGGTGGGCAGCCTGGCAGACCCCCTGCCTGCATTCCCAATCCCTGCAGCCCATGCAGCTGGATTGAGAGGCACCCTCCTCCTCCAGCTTGGCTGCTCTTCCAGCTCCCAAGGCACACGGGTGTCCCTCCTTTGAGGGTTTGCCCAAAGTGAGCAGAAAATGTCACAATTCCCACACCCTCAGGGAGGAGGCAAGAGGAAGACAATGCAGGAAGCTAATAAAGACACATGCTGAAGCCGAGATGAAACAGTTCATTTCCCCCCAGGAATGTTGTGCTTAGAAAGTGCAGGAAGTCAGAGAGAATGGGCTCCAAGCCCTATGACCTCAGGGCCTATACCTGCGCCTCCCGGGGCCTTGGACACCTAATAAATATGTGGGGCAGTGATGCGGCCCTCAGAGCTCAGGGGGTTGGAGTGAGGCTCAATGGCTTCGTTTTTCCTTCCTTCATTCATAAGCAGTTGAGTGGGCACAGCCACCGGGCACAGCTCCAGATGGGAGCGAGATCCACACATGGCAACATGCCGGCCAAATAGGAGGTGCATTGTGTCTGAGAGCGTAGACTCCACACAGAAAACCCCTGAGACTGCACCCGCACACCTACATGGGCTCAGGCTCCCTGCAGGCCTGGCAGCTGCGATTATCACCTTCGTCTCTCTGGCATGGGGTTGAGCGGCGGGGCTGGGGGAAAGCTCCCCTTGACAAGCTGCCTGCTCAGTGCCCCTCACTGGGAAGAGAAAGGGAATCCAGTTCTTGCTCTCTATTGAGTCATGGGGCGAGAAACCAAACTCAAATTCTTCAAAGAGTTGAAAACACTTCTCAAATAAGCGGTGAAAGGACAGTGAAGGCCACCTCTGTGCTCCTTAGAAGCCACTGGCACAAGGCATTTTAAGTGGAAAGAGGAACGGAGGCCATGCGCGCGCCCTGCACACACCCAGCTCAAGTGCTGGGGGAGGTGGGAACCAGCACCCAAGGTCAGGTGACGAGTGCACAGTGGGTGCAGGCCCCATCCAGGACAGTCCCTTCCCTGTCAACAGGCCCAGCACCCCCATGATAACCCACCTGAGAGGATTCTGTACACCATGACATGGCACTGAGGACCAGGCCTGTGGCTGTGGTGAAGCCGTCTACACGGGCGCAGCTCAGTGGCAGAGCACTTACCAAGTGTGCAAGGCCCAGGGTTCCATCCCCCAGAGTGAGCGGGGGTGGGGTGGGAAGAATCCTAAGTAAATTCTAAGTATTTGGATTGTTTGGTTAAATTATCTAGTTGCACAGGATTAATTCTTTAAAATCGTCGTTTCTCTTATCTTTGCAGAAGAAAAAAAAAAAAGTCAAATTTCTGCATACCATATACCATGGGTCAGAGGAAAGGCAGACAATCAGGGGAAATGAGTTCTGCCCTGGGTGAACTCACAGGCTCCACACTGGGGCCAGGCGGGGCCCACTCTTCCCAAGCCTGTCTCCTATGGCCCAGGGGGTCCTTCTCTGCCATCAAATCCTGAGTTGGCCCTAGCCCAGGTGGAAGCTCCTACTATGGTTCTGGGTGTGAAATCTGGGTATGAGTATGTAGACGGGGCTAGTGTTCGTTCTGGAACCCCTTTCATATCCCTGCAAACACCCCAGGTGTTCAGGAACACCGACCTGTGGTAGAACTACACGGAGAACCCAGAAGGCAGAAAGGAAGGAGGGTTGGGTCCTTCCTCAATGAGCAAACAGCTCCAGACATTCTGACATCTGTCTAAACATCCTCTAAATGAACCATTTCGGTGAGATGACTTGGACAGAAATAGGGACCAGGGGCTCTCAGATGCAGGATCCTCATGATATACTTTAACATTGGGATTCGTTTCCATAATGTTGGCTACTCAAATTTTTTGACTCTGGTGAAATTCACAATGTATTGAATACAAAATAAAGGAGATTTGAAACTGGCACAAATATAATCTTGTTTTTTCCCCCAGAATGTTCTCAACTCACCCTAAAACTGTGACATGTAATTTGCAATACAAACATACCAGTCAGTCCAATTGAACACATTCTTTGTGTTTCCCACAATGACTCAGTTTATAAAAAGTTAGCAGGTCAGTTAGGACCTGGAAATTCCACTCCTATAGACCCAGAAGAATCCAAAGCAGGGACTCAGATATTTGCACACCCCTGTTCATAGCTGCATTATTCACAAAAGATGAACACAACCCAAGATCAAACAGATAAGTGGATGATCAAAATGTGGTCATTATCTGGGCATAGTGGTAATTCCAGCTACTCCAGAGGACAAGGCAGGAGGATCCTAAGTTCAAGGTCAGCCTGGGCAACTTAGCAAGACTCTGTCTCAAAATAAAAATAAAGTAGCCTGGGATGTAGCTCAGTGTAGAGCACTCACCTGGCATGTACGAGCTCCTGGGTTCAATCCCCATACTGTGAAAAATGATAATAAATGTGATCCATCACACAACAGAGCATTTTGTTATTTGGCTTCAAGAAGGAAAGACATTCTGACATGTGCTACAACACAATGAACTTTGAGGACATGATGGAAAGTGAAATCAGTCAGTCACAAAAGGACAAACACTGTAGGAGTCCACCTCTCTGAAATCCCTAAAATTGTCAAAGCCCTGTAGACAGGACGGAGATGGTGGGAGCCAGGGCCTGGGGGTGGGGGCCGAGGGAGGCAGTGTTGAACGGGGACAGTCATTAGGCTGGGAATATGAGTCTGTGGGCAGCACAAGTGAATGTGCTTAAAAATAGTCGAAATACTGGATTTTATGTGTTGTGAATTTTATCAAATGAAAACAATTGTAAGAAAAGAGCCGACGGTCCCTGCCACACTCTCCAGGGCCACCTGCCTTTGCCTCTCCCACACCAGAGGGTAGAGTAGCAGGCCTGAGGACCTCCTATGCACCTGCTGGCACCCCAGAACACGGGAAGCAGTGAACGAGGTAGCTCTGGATCCTCCTGCCCTGTTCCTCACCGACAGAGAGGAAAAGGTGCTGCCCCTCTCGCAGGCTCTGTGCTCCCGTCTCCAGGGTTTGCAGGCTGGTGACCTCAGGCTGCACCTTTGCCCATCGGTCAGTTCCGCTGGGTCCAGTACCCTCTCTGTGGGCAGCTGCAGTGGCCTCTTGACCTACCTCCCTGCCTCTCAGGCCCCCCTCCGCCTTCACTCCCCTTACTCACACAGCACTGGCCTTCCCAAAGCACCCAACTTCTTCTGTCCAAAACATCAATATTTGTGGCAGCCGTCTACCAATGAAACCTCGGCTCCTGGCCTGACGGTCAAGAAGCAGACGTCACACTGGACCACCTGTCCTCTAGAGCACCTGTGACCCCATCCCATCCTGGCAGGGTGGTGGCCATGTGACAGGCCCTGGAGTCAAAACTGGACCCACATCCTGTTTCTTTTTTCTTTTCTTTTTGTGGCACAAAGGATTGAACCTGGGGGCTCTTTACTTCTGAGCTAAATCCCAGTTGCTGAGGCTGGCCTCAAACTTGTGATCTTCCTGCCTTAGCCTCCTGTGTCACTGGGGTTACAGGTGTGCACCACCCACCGTGGCTGGCTCCACCTCTTTCCTCCCTAGAGAAATATGCCAAGGATATGCGGGTGTCAGAGCAGAGATGAGGCAACGTGTGGTCCATACTTAACTGTAGAGCTTGCGCCACCCTCTCTACTCCCCTGATAAGCCCCACATTTCCTGATGCTCTGCACTCCACCTCAAGAGTCAAAACCTCACCCTCTGACAGGTCTGGCCCAAGTGCGCCTTCTGCAGGAAGCCTTGCGCTCCTCTGTGCACTGTCCCCAAAGGGGATCCACTTTTGGCTTGGCAGCAGAAGATTCCCACCTCACCAGAGGGCTTGAAGGCACAGTTAGCGGCTGACTCGTCCATAGGCATGGTGTCCTGCTTACCAGGCACCAGAGACAACTCTGTGGTGAGCAGGGTACCCAGCAGGTGCCGACATGGGGCTACTCAGAAGTTGCCTAGCACTGGACTCCTCGACACATCTGCTGCTGTTTAAAAAGAAAAGATGCTTCTAAAGGAAGCTGGGTGACTGTGGAGGCAGAGCTGAGGGCACCCAGCAGCCACAACCTCCAAGGATTCCGTCCCTCTGGGCCTAGGCAGATGCAGATGGTGCCCCACTGAGCAGTGCCAGCTCTCCAGGGACTGGGAGGCAATGACCAATCCATAGATGGAAGGAAAAGACCAATGTGCTGCTGCAGCACAGACCCAGATGCCTGTGTTGCGGGTTGCAAGCTAAAACTGCCCAGGAGCGTGAGCCAGATGCTGAACAAGCCTCCTCGTTCAGCCTCTGGGGCTCCCACCCAGCTGGGTCCTTCAGACCTGCACATTCAAAGTCAGGCATGTCCTTGAGGGTGAACAGCACTGGAGCTAAAGCTCCCAGGCTGCAAGATGGTGGCACCTGAGCTCTCCTCAGTAATGCTGGACACCACAGAAAACATGTCCCAGGGACAACCTCCAGTGCACACCATCCCTGCTGGCTGCAAATCCTGACAGCCACGACTGAACTTGGGTTAAAGGGAGGGCTGCAGTGAGAAGGGCTTTCCTCTGTGACTCTGACCCGAAGATGGTTTACCCATGACCCCTCTCAACAGAAAGCCTGAAAGATCTGGCTGCTCAAACACATCACTTAGTAAAAGGCTTTCACCCTGGACCGATTTGTCTGCTGCCCTTCTACAAAAACAGGCAAGGCCTGTGCTAGAGTATGGGAGTGGGTGTGATGACCGGGGTCCATGTGTTGGGTTTGGTCAGGTAGGTCTAGGTGAGGGAGGTCCTTAGGTTGAGTGGGTGAAACCTCAGATGAGGCTGTGATCCTGTTGGGCTCTGGCCTCCAGTTTGCTGATACAATCTCTCCCTCTCACACACAGTCCCGTCACTGCCACCTGCCCTAGATCCTCACCAGAGCCAAGCTGATGCCAGCACCAGGCCCTTGAACCTACAAACTGTGAGGCAACAAACCTCTTTTATTTATGAAATTACTCTGCTTTGGGGATTTTGTTATAGTAACAAAAACCTGACTTAAACAGCCCAACTTCAAGTTTAGGTGCCTTATCTCCACTGAAGACGCTTAAGATGCCTCCCTCCTCCACCGCAGTGTGTAGGTCTGGAGCCCCTTGACCACCAGGCCCCACTTTGCATGCATGTGTTTCCAGATCTGAAAAACCACGAGATTAGTGAGAGCGCAGGTGCCACGCTTTACTCCAGCTTCCTCCCACTTTCATATTAAATATCTGAAATATATTAATCTTACAAAACAGTATTAACAGTGCTCAATGAATACAGGCTGTGGAGTAAACAATAAGTCCCGATTGCAAAACCATGGGTTATTTAAAAAAAAACTGGAGTGTGTGTGCTGCGGCCCAGATTCCCCCGGAGGTCTCCCCAGGGGAGCGCGTGGCATTTCCGACTGCATCAAACTGGGAGGAAAACCCAGGACAGCCCTGTCCTCAGGAGACGCCCCGCGACCCTTGCTCAGTTTGAAGGAGCTGAAGGAGCGCACGTTCAGGCAGGGGCTCAGTCTCTGAGCAGGTTTTCGGGCTTGGGGTAGCCGAAGAGCACAAAGTCGGCCTCGTAGAGTTTGTAGAGCTGCTGCCTCCAGGCCAGAGGGATCTTGGCAAACCAGTCCTCCTCCCAGCTGCTGGCAGTTCTGTTCCGGTAACTCGGGGGGAAGTGGAGCCGCGTGTCCACCTTGAGGAGCCTCAGGAGCTGGGCGGCATCCTCGTCCAGGGTCTCCAGCTTCCCCACGAAGTCGTAGTCTATCTGGCACGGGTGGCACAGGCGGTACACCTGCCGCCAGTGCTCGTTGAAGGGAGCCAGCTTCTCGGTGTGGGGGTCCAGCAGGTACTGGATGAAGTTGGCGAAGGACACCTTGAGGCCGGCGCTGAAGGCCTCGCTGACCGAGGCGGGCAGGCTGGTGTGGTTGGCGTACAGCCTCAGCATGGGCACCGCGAACTTGCGGTAGAACTCGTCGTTCTCCAGCTCGAACTTGCTGCGGAAGGCCGAGATGAGGCGCACGAAGGGGTCGCGCACGAACAGGAACTTGGTGTACTTCTTCAGCTTGATCTTCATGAGGTGGCGGGAGAACTTGCCGTAGCGGCGCCAGAACTTGTTGAAGGTCAGGTGGGTGCTGGAGTTGTGCACGTGTTCGCGCGGGATGTCCAGCGGGTCGCGGTAGGGCGCGCCGCCGTCCAGCAGGCTCTCGCTCAGCACGATCATCACGCGCTTCCAGTTGGTGCAGGCCACCTTGGGCACGTAGCAGTAGATGACCCCATGGCGGTCGTCCACGATGAGGTGGTTCAGCTCATAGTTGGGGATGTCATCGAAGGAGCGCTCCTTGGTGGGGAAGGCCAGGCTGGAGTTGGCGCAGAAGTCCCGCAGCACACTCCTCCTCTCGGCCTGCTGCTGGCCCTGGTCAGCGCTCTGCTGGGCGTCATGGGGGGACCAGTCGTAGCCCCGAATGCTCTCCTCCAGGTGGCTCAACGCCGGCTTGCCAGAGGCCAGCAAGGGCTGCTCCGTCTTTTTCCTGGAAAGGTCATTCTGCTTCGAGCTGGAACTTAAGAGCTTATCCAAAAACTCATCCACATCAGATGCAAACTCCTTCTCCTCCCGCTGTCCGGGGGTGGGCAGGGATTCCAGGGTATGTGGCCTGGACAAAGATGTATGCAGGTAGAAGTGGGCAGTGCCCACGTTGTCCCAGTACACGATGATGAGCAGGATCATGAGGACGGAACCCAGCACCAGCCACAGCCGGAAGAGCCGGGGCTTGTTCATGCTGCCCTGGCCAGGGCTGGGCCCGCAGCTGGACCCCTCACTTCAGCTTCATGGAGACATGGGGCATGGCGCTAATGGACAAACCTGGAGAGACCAGAAACACAGGGTTAGAGGCTGAGATCCAGTGAGATCTTTCTCTCCCACCCAGAAGGCCCACCCTCTGTCCTCCCTCCCACCCCACCTCCATCCCACATTCAGATTCCTTTAGGGGCCTCATCAGTCACTCCAACTTCTTTGTGTGACTATGGCCAATGCCACCCACCAGGGCCAAACAAATAAGTATGACAAGGGAGGAGAGCAGCAACAACTGAAAAAGAGGATGGTCTAAAGAAACCAGATCACAGACGCTGATCCTTGTGAAGAGAAGGCTTGAAAAAGAAGAGGGGGAGGGGGAATCGGAAGTCAGTCACCAGGAGGCTGTAGCTAAGTTGATAAAAATGCTAAAGATGGCCAGGCACGGTAGCACACGCCTGTGAGCCCAGTGGCTTGGGAGGCTGAGACAGGGGGATCCTGAGTTCGAAGCCAGCCTCAGCAACTTGGAGACCCTAAGAAACTCAGTGAGACCCTGTCCCTAAATAAAAAATATTAAAAGGTCTGGGGATGTGGCTCAGTGGTTAAGCACACCTGGGTTCAATCCTAGGCACCAAAAAAAAAAAAAAAAAAAAAAAGTCTAAAGATAACTTCATCTAAAAACAAAAACCAAAAAACCTGCCAAGCAGATGTGGACCAAATAAACCCACCAGAGTCAGGGCCTCCTTGATGTGGAAAGGGCAGAGAATCCACTTCTTTCATGTGGATTCCTGAGTGTGGGATCTCAGGGTCATATGGTAAGCCTGGGTCAGGGGGAGGATCCCTGAGGAAGAAGGGCAGCAGTCCCACAACTGAGGCCAGGAGTGTCCACGGTGGACTAACGACAGAAACATCTTTTGGGTAACAACAGTTCTATGCGAGCCAAAGACCAAGGAGAAACTGCACCTACCCCCAGAGTTCATCAGGGCCACCCTGGGACTGATCTTCCAGCCCCACAAAAGCAGGTGCCACATCCCTGACCCCCTAGTGGGCACCAGCTGGTGTTGGCGGGGCCAAGCAGGGAGCTGATCCTGTCTCCACCCAGGGGAGCAGGAGGTGCTCTGCCCCCCAGCACAGTGCCAGTGTGATCCTGCTGCGGAGCTGGGCCTCAACTCCACTTGGCATCAAAGGGTGGGAAGGAGATGATGCGAGGCAGGACAGCTGCACTCTGATTCCTCCTTGCATTGCCACTGTGGGGGCCTGGTGGGGAGCTGAGCTCCACCCACTCTGACCCCCACCAGCATCAGTGGGCGGAGTGAGAGGGGTGGAGGTGGGGTGGCTGGCACTCCGCTTTCTTTACTCCTCTTCACTGGGGATGGAAAACATTAGTCATGCAACATAAATAAAAAGAAAGCAGGAGTGGCTATGTTAGTATCAGATAAAGTAAACTTCAGAAGGAAAAATGTTATTAAAGACAAACATTACACAATGACAGAAAGTTTGACCCACCAGGAAGACACAATAAATGTGTATGCACCAAACAACAGGGCTTCAAAACACACAAAGCAAAACTGACAGAGCTAAGGGATCTATAGACAAATCTACAATTCTAGTGGGAGACTTCAACACTCCACTCTTGCTGAGTGAACTACTAGACAGGAAATCCACACGGATATGACACCAGCAATCAGTAGGATCCAACTGACAGGCACAGAATGCCCCCCCACCCCCGAAGCATCCCAAAACATCACCATAGCAGATGGAACCTGAATGAACTTAAAAGAACTGAAATCATACAGAATCCTTTGGCTGTAAAGGAATAAACCTAGAAATCCATAACCGAAAAGATAATTGGAAAGTCTCCACACTTGGAAATTAAAGGACCCCCTTCTAAATAATCCTCTGGTTGAAGAAGCCTCAAAGGAAATCGTAAAACACACACAGGACTGAATGAAAATGCCAAGGCAACGTGTCGAGCTCCAAGGGTTGCAGGTGGAGCAGTGCCAAGAGCAGAAGCAAAGACGGAGACTGCAGATCAATAACCCAGCTCCACCTCGAGAAGCTGGGAAGGAAGAGCAAGATAAACCCAGAGCAAGGTAAACCAGAGCAAGCGGGAAGAACAAGGGCAAGAGCAGAAATCAACGAATCTGGAAACAGGTAAACACAGAAAAATCAACAACAAAAAATCAAAATTGATAAGCCTCTGGTAAGACTGACCGTGATAGAAACGGTCACCAGGAATAACCAGGAATAAGATGACACGGAGCCTGCAGGTAGAGAGGGTGACAAGGGTGGACAACTACATGCTCACAACCCAGCAGCTTAGATGAAATGGACTGGTCCTTGAAAACCACAAACTCCCCAAAGAAACAGCCCTATTCTCATGGAAGAAAGTGAATCTGTAATTTAAAAACTCTTGAAAATGTAAGGGACCAGGTTTATTTTGGACTGGCCAAACAACTATGCATAAAAAATTAAGGAGTTACAACAAAACAAAATATAAACAAATTGGACTTCATAAAATTAAAAACTTTTGTACAACAAAAGATAATAATACCAATAGGATAAAAAAGCACAGAATGGGAAAAATATTTGCAAATGATATATCTGATAAGGGATTAACATCTGAAATATATAAAGAACTCATAAACCCAACAACACTCCAATTTTAAAAAGGGCAAAAGTCTTAAATAGACATTTCTCTAAAGACAATATACAAATGTCCAATAAGCACATGAAAAGGTGCTCAAAATCACTAGTCATCAGGGAAATGCAAATCAAAACCACAATGAGAGGGCTGGGGATGTGGCTCAATCGGTAACGCACTTGCCTGGCATGTGCCGGGCGCTGGGTTTGATCCTCAGCACCACATAAAATAAAATAAAGATGTTGTGTCCACAGAAAACTGAAAAATAAATATTAAAAAAACAATTCTCTCTTCTCTCTCTTTAAAAAAAAAAAAAAAACCCACAATGAGAGCCAGGAGTGATAGGGCATACCTGTAATCCCTGCAACTTAGGAGGCTGAGGCAGAGGATCACAAGGTCAAGGCCAGCCTGCGCAACTTAGGAAGGTCCTGTCTCAAAAAACATTTTTAGGGCTGGGGATGTGGCTCAAGCAGTAGCACGCTCGCCTGGCATGCGTGCGGCCCGGGTTCGATCCTCAGCACCACATACCAACAAAGATGTTATGTCCGCCGAAAACTAAAAAATAAATATTAAAATTCTCTCTCTCTCTCTCTCTTAAAAAAAAATAAACATTTTTATTTTTTATTTTTTAAAGGCTAAGGGTGTAGCTCAAAGGTAGAGCATTTGCTTAGCATGTTGGAGGCCCTGGTACTAGTACTGCAAAACAAAACAAAAACAAATAACAAACACAACATACCACCTCATACCTATTAGGGTGGCAACTATCAAAAATCTGAAAACAGCAATTACTGGGACGTGGAGACACTGAGCCCACATGTTCTGCTGGTGGGATGCGAGACAGTGCAGTCCCATGGAGGACAGTATGGAGGGTCCTCAAAAAATTAAAACAGCATTAACCTATGACCCAGTCATTCCACTCCTGAGAATATACCCAGAAGAGTTGGAAGCAGGATCTTGAGGAGTTATTTGTACCCTGTGTTCACAGCAACATGATCACAAAGGCTAAAATAACAAGGATGCAACCCAAGTGCCCATTCATGGATAAATGAGTAAACAAACCGTGGTCTCTGCATACAACGGAA
This sequence comes from Urocitellus parryii, assembly GCF_045843805.1. Classification (NCBI taxonomy): domain Eukaryota; kingdom Metazoa; phylum Chordata; class Mammalia; order Rodentia; family Sciuridae; genus Urocitellus; species Urocitellus parryii. The sequence goes on from NC_135539.1 coordinate 37,290,413, forward strand.
TATTACTCAAATCTTAAAAAGGAAGGAAATTCTGACACATGTTACAATATGCATGAACTTTGGAGGACATTATGCCAAGGAAAATAAGAGATACAAAGGGACACACATCATATGATTCTATTTCTATGAAGTAGTCAGAGCAGACAAATAGGTAGAGACAGAGTCTAGAAGGGGGAGGGAAGGATGTGGAGTTAGTGATTCAGGGAGCATTAGTTTTGCAAGATGAGAAGATTCTGGAGATGGGTGTTGGATGGCTGTGCAAGGGAATGTGCTCAACTCCACGATAAAAGAAAATTAGGGGAAGAAAAAAAGAAAGAACAGGAGCTATAACAGGGCTCTTGGGTGCTGTTAAAGAAATACAGCAAAACGCAGGCCAGTGTGTTTCTGGCTGTGTGGGTGTGAAGTCCACTACATGACTCCAGTGCAGGCTGAAACCGGGCCTGCTGCTGAGGCCACAACTCACCCTTGCTCCCGTGACCTGCCCGAAATCGCCGACTGACTTCCCTGCAGTCAGCTATTAAACAAACATTTAAGTTTTTAAAAATATATAGTGGTGCTCCCTGAGATCACTTCAGACAACCAAAGCCCTGGGTGTCCACCACTCAACTCTGTGACTGGTCCAAGGCCCTGTGGCTCTGAGTCCATGTGTGACCAGACTTGCTTGGGCGCGGTCCCTCCCAGGCCTTTCACATCATGGGGACAAGCCTTCAATTCTGGCTACAGAGGGAGTCACCGATGGGTCTGAGAGGCCACGATTCATTTTTAACATCAAGGGAAGGCCTCGTGTTGTCATTACTAACCTCAGACAAGCCACATAAACAGCAGTTGTGGCAACAAGCCCGCTGAGGACATGGCAGCTCTCGGGCAGAGTCCTTCAAAGAGGGAACTCTGTTACTTTAAAACTCGTGCAGCGCTGCGGTTCTTAGAACTGCAAGGAGCAAGAGCAAAGGAGGAAAAAGGGCTACCAACAAGATCGCCAAGCGTCACTCTCTTTATTTATCTATTTATTTTGCAGGGCTGGGAATGGAACCCGGGGCCTTGCACACTAGGCCAAGTGCTCTCGTACTTACTGAGCCACACCCCAGCCCCAAGCAGTTCGGGCATCTGGAAACTTCTGGCCCTGGGGCCACACAGCTCCAGCCTGAAGACCAGGTAGCACTTCACTGCCTGGTGACAGAGAGACATGGCAACCATGTGGGCGCAGGTGGGCTGAATACCAAGGTCACGATCCAACTGCCTCAGAAATAGGAACTGCACTGACCTCAGAAAGCCCTTTCCATTAAAAAAAAATAAAATAAGGGCACTATTTCCAAAGGCAGATCTCCCAGTATTTCAAAATCAGTCAACACAAAGCCCTCGTGTCCTGCGGCAGGAGCGGGCCGAGGCATCAAAGGGAGAGGCCTGGCCTCTGCCTCCCCAGGGAGACTCAGAGAGCAGAGGCTCGCTCAGACGCTCTAGCCAGAGAGCTCTGGGAGGGACTCCTGTCCCCTACATGCTATGACAACAGCACAGGGTTTAAACCCAAACAGCTGCTGGGCAGACGAGTTGTCCTCTAGCTTGGAGTGGGCTGTTAGGTCACTTCTGTTCTCGCACATGACACATAAGGCACAATGCCATGGGTAGACTTGGGAGCTTAGAAGGCAGGAACCTATGCTGGGGCCCAACCAGTCTCAACAAGGCTTCACACCAACAGTGGGCAAAAGCTGGGGGCAGAAGGAGCCACTGGTGGTGGGCAGCAGTGGCCTCAACTGCCTTTCATCCAGTCCACCCATCATCTTGAGCAGGGCAAGAGCCGCACCAGATTCACCTTAAGACCTCAGTAAGGCCGGGCGTGGTGGTGCACACCTGTAATTCCAGAGGCTTGGGAGGCTGAGGCAGGAGGATTGCAAGCTCAAGGCCAGCCTCAGCAATTTAGTGAGACCCTAGGCAACTTAGCAAGACCCTGTTTCAATTGCAAAAAAAGACCTTAATGAGACATTTCCCACATTTTTAAAGCAGAGCCAATGGCTATGGTACCAAGAGATCAGGTAACATGCGACGGCACTGAGTGCCCACCCAATTGGTCAGATGTTATTCTGCCTGTGTCTGTGTTTCTGGATGAGTTGAACGCGTGCATCAGCTGGCTGACAAAGCAGTAAGCCCTCCCCAACATGAGTGAGCCTCAGGCAACCCACACGGGGCTCAAACAGTGCCAAAGGCTGGGCAAAAGACACTTTGCTCTCTGAGCCTGGCTGGCTGTAGGAGGGGACACAGTCTCCTCCAGCCTTTGACAGTCAGGGAACCCCATGAAAAACAGGACCCTTAGGATTATCAAGGGAAATAAAAAGCTAAGGCAACTCTTGGCCTCATGGCCCAACAGCCATACTAGAAAATCAGTAGTTAAAAGGCAACCATCTCTAAAGTCACAGGAGCGACATAGCATGCCAAGAGATGCAAGGCTGGGAAAGTCATCCCAGCCCTCCGAGACTATGTGGTCAGCAGAGACCCCAGCTGAACCCAGACAAAGCAGGGTCTGCACTACTCAGAAAATAACAGTATAGAGACTCTCCCAGATGATCAGGGCCACTCCAGGCGTTAAGGGACATAGAGCAGTCACTGGAGTAACCACAGTCACCTGGACCTTGCTAGCACAGTGATACACACACACCCAGGTAGTGATCAGTGACCAGACACTCGAGGCCTGAGGAGGTATGATGAAGAACAGCACAGGTGGGACAGGCCCACCTCCACCTGTGGCTACATCAAGAGACCAGGTCCTGCCCACCCAGCAGATGCCATAAAAGCTCTGTACCTTTGCTCCTGCTTGGGTCAGCCTGGGGTCTCTGTCCTCCTGTGCTGTTTCCTTCTAGCTCAGGCAGATGTCCTTAATAAAGCCTTAGCTGTGTTTAAAGTCTCCTTAGGTCCACTGTTCGTTTCTGCAGTCTGGATCCAAGAACCCAAGTTCAGTAACACCTTCAGACTGGAATTTATATCACTGCTCTCCTGGTCTGGATCTCAGCCTCCACAATCGTGTGTGAGACGATTCTTTAAATCCATCTCTTCACACACCAGCCCTCACATCTGACTGGTTCTAATTCTCTGGAGAAGCCCAATACTAGCATTTGCTTTGCCATTTAGTCAGGGGTTTTTGCAGGTGCGTGTTCACTGCAGAGAGTAAACAGAAGTGATCCAGTCAGTGAAAACCAGTCAGTGTTAAGCAAAGGAAGCCAACACACTCGGCACGTGGCAAGGATGTCAGAAACACAGAGACATTCAGCCTGTCTGACAGGTATTCCAGGGGACGGCCCACAAGTCAATTTTTCCCATGTAGCTACCCAGCGTCTCAGCCAGGTTTGTGGGAAGCCCATTCCTTCCTGACTGAGTCACTCTGGCACCTCTGATCTTTTTCTTTTTTTCAGCCAGGTTTATGGAGGTATGACTTATGCACAATAAAATCCCCTCTTCTTGTTAAAGGTACAGTTGGGCGAGGTTTGGCAAACATGCCCTACAATTAAAACACAGAACATTTCCGATACTCCCAAGAGTTCCCTCATCCCCTGCCTGGTCACCCAGCTCCAGATAATGCCAAGCTGTTTTCCAGAATATAAATGGAGCCACAGAGGACAGGCCACTGTGTATGGCTTTTTCCACTTAGCATAACACTTCTGAAATCCATCCAGGTCAGTGTCAGTAAAAATTTCCTTTTCTTATTGCTGAGTAGTATTCACAGTATGAATATACCACTGTTAACCTTTTTCCCAATAATGGACTTTGGGGTAATTTCCTTCTTCTTCTTTTTTTTTTTTTTTAAAGAGGGAGAGAGAGAGAGAAAGAGAGAATTTTTTTAAATATTTATTTTTCAGTTTTCGGCGGACACAACATCTTTGTTTGTAAGTGGTGCTGAGGATCGAACCCGGGCCGCACGCATGCCAGGCGAGCGCGCTACCGCTTGAGCCACATCCCCAGCCCAATTTCCTTCTTTTTGAATAAAGCTGCCACTAACTTTATTGTATTAAGGCCAGAACTTTTTTTTTTTTTTTTTAATACTGAGACTTTCAAAAAGCGTGACAAGGAGATATAAACAAAATCAAGTGCCTTTTTCAGCTGTTGGGAAATTCTGCAAGATGCATAAAAGATATTCTATACCAATGCTAGGAATTCATTTAAAGACCAATCAAACTGACTGACTGTTGAAGTGTGGCATACAAATCTTAGATTGCTAATGACTACTCAGTTATGAAACGGTAGGGGTCCCACACTGACATCCACAATGCTGCATGGAGACAGTCAGATTCTAAACGAGTGAAGAGCTGTGTCAAACATGTGCATTAGCAGCCTTGACATAAAGAAGTCTTTTCCCCTAAGTGCTGGGCTCTAGAAGCATGGCAGTCTCCATCAAAATCCCAGCAGGCTTTCTGGAGAAACTGAAAAGCTAATTTTTCAATTTACTAGGAAATATAGAAGACCCAGAATAGCCAAAACAAGTGAAAAGGAAGCACAGAATTGAAGAAGTTAAAGTAGCTCATTTCAAGACCGATGGTAAAGTTGGCAAGTAGCAAAGCAGTGCTAAGGGCACAGTAAGCTATGTGGAAGACACGTCCACAAACGCCAAGTCCAGAAAGAGACCCCACCTATGTGGAGAACTTATTTTCAACAGAGGTGTCAATGCATTTCAACAAGGAAAACAGTTGGGCATGGTGGCACATGTGTGTAATCCCAGCAGCTCAGGAGGGTGAGACAAGAGGGTTGCAAGTTCAAAGCCAGCTTTAGCACCGGGCGCGGTGGCGCACACCTGTGATCCCAGCGGCTCCGGAGGCTGAGACAGGAGGATCGTGAATTCAGAGTATTTTCAACAAATGGCTCTGAAGCAACTGGATATCTGCATGGGGGAAAAAATGAAACTCAACCCTGAACTTCGCCCCATACACGAAATTTATTCACAATGGACCAGTGCCCTAAACACAACGCCAAGCTATAAAAACTCCAGAGGGTAAGATCAGGCAAGTCCTCAAAAGGCTCATGCTAAAGGCTTGGTCCTCAATGCAGCAACGTTCCGAGCTGGGACTTCGGGGAAGTGACTAGATCTCGAGGGCTCTGGCCCCCCAGTCCAGGCACTGATGGATTCCTAATTTCATGGCATTATGGGAGGTGGTGGAAATTATGGGAGGTGGGCCTCGTTGGCAGAAGTAGGTCACTGGGGGTGTGGCCTGGAAGAGTATTTCTTGAGCTCCACCCTTTCTCTGTCTCTGCTTCCGGGCAGATGCACCAGGCAGCTTTCCTCAACATGTCCTTCCGCCAGGATGTGGGGCCTCACTTCAGGCCCAGAGCAATGGAGCAGCCAACCCAGACTGAAAACTGAGGCTGGGAGCCCAGATGAATCCTTCTTCCTCTAAATAGTTTTCTCAGGTATTTATTGCAACAATGAAAAGCTGACTGATACTGATGCCAAAAGCACAAACCATGAGAAAGTTTTGGTGAACTCAGGTGTTTGGTTTTTTTTTTAGCACTGGGATTGAGCCCAGGGGCACTCTACCACTAAGCTACATCACTAGGCCTTTCCTTTTTTTTTTTTTTTTTTTTTTGGTACCAGGGAATGAACTCAGGGGCATTCCACCCGAGCCACAGCCCCAGTCCTATTTTATTTTATTTAGAGACAGGGTCCCACTGAGTTGCTTAGCACCTCACTTTTGCTGAGGCTGGCTTTGAACTTGGGATCCTCCTGGCTTAGCCTCCCAAGCCTCTGGTATTACAGGTGTACACCACCGAGCCAGGCCATCCCTAGGCCTTTTGACTTTTTTTTTTTTTTTTTAAACAGGGCCTCCCTAAATTGCTGAGGCTGACCTCAAATTTGCAATCCTCTTGCCTCAGCCTCCCAAGCTGCTGGGACTACAGGTATGCACCACAGTATCCAGCTTAACTCAGGCTCTTTAAATTTCACCATTAAGAAAACTGACCAGAACTGGTTACAATGGTGCATGCTATAACCCCAGTGACTCAGGAGGTTGAGGCAGGAAGATCGCAAGTTCCAGGCCAGCCTCAGCAACTTAGCAAGGTCCTTAGCAACTTATGAGACCCTGTCTGAAAAGAAAATATAAAATGGGCTGCTTATGTGGCTCAGTGGTAAAGTATCTCTGGGCTCAATTCCCAGTGACAAAAAAGAAAAGATAGAAAGAAAACCTAAAGCCAGACCATAAGCTGGGAGAAAATATTCTCAATATACACATAATGCAGGATTTATATTCAGAACTCACAAAAACCTCTTAGATCTAAATTAAGAACACAAACAATCCAATTTAAAAAATGGCAAAAAAAAATTGGAACAGACATTTCACAAAAGATGTTCAAATATTCAAAATACACGGAGGAAAGTGCTCGTCATCATTAGCCACCGGGGAGATACCCGCCTCCCACCACTGAAGTAGCCCAGATGAAGCAGACGGCCGGCTGCTGGTGAGGATGCCAGACAGGTGGGGCCAGTGTGGGCGCAGATGGTCCAGGGCCCACAGGAGAGAGCCTGGCGGTCTGCAGTAAAGGCAGACATACAGTCTGCTCTTCCACTTCTAGGTGCTCAGGAGAAACAAGCACCTGTCCACACAAAGATCTGTATGAGAACGTTCATGGTGGCTTTATTCAAAATAGTTAAAAACAGAAAACCACCCTGATCGCCGTCAGTGAGAGAGTAAATAAACAAACTGTGGGGTCCTCATCCCATGAACACCACCGGCATAAAAAGGAATGGCCAGTGATTCACACGCACCAGACAGATCTCACAGACATGCTGGAAAACGATTGCCAGACACGAGCGCACGCTGTATGATTCCACCTAAGGGAAGCTGGAGAGAAGTAAGAGCAGTCTCCTCGGACTGCAAAGGAGCACAGAAAGCTGGCAGGAAGGAGCCCACCTTGCTGCCTGCAGAACGGCTCCATGGCTCAATGCTTCCGCATCCATTTAGTGGAACGCTTACAAATGCAATTTTGTGTGTGTGTGTGTGTGTGTGTGTGTGTGTAAATGTTATCTTAATACATTTCACTTAAAGTTAAAATTTTTAACAAGTCATGGACACCAGGTATGGTGGAACATGCCTGCCATCCCAGAGATTCAGCAGGCTGAGAAAGGAAGATGGCAAGTTCAAGGCCAGACCCAGAAACTTAGCAAAGCCCCAAGTCACTTAGCAAGACCTTGTATCAAAATAAAAAGTAAAAAGGATTGAGGAGGGCTGGGGATGTGGCTCAAGCGGTAGCGCGCTCGCCTGGCATGCGTGCGGCCCGGGTTCGATCCTCAGCACCACATACAAAGATGTTGTGTCCACAGAGAACTAAAAAATAAATATTAAAAAATTCTCTCTCTCTCTCTTAAAAAAAAAAAAAAAAGGATTGGGGATATAGCTCAGTAGTAAAGCACCCCTGGGTTCAATTCCCAGTAAAAAACAACAACAAAAGCCAGTGGTCTCATGAAGTTGATCTCCAGAGGCTGAAAGTTCTCAACAAGAATGCAGTAGTCACTGGGTACAGTGGCTAACGCCTGTAATCCCAGCAGCTTGGGAGATTGAGGCAGGAGGATAGCAAGTTCAAAGCCAGCCTCAGCAACAAAGAGTCTCTAAGCAACTCAGTGAGACTCTGTCTCTAAATAAAATACAAAATAGGGCTGGGGACTATTTGGCCGACTGCTCCTGAGTTCAATCCCCAATACCCACCCCCTCAAAAAAGAATGCAGTGGTCCATGGTCCAGCTCTCACAGACTTCTACAAGATGATTGGTGCAGAAGTTTTCACGTGAACACTTAGGGGCTGGGAGAAAAGGGAGAGTCAGAGACTGAGTCCTGACTTGGCAAGCAGCCTGCCTGGCATGTCACTTGTATCTGAGTTTCACTCAGTGGCAGAGTGCTTGCCTGGCATGCACAAGGCCCTTGGTTCCATCCCAGCACTGCAAAAATACATAAATAAAATTTTTGTTCTAAGAAGTTTGCACATAAAAAGAAAGAAAGAAAAGCTTTAGCTTGCCCAAATCTGCAGAGATAGCAAGCAAGCTGGCACCTGAGCTCTGGCCACTGGTCTGAGAGACAATTGTTCCAACTGCTGTGCTCAACTGGCCTCTGTGGTATAATTGATGCAGAATTGGTGGGGTTTTATTAAACATTTGGCTCTTTATTACCTTTATTTCTGAGAGAATTAGCTCCTTCGTGTCCAAACAGCCAAGCTCTAAAATCAAGTGACATGACCTTCATTGAGAAGTCCAAGAATGTTTCAGATTTTATTTATTTATGCTACTGGCAAAAAGATCAGAAAGTACTTACTGCTCTTACAGCTTAACAAACATTATATAAGACAAATAATCCCCTGCAGCTCTACTGCTGTGGGAAGTTTCTGTTACTGGGGTCAACAGGCACACTGGGCATACCCCGAGCTGCCCAGCTCTGCAATTTACACTGTGGGCTGCATTAAGCCAGATCTTGCCATGATGATGGTTTATTTGCTTATAAAATTACTTCATTGTGTTTAGTTAACCCTGCAAACTAAATCTGACAGGATATACAGATAAAAATAAGTAATAAAGGGTCACACTGATGAGAACAGAACATTAATTTATGTCCTGGAAGACCTGAATGAAAATGGGGTGCAGATCTGGCCTTTGAAATAAAGACATCCTCCTAGAGCTGGGCCTGGGCACCTGGGCTATCAGACCACATGAGCTCTTTCTTTCCTGATCACCACGTTCTCAGTTGCCATCTTACAAGTGGATGGGATTTTAGCACCTTTCTACCAGCCTGATTCCCAAACCCGACTTCAAGTTCTCAGAAGACAGGGATCGGGTCTACTGTATCTTGTTCCACACAATATTCAAATACTCTTGCATGATCCAAAAGATAACTCATTTACAAGAGTTAAGTCAATTCAAAGACATGATTTCAAAGGAAAATAATAATATACTTCATCATTGATAAACTTAAAAACCTGCTTGGGGGATTTATTTGCAAAATCTACCCAGACCCCACCCTCTCTCAGCCCACAACTGCCCACATGCTCGCCATGGTCTGAGCCACCGTCAGCCCTCAAGCCGCTGCATTAGCCTCCGAACCCTCTCCCTTCTCTGCCCTCCTGCCCTGTGATCAACCAGGGAGCCAAGGCTATCCTGGTAAAAGCAGATTGTGTCAGCTCAAAATCTATGCTCAAAATCCTGCAATCATCTGGGCATGGTGGTGCATGCCTATAATGCCAGTCCCTCAAGAGGTTGAGGAGGAGAATCATGAGTTCAAAGCCAGTCTCAGCAACTTAATGAGGCCCTAAGCAACTTAGTGAGACCCTGTCTTAAAATACTAACTAAAAAGGGCTGGGGATGTTGCTCAGTGGTTAAGCACCTCTGGGTTCAATCCCAGGTTCAAAAGAAAGAAAGGAAAAAAATCCTGCAATCATTGGTATCCCCTAGTTTCCCACTTACAGCCCTTCCAGCGGCTCTGACTAGCAACCCAGTAATCTCACCTCCTACCCCTGTCTTCCTTGCTGACTCCAGTCAAGCTGCTTAGTAGGGCAGGCTTCTACTGCAGCCTCTGCACGGACCATCCCTGTGCTGGAGGGCGCCCAAGCTATCCCAAAGCTCATCCTGGTGAGACCTTCCCCAGGCTTCTCAAGGAGGCAGCTCCCAGCCCCACCCCGTAGCCCAGCTCCTGCTTCTCCACAGCATCATTCCCACTTGGGTCCTAGTCACATCTGTCTGCTTACTGTCACCACCTGCACAAAACAGAAACTTCAGGAGGGAGTTCTCTTCCTGCTTGTCACAGCTGTGTCCTCAAGGCTCTGGGAAGTGCCTTGAGGACACAAGGAGGTGTTGTGCTAATAAAAACAGACACCACGGACCCTGCTCATTTCTGAAACCAGTGGCAGGTGAAGAGGGCTCATTAGCCCTCTACCTGTGGTTCCAATTTAAAAATCCCTTTACAAACATTAAAAGAAACAAAAATGGCTTAAAAAAAAAAAGCACCAAGACTCTGACAAGTGTCCATGAACTGGAGACAGGATACAGAGAACAAGGACAATAATAAAGAGGAAATGAGAACAAGTAAATTCTGCCTGCTAAGAGGGGCCTGTGCACAACACAGGCGGCACTGGTCTCTCGCTCCACCAAAGCAGGGTGCTGCTTGGAGAGCCTTTGTACAGTGTTGTACCTGCACATCCATCAAGGGGTTAAACTGTCCCCAACTAGGAAGCACAGCAGGCCTTCCCTCCTTCCCCCACCCTCACCTGCTAATCTGCTGATCTTAGTGTGTGACTCCTGCTCACCACGTGCCTCAGAGCTACCGCTTAGCTGTTCTGTTTGGGGACTGAACTCCCACCAGGGCAGGCTGAGAATGGAGCTCCCTTCCCCCGCCCTTGACCCTTTACACGCCTGCTATCCCCTCCCCACCTGGTCCCCACACAGGAATATCATTCCGATTAGAGTAGCAGTGAGTGTTTACCCACACTGTCACCAGTGTGGAGAGACTATTCACAGCTCATCCTGGACACCGTAATTATTTTTCTTTGCCCGCACAATGGTTTATTTTCCTGGGAACTAATAACAGTCTTGTGTTTTTCTTTGCTTTGTTTTCCGTGCACTTATCACTAATCCAGCCCAACTCTGCCAAGGTTTAAATCTCCTCTGCAGATGTCCCAGCACATCGGGTGTCCTGTTAATTTCATCATCTCCTTCTTCCAAAAAAAGTCCCTTCAAGGAGCTTTGTGATCGGCTCAGGGCAGGGACCTCAACTCCCAGGGAGCTGCCAGGCACCAGGCCCCACCCTGCCTGCAGCCAGCTATCTCCCCACCCCCATCTCTCTCTGGTGCACCAGCTTGTTCCGGGATGGCATGTTGGCCAGTCACCTCCTTAAAGTTCAGAGGTGGCAAATTTGGGGAAGTTCTTGGAGATGTCAATTCTACCCTCCTGCCCCTCACGGTTGACAATGTTTTCCTTCAGAATTTTGAAAGCAAGGCTCTTTGATCTTCTAGTGTCCAAGGCTCCTGTGGAGTCCAAAGCCATGCTGCTTCTTGGTGAGTGGGGACCTGTCTATGGTCTGTTTTTATTTATTTTTTGCTAGAAGTTACCACAGATTCTGTGTTCCCGTGTTCTATGAACCTACAACAGGGTGCCTTGGAGCGGGCCTCAGAGATCTTTCTCCACCTCACTCATCACTTAAATTCTGGAGCTGACAGCGTCACTTTCAGATGAATCCCTTGCATGCCAAACTTCCACTAGTCTCTGCCTGATACAGCATCCCTCACCCCCAGATCCTCTTGCCCAGGCTTGGTGGGGATGGAGCTCTGCACACCAGGGCTACCTGAGCTCTCATCCTTGGTGCTGGGCAAGTATGTGGGTTCCAGAAGTTATTCTGTGAATGATTTCATGCTCTTTTCTCAGTTCTTTCTTGCTGAAACTCTTAATATTCAGCTGTCGATCTCCTGAACTAATTCTTTGATTTTCTTCTTTTTTTCTCTCATTTTTTTCCATCTCACTGCTTTTCTGTGCTACTTTTATTTTATTTTATTTTTGTGGTGCTGGTAATTGAACCCAGAGCCTTGTGATTGCCATCTGTTCTACTTTCTGAGAGTTTCTTAACTTTATTTTTTACTTGCAAACTGGGTTTCTTATTTCCACGGTCACTCTCTATATCCAAGGGTTCTCTTTTTGGATCTCTGAACATTCCTTTTTTGGTAAAACTTTCCATCCTTGTTCCATGTCTGTAATATCTTCTCTCCTCTTCACTGCAGAGCAGGGGCGTCTGCTTCCGGGGTCTCCTTCCTGCACACTGGTTGCTGCTCCCAGGCGAGTGTCCCACCCGGGCTCCCACATCAGGGTGCTTCTTTGGTGTCCTTGGTTAGCTGTGCACACTTCAGGGATGGGGGTAAAAGAACCTGGGTGTTTTGAACACTAGGAGAGGGTTATTAATTTTGAACTCTGTTAGTAAGTGATCCAGCCAGGCCTTCTTGCCAGGGTCTCCCTTTATTAATATTTTTACGTCTTTTCTCTTGGGCTTCTCAGATTCCCCAAAGACTTAGCCATCCTCCTGCCTGGAGGGAAAGACCCACTGGTCGAGTTCTGGAGCTTTCTTGTGGCATCCTCTTGTGTTCTGAATAGCAGTGCACCTGCCCCCCACCCCCGCCCATTCTCAGTGGTGCCTGGTGTTTCCCATTCTTGTCTGAAATACTTTTAAAGTTTCTAAATAGTTACAGAAACCACCTCCTTGGTTAACAGCAGGAAGCATTATGTTAGAAGGTCAGTTATCTCCAGGCACCAGCCCTGACTAGAGCCACCAACTGGGTGTGAAGCTTACAGCTACTTTCTGAAGAGAAAGAATCTGAAACTTGAAACTAAAGATTTTAAAATTAGAGATTAGCTGCATTTGTTTCAGAATTATCAATAAGCAGTCTCTTTTCTACCTATAGCACCTTCAGCCCTGGGCCTCTCTAGAAGAGAATCACCCACCAGCCTTGATACTTGTGCAGAGTGACAGTGACCTGCCTGGCCACAGGCAGCCCCGCAGTGGGCTACGTCTTCCCCCCTCCTGCTCCCACCCTGCTCCAGCAATTCCTCATCAAAGGTGCCAATGATGCCCTCAGCGCCCATTCAAGACATCCAGCTACCTCTGCCTTCTCTCTGCCTCTCCCCGCAGCCCACAAGACCACCACCCAGGTGAGTCTCTAGCTTCTTGCCGCCCCCCATTCTCTCAGCCACTGTCTTCAACACCCCCTCCCCCTGTAAGCCTACCCAACAGTCTGCATCTCCCCAGGCCCTAAATCCACTTCCTATTTCCACTAGTATGACTAGCCTGTCTGGAATACAGATCCAACCATCTTCCACCCAGACCTCAACTGCTCCTCTCCAAGGGCATGAAACTCAAACTCCCCAGCTTGGCTTTCCAGGTCCTTCCCAATCATAAACGCATCCTTCCACCCAATCCCCATTCCAGGAGGAGCAACTCCCAGGTATCTCCACTTCCACCGCTCTGCTGCTACTCTGTGATATTAAGAAACAAACTGTCAATATGTGCACAGTGAAGACGAATTTCAAACATATTATGAGGGGTAAAAGAAGTCTGTCTCAAAATGTTGCATACTGACTCCACCAGAGTCTTCCCCAAACTCATCCCCCAAGGCCGGCTCCACTGTGGAAAACTTCAACTCAACAACTAAGCTGAGCGGCTCCCTCTTCCCTCGCTCTGCCAACGTGTGGCTTGTAGCACCAGCCACCCTGCATTAGCTCCAGGCTGACCATGGAGCAGCCAGCCCAGGGCAAGGCCCTTGGATGTGCACTATCCAGCCCAACTTGCTGTCCTGCACGTGACTGGAGGTTTGATGGAGCTGGGGTGCATCGGGTGAGCCGACCCTGCCAGCCTGCAAGCCTCAGCACAAAGTCCTATGGACTCATGTGCAAGCCCCTTGCCATCCCAGACAGACACACTTCAAACCCACAAAAAGGGGATTTCACATGGCAATTTCCAAATTATCCTTGTTTTCTCTCCTTCCACCCAGACACCAGCGCTGACTCACATTCCCAACACATGATGCTCCCAGAGAAGGGCTGACCCAGGCTAAGCCGGGTCCTGCCGTGGGGGCAGGGAAGGCCCAGAAAGCTGCTCCCAGATACCCAGAGCACTGGTGACAATGCAGGGCACCCGCAGACAGACGCCGGGACTTCACATTCTTATTCATCCCTCCAGTGTCGGATTATAAAATAAATAATTTAATAATTGTGAAAACACTACAGTTTGTTGTGCGCCCTGCCAGACGGAACCCCTGTGCGGGCCAGGGGCTTGCCAGCCATGCCTTTGGGCCAAGAGCCCGAAGAGAAGATAGGTCCTCCTGTGAGCGGCTCATGCAAGGCTTCCCCCCCCTGAAGAGGCAGGGGGGCTCCGACTGGAGCAAAGGGTCACTTAGGTGATGCTCTGCCACCTCCGCCTGGAGCTGGGGTCTGCGCTCTGCTGGCCTGACGCAGCGAAGGGAAGCGGAGTTGGAGCAGAAAGCCGCCCGCACACTGGGGGGCAGGTGTGGACCCGGGGGCTTGGGTGGGTGCACAGTCTCTGCCCGCGGGGCAACGCACACTAACCACCGCCAGGGCTCCTGGGGACGGGTTCCGCGGGACACTGCAGCACCTTTGTCATCCCTCAACAATTATTGATTCTGCTCGCAGATGCTCAGGCAGCCAAAGAACAAAACTGCTAACGCCGGCAGGGCCAGGAGCTCGGTCGCCGGAGGAGAGGTGGCCCGCAGAGGGGTAAGGGGAACAGGCGGCCACACGCTTTCTCCGCGCATCCTGCGGGCCAGGACCCCGCAAGCAGAGGGCTCAGAGAGGGTGATCGCCAGGCCAAGGTCACACAGCGAGCCGGTGCAGGGACTCGAACCCGGGCCGCACCGGACCTGCCAAGGCCGGGCGGGGAGCACCCTCAACCGGCCACAGCGCGCCCCTCTCGCGGGACCCCGGCCCGTCCCCGCCTGAGGACCGAGTGCCGCACGGTCCGTCCCACGCCCTAGCCCCGCGCTCCTTTCCTCACCTCGTCCGGGCGCCCCTTTCCTCACCTCGCCAGCCTCCGCCGCCGCGGCCGCGCGACTAGCGGACCCTCTCCAGGCACGGCCCCGCCCCCGGCGCCGAGGTCCCGCCCCCAACATCTTCTCGCGAGAATTCGCCGGCGGAGCCGCAGAGACAGTGAGCGCCCCCTCTCAATGCGCTTGCGCTCTCCGCACACCGCCCCCGCTATTCCGTGCCATGTGGCGCGGTATTTACCGCCAGCGATCAGCCCCGCCCACCGAAGAGCGGGAGCTCCACCCCCTCACACCCCCCCGCCGCCAATCCTCAGCCTTGATCCTCCTGCGGCGGGGGCGGGACCCGGACGGTTCCACGGCCTGAACTCGGACCCCTGCTGGCATTGCGGCGAGGTGCCACCCGGTTAACCCACCTCCAGGAGTCTCCCGCCGTCTACCGGCCGCCGAACTTGTGAAGCTCACCAGCTGGGACTTTGGACTTGCTGTGCGCCTTGGGAAAATGGCTTAACCTCTCTGAGGCTGTCTCCAAATTCATTAAAATTTGGAGAGCGACACGATCTTAAAGGGAGCTTGTGAGAGTCAAAAGAGACAATGCGTGCATATAAAGTGCTCAGCGCAGCGAGCGCGCAGGGCATCATTCTTAGCGTCACATTCAAACACTTTTTTTTTCACACCAGTGAAACTCCACATCATGTACAACCTCAAGAATGGAATCCTGATTAGAATGAGTTATCCTCCATGTGTGTACACTCTACTGTCATGTATATCTAAAAAGAAGAAGGTGTGCACTCCAGCTGCTAGAAAATGCAAAGTGGTGTGACCTCTTTGGAAGAGAATGGGGCAGTCCCTGATACAAGTACACACCTTTCTGACAACCCAGAAACCCACTCCTAGATATTTGCCTAAGAAAATGGAATTCATATTACCACAAAACCTGTGTGTGAATGTTTTCATGGCTTTGTTCCCAGGTGCTCCAAACTGGAGTCAGCCCAAATATCCTGAACCTGGTAAATTAACAGTGATACATCGATGCAATGGAGTGTTACTCCGTGATATTAAGAAACAAACTGTCGGGCTGGGGATGTGGCTCAAGCGGTAGCGCGCTCGCCTGGCATGCGTGCGGCCCGGGTTCGATCCTCAGCACCACATACCAACAAAGATGTTGTGTCCGCCGAGAACTAAAAAATAAATATTAAAAAAAAAAATTCTCTCTCTCTCACTCTCTCTATTAAAAAAAAAAAAAGAAGAAACAAACTGTCAATATGTGCAACAGTGTAGACGAATTTCAAGTGTATTATAAAGGGCAAAAGAAGTCTGTCTCAAAATGTTGCATACTGAGTCCATACAAAGGATATTCTGGAAAAGGCAAAACTGTAGACAGGTGCCTTCTAGGGATTGGCGTTGGGGAGGGGGTGACTAGGAAGGGAAGAAATGTTAGAGGGTTCTATGTCTTGATGGTCGTGGCCTCGGTGGCTGTGTGGCCACATGTTTTTGTGGAGACCCATAAGGCTGTACACTCAGAGGATGCATTTTGTCTTATGCAAATTGTATCTGTATTTAAAAATCTTTAAAAATGTCATTTCCCCCAGCTGAGATTTTTCTAGTTACTGAGAAGTGCCTCATAATGAAGATTAGATGAAATCATGGATCCAGAGTGCCTGCTTTCAGAGGTTCTCAATTAATGCTTTTACTTAAGCTGGCAATTCCTAAACTCCCCCCTGAGATGGTGGCTTCACAGTAGCAAAAGCCTTGTTAGAGTTTGAAAAAAGGCATAGAAGGCAATTTGATGAGTAAGGGATTGAGGGACTCAGAAATTAGGAACTAGAACTGGGACAGAAAGTCCCTTTGCTGGGGGAAGGAGCAAGGGGGAACAACTGTGTAATGAGTGTAAGGTCCCCTTTTGGGGTGACAAAAATGTTTTGGAGCCTTCAGAGATGAGGGTTGTACAACATTGTGAATGGACTAAATGCCACAGAGCTATTCACTATTAAAATGGTGGATTATACTGCCGTGACCTGCACAGCATCAACAAAGGATTCTCTAGTAGGGGTGATGGGAGATGAAGAAAAACAGAGACAAAGAAGACACAGAGGTGATTTCACAAAAAGCTGGGGCCAGGTGGGAGACTGCACTCTGATGGTGCCACAGAGACCCAGAACTAGCTCCGCACGTTTATTACATAGGGTCTCTGAATCAGGAAGTTAAACTACAGGGGCACTGTAAATTGTCCAAGGCTTGTAAGTTGTCAAAGGCTTCTTTATGCACTAAAAATTTACAGAGCTAGAAACATTTTTTTGTAGCTCTCCTACTGTTGCAGTGCTAAGAACATTTTGCTATTATCCTGCTGAACCCAGGACACTCATTGTCCTGGGATGCCTGATAACTGTTAGCATCAGAGCTGAGAGTCAAGGCTGATAACATCCTCACCTTTGGCAAGCAATGTTCCCCAGGCTTGGCTTTTAGCTGATGACTGGGGGCTCATCAGCTCTCCATATCTCCTTGCTTTTTATTTTTATTTTTTAATTTTTTTGCCCCTGGGGATTGAACCCAGGGACACTCAACCCCTGAGCCATATCCCTAGTTCTTTTTATATTTTATTTAGAGACAGAGTCCTGCTGAGTTGCTTAAAGCTTTGCTAAATTGCTGAGGCTGGCTTTGAACTTGCAACCCTCCTGCCTCAGCCTCCTGAGCAGCAGGATTACAGATGTATGAATCAATAAACAATATGACATTGTAATTGTTGTCTGACCTTAAGACTTTGAATCTGATCATTTAAACTCATTATAGCAGCTTCTAAAAGATTTAACTTAGCTTTAAGTTTATCATCAATAGCCTCCTGATCTTTGAGGGTTGTTTTGTTGTTGTTGTTGTTGTTGGTTTTTTTTTTTTTTTTTTTTTTTTTTTTTTTTTTTTTTTTGGTACAGTGCCTTGCCATTGCTGAAGCTGGCTTTGAACTCAAGATCCTTCTGCCTCAGCCTCCCAAACCACTGGGATTACAGGCATAAGCCACCATACTGGGCTCTTGAAGTATTTTGTGCCAAATGTTGACAAAACAAGCTGATTGATATCCTGTGCCAGAGAAACAGAGGCAGTGTTTGCAGAAGCAATCACGGTAATTAAAATAACAATACCAAAGACTAAGTCCCACTTCATTCCATGAGCCAATCAGTTGATTATGAAGTTCTTAAAGAACCTGTAGCCCTGCATCTTGACATCAGTCTTTTATATTTGCTAGTGAGAAGCATAAGGAAGGAAGACTGGTATAAAGCCAAAATATCTTGATCTTTGTTATGTCTAGTCACACAGTTACTGAGATTATAGTTAGTACACTGTACAAAATGTCAATTACTCTCCATTTTTTGTGATATTAGTATTTCCCGTTAATAACAGGAGTCTGGACACGCACCTGCAAACCATAACATGAGTTAGCGATACAATCACCGGTTAGATCTGTAAGCAATTGACTAGAGTTAACAAAATCTAAAGCAGCAGCTAGATGCCATAAATCCTTCTGAATGCCTCCTGATCGTATAGTCAAGATATTACTAGCAAAGCCTCCAGGAGCTGTAAGTTCATTATGAGGATGTGCTAAATCAAACTTATGAGACCAGTTTAGGACATATGACTCAGACTGGGAAATATCATGTCTTACAAGAACTAAATTAGTACAATCTAGCCAATGAGGAAAAGTCCCAGGTTTGAAGTGGTGGAATTAGGGCAATAAGGAAATGGAGGGTATTTGACAGAATCCTCATAACCAGAATTAAGAAAATCTGTTTTGATAATAATTTGTACATATTTTTTTAAATCCCAAGGACAGGAAACCATGGCAACACGAGTACCACTGTAGGATATCTTATATTCCTGGGACACTTGTAAGCACTCCATTTTTTTTTTTTTATAAATAGACAAATAGGAGTCTCAACACTATATCCAGAATAAGTACAATGAAAGTAATGATAGGGAATGATATGAAAATCAGATTGACACCCCCATCACGGCAGAATAATTTGTAAACACTAGGAGAGATCCTCCAGCCCAAGTAGTGGAATTAATTACAGCAAGATCTGAAAAATATGTCCAATAAGTTCCTCCTGTCACCCTACATACTTGACAACCTACAATGGCCAACATTGCCATAAACACAGTAGCTGGTGTCATAGGGGTCCCTTGACTCTCAACCACATTTTGAGCTTCGATCAACTTTTTTTTTTTTTAAGAATTTCTTTTTTAGTTGTTGGTGGACCCAATACCTTTATTTTGTTTATTTACTTTTTATTTTTGCTGAGGATCCAACCCAGGGCCTCGCACAAGCTAGGCGAGTGCTCCACCACGGAGCCACAACCCCAGCCCAATCATCAACTTCTCCATCTGATCCCAAGTTGGGGGATTTGCACTTAGAGTGCCTTCTGCTGGTTACTTATTTCTCTCGGTTTTTTCTTTTCTTCTGAGATTTTGGAGGCGGCTGTTGTTGTAGTACCACTGTTTCTGGAGCGATCCTCAATCTTTTGAACTGGGGGTCCAGTCTGGCTATTAGATCCATGTTGATGATGCACTGCTCTCTCAGGTATCCAAATCTGCTTCTCAGCACCTTCTGGAAAAATAAAAGCATAACCTCTTCCCTACATCATTACTGGATCTGGCTCATTCCATGATCCTGACTGTAAATCTATCTGCCATACCATTCCTGCTGAACAAACTAGAGACTTGATAGCTCTCAGCTGCAGTGTGACCCTCCTCATCACAGTTTAAGAAATTTAAGCCAGCATACACTGCTTTGGGACTGCAAATTGGTGCGACCACTATGGAAAGCAGTATGGAGATTCCTCAGAAAACTTGGAATGGAACCACCATTTGACCTAGCTGTCTCACTCCTCAGTTTATACTCAAAGGACTTAAAATCAGCATACTACAGTGATGAAGCCACATCAATGTTTATAGCAGCTAATCACAATAACTAAACTATAACCAACCTAGACGCCCTTTAACCCAATGAATGGATAAAAAAAATGTGGTACATATACACAATGGAATATTACTCAGCCTTAAAGAAGAATGAAATTATGGCATTTGCAGGTAAATAGATGGAACAAGAGAATGGCATGCTAAGTTAAATAAGCCAATCCCCCAAAAATCAAAAGCTAAATGTTTTCTCTGATGGGGGTGGTGGGGTAGGAAAGAATGAAGGAACTTTGTTTGTATAGAGGGGAGTGAGGGGAGGAGTGGGGATGTGGGGATGGGAAGGACAATAGAATGAGACAATCATTATTACCCTACATAAGTGTATGATTACACAACTGGAGTGACTCTGTACCATGTTCAGCCAGAGGAATGAGAAATTGTGCTCCATTCGTGTACAAGATGTCAAAATGCATTCTACTGTCAGTACAACTAATTAAAACAAAATTTTAAAAGATTAAAAAAAAGGAAAGAAAACAAAATTTAAGCCAGGCGCAGTGGTACACGCTTGTAATCCCAGTGGCTCAGGAGGCTGAGGCAGGAGGATCATGAGTTCAAAGCAAGGCTCTAAGCAACTCAGTGAGACCCTGTCTATAAATAAAATACAAAATAGGGCTGGGGATGTGACTTAGTGGTCAAGTGCCCCTGAGTTCAATTCCCTGTATTCTCTCCTCCCCACACACACACCCCAAAAAGAAATTTGAAGTAAAACAAGCATATGATACAATCGATTCTGCAGATATGGATAATGCCTCTCTCCCACTTTTTGTTCTTAAAATTGAATTTTTAACATTTTACTAGCTCATTTTACTATTGCTCATTCTTGAGCACTGTATAGGATTTTTGTCTTATGAATAATTTGATAAGAAACATAAAAGCGTTGAAAAGAAGAACTGGCATAAGCTGGACCATTATCAGTTTTTAATTCCTGAGCTTTGGCCATGACAGCAAAAGCGGTCAGACGATCCCTCATAGCATGTTTACACTTTCTCCAGTTTGTGCTGTAGCAAAAATAAAATAAAAATAGGTGTCAATAGACACCTGTACCCATTGTTTTCTTCCAAACCCTTGTACCTGGGTAACATCCATCTGTCAAATATGATTTAGTTTTAGGCTCCGAGGATTTACTCCGGTTGATCAGACCAGGAGATGAATAACACATTGAGGGCATTGTTAAATATGGTCTGATCCTGTTCCCTAGTGAGATGAAATTCTTTGTGCAAACTAGAAGCACTTTGGTGATAGAGGACACCCAATGCTTGAGCAAGGGAATAAGGTGACACACATTTTATTGATGTAACAAGATGATCTATAACATTGTTATCTTCTACTAAAGGTCCTGAAAGACCTGAATGAGCTTGAATATGACCAATTAAACATGGATAACGTGGATGTGGTGGTGTATACCTGTAATCCCAGTAACTTGGGAGGCTGAGGCAGGAAGATCATGAGTTCAAAGCCAGCCTCAGCAACGGTGAGGTGCTAAGCAACTCAGTGAGATTCTGTCTCTAAATAAAATACAAAATAGGGCTGGGGATGTGGCTCAGTGGTTGAGTGTCCCCTGAGTTCAATCCCTGGTAACCTACTCCCCCCCAAAAAAATGGATAACATCATTGTTGCATAGTATTTTGTAAAAAGCTGAAATAATTCCTCAGAGTTAATATGCCCAATAGTGGCTGTTTCAATTTCTTGAGTTGCCCCTACTACATAAGCACTGTCACTGTAAATATCAATAGATTCTGATGAAAAGTGTTGTAGGGCAAAAATTATAGCTTGTATTTCAGCACGTTGTGCAGAGGAGAAAATTGTCAGACTCTTTTTTGTTATAAAATCCAGCCGGGCTGGGGATGTGGCTCAAGCGGTAGCGCGCTCGCCTGGCATGCGTGCGGCCCGGGTTGGATCCCCAGCACCACATACAAAACAAAGATGTTGTGTCCGCCGATAACTAAAAAAAAAAAAAAAAAATATTAAAATTCTCTCTTTAAAAAAATATAAATAAATAAATAAATAAATAAAATCCAGCCATCCCTGAGCTGGACCCATCAGTAAAAACCATTCAAGCCTGAGAAATTGGTTTAGTACAAACAATTTTAGGGAAAACCAAAGTAGTCATAGAAGCAAACTGTAAAACTTTATCAGCAGGGTAATGACTATCTACTTGGCCAGAAAAATTAGCAAGTGCAATCTGCCTGCTTGTGGAATTTTGCCAAAACCAATCTTGTTTTGCGCAGTAATAAAAGGAACGACAATAAAAGACGGCTCCGGCCCTAAGAGCTGCTACTGCACTTGATATGGAGCTTTTGCAATTAATTGAGCAACTAAATCATGAAATGGCATTAAGGATTTAGGAAAAAAAAATGTGGAGATGAAGCCATTCTATAATTCCTGTTTCTTGCCAAAGAACTCCTATAGGGGTATGAGTAGTAGGAAAAAAAAATAGTACTCGATAAGATCTATTTACTTAAAAAATTTTTTTTTAGGGGCTGGGGATGTGGCTCAAGCGGTAGCGCGCTCGCCTGGCATGCGTGCGACCCGGGTTCGATCCTCAGCACCACATACCAACAAAGATGTTGTGTCTGCCGAGAACTAAAAAATAAATATTAAAAATTCTCTCTCTCTCTCTCTCTCTCTCTCTCTCTCTCTTAAAAAAAAATTTTTTTAGTTGTAGATGATGCATACCTTTATTTATTTATTTAATGTGGTGCTGAGGATCAAACCCAGTGCCTCATACGTGCTAGGTGAGCGGTCTACCACTAAACCACAACCCCAGTCCTGAGTAGATCTATTTAGATCAACCCTAGTAAGTTGGGCTACTTGAAAAGCAGATTTACACAAGTCAACACAGCTTTAGCTTCTGGAGTAAGTTGCCAAGGAGAAGACGGAGATGGATCTCCTTTAAGGATATTGAACAATCAGGCCTCCACTCTGATGTAGTCAATTTTAAAGTCACCCGGAAGTTTTCGGAAGTCATTGAGAGTCCATAAGGTGTCTATTCTAATTTGAAGCTGCTGGGGTTGAACTGTGCGCACTTCGGACTTCCAAGATATTGAAATGGATCAGTCTTTTGAAACTGTTCTGGAATGATCAAAGAAGTGTGCAAGTCCATAAAGATTTCTTGGAGCACAAGCAATTCTGCCTGAGCTATTAAGATATCATCCATGTAATGGATCATATACTCATTAGGATATTTTATACAAATGAAGGAAACAGCTTGATCTATAAAATGTTAGCACAAGGTAGAGCTGTTAGACGATCCCTGTGGTAATACTTTTTAGCAATAACATTTGACTCTTTAAAATTGACTGTAGGGACACTAAAAGCAAAATGTGTATAATCCTCCGGGTGCAAAGGTACTGTGAAAAAACAATTTTTTCGATCCAGTATAAATAAATGACCAGATAAAGGAATGGCAGTAGGTGATGGTAGTCCAGTGGTAGAGGACCCATAATTTCCATGGTTCTGTTACCTTCTCTAAGGTCCTGTAGTAGCATCCATCTTCCATATATATACATTTTTTAATCACAAAAACAAGAGTATTCCAAGGACTAAAAGTAAGTTCAATATGATCAGCCTGAAGCTCTTCTTGTATTAATAGATGAGCTGCTTGGGAGCTTCTCTCCCATTAGGGACCATTGATGGACCCAACAGGGTCATCAGAAAGCCAGGTGATCCTAGCTGCTGTTTTCTGGATGCCTTGCTGCATTTTACCTCATCCTTTAGTAGAATCAAAACCTTGATTTAACATTTGAGAGGTGACCACTGAGTTGGAACTGAACAATAGGACACTCATCTCAGCTAATATCTCTCTCTCCCGAAGATTAACAGGAAGATGATCAAGAACATGAAGCTTCCGGTTTTACCTTCAGAGTCCTCCCATTTAAGATGTTGAGCACTTTGTTGGGGCAGGGAAACTTGTCGGCAGAGGCCATATCTAGAGGCCAAGCCTTTGGCCAATGTTGCAGGGCAATTTTCAGAGACACCAGCCTGGGTATCTACCACACTTTGAAAAGATTTTCTATTTTAATTTTTTTAATTTGTTCTAATTAGTTATACATGATAGCAGAATGCATTTCAACTCATTGTACACAAATGGAGCACAACTTCTCATTCCATTTCAGTCTAAGTTCTGGACGCTCCTGTTTAATCAGTTGTGACCAGTACACCCGAACAGGGGAGCCAAAATTTCTTTCTTTTCTAGGTTCAGGGGAAATAATTTTACTGGTTAACTTGTAGGGTAAAAGAACAATTTGTGCTATCCTAGTCTCAGGAAGAATTTGAACAATAGTATTGTTTGAGCCTTGACCTTAATTTCCCCTTGATAGTCAGGATCTATGACTCCTGGTAATACTTGAAATCCTTTCGTGGTTAAACTACTTCTTCCCAAAATAAGTCCCATAACACTTTGTGGCAAGAGACTATATACTCCTGTAGGAATAGCCTGAGGTCAATATGACCCATCTCTGAGGTCATTATGAATCTGGAGGTAGGACAGAGGTCCAGTCCTGTGCTTCCAGGGTGGCACAGTAGAGGCCTCTGACTGGTTGCCATGGTATCAGTGCCCCCAAGGTTTGTTGGGGGTGAGGCTGGCCCCCTCAACAGTTTCCCTGTGGAGGAACTAAAGGATGTACACGTATATCCGTATTTGATCCACCTTTTTTTGGTGGGGGGAGGGGGGTACCAGGATTGAATTCAGGGGCACTCGACTACTGAGCCACACCCAGCCCTACTTTATATTTTATTTTGAGACAGAGTCTCACTGAGTTTCTTAGTGCCTTGCTTTTGCTGAGGCTGGCTTTGAACTCACAATCCTCCTTCCTCAGTCTCCCGAGCCACTGGGATTACAGGCTTGTGCCACCACACCAGGCTGATCTACCTTCTTTTATCCAGTGATAACCTCGCTGACACTGAGGGCATTTCTCCTGTAGCTGGGGAGAGCCCTGCCTTCCACTAACCCATTACAGGAAAGGAGCGCTGTTTGCAATCACTGGCATAATGCCCAGACTTGCCGCAATTGAAACACAAGTCCCTTGAACTTATCTGTTTTGTTTTTTTTTTTTTTTTTTTGATGAAAAACCTCTTTTAAGGCTGTGGCAAAAGCTGCCCCTTGAATATATGATGGCCCAATGTTTGCACATAAATAAAATCACTCACTGTACCCTTATTTTGATAAGGGTGCAGTGCATCTTGGCAAGTCTTATTCGCATTTTCAAATGCCAATTGTTTTACCAGAATATTTCCAGCATCAGGATCTGCAATAATTTTACTTGTAGCCTGAAACGAGTGAGCCACGGAATCAGCATAGAGCTCATCAGGCCCCTATCTTATTTTACTGATGTCTGTTGTTTTTTTCTCCTTTAGTTGGTAAACTTCTCCATGCTTTTATTGCATATATATTTATTTGCGAATAAGATTGTAATGTATAACTTAGGTGATTTTGTACATTTTGAAAAGCTCCAGTTCCTGTTAACATTTCCACAGTCACATTTACAGCATGTGTTTGATTTCAAGTTACTTGGTCTCTATCGGCTTCCACCCTGACTTCCACATGAGATAATCTCCTGGATTCAAACATGCCTTAGCCAGAGCTTGCCAATCATTTAGAGTCGGAGCCTCATTAGAGATATTTTCAAGCAAGCTAATAACAAATGGAAAAATTGGCCCAAAATGAGCTAGAAGCTGCTTTTAAGTCCTTGAAGGTTTTAAAAGGGATAGGCTCGTATACGTGTAGTATTTGTCCAGGATTATTAGGATCATGCCTTTTAATGACAGGGAAAATTTGAAAGCCTGGTGTCTTCCTCAGCCTGTCTAGACTCTGGTAAGCTCAACTAAAATGGAGACAAACGCAACAATGGGGAAACAGTTGACATTTTGCAGTGGGTGGGGGGTACTGGGGACTGAATTCAGGGGCACTTGACCACTGCACCACATCCCCAGCGTATTTTGTATTTTATTTAGAGACAGAGTCTCACTGAGTTGCTTAGGGCCTCACCATTGTTGAGGCTGGCTTTTGCTGAGGCTGGCTTTGAACTCATGATCCTCCTGCCTCTGCCTCCTGAGCCGCTGGCTTGAAATTTTTGATTAGGCACCCACAGTAGAGGACGCAGAAGATACATTAAAAATCACAGTAGCAGTGTGGGGTCGTGGCTCAGTAGTAGAGCACTTGCCTAGCACATGTGAGGCCCTGGGTTCAATCCTCAACACCACTTAAAAATAAATAAAATAAAGGTATTGTGTCTGTCTATAACTAAAAAAAAGTTTTTTAAGAATTACAGTAACAAAGTAAGTTGTAGATGGACACAATATCTTTATTTTACTTATATGTTTTTATGTGGTGCTGAGGATCGAATCCAGTGCCTCACACAAGCTAGGCAAGTGCTCTACCACTGAGCCACAACACCAGCCCTTAATTCTTTCTCATATTGTAAGGGTAATGGTTTAACTGAGCTTATCCCTGAACCTCTAGAGAGGGAGGCCGGGCAAAGGGTGGACAACTTTAGAATCTGACACCAGTCTAAAGTTTGTTTTAAATCTGTTACCTTGGTAGAGGAAAGTAATCTTGATTTCTCTTGGGTAGGATTTAAACAGTCTTTAATTATGATCTTAAAGTAAAAGCTGACATGGGAATTTTATCTGAACCTTCATTAATATAGCAAGCACACAGTTGCTCCCCAACTTTTTCCCAGGTATCCAAATTGAAAGTACCCTCCTCTGGAAACCAACAACAATTTTTTATCAACAGATTTTTAAAAATTTAACACGCTGTTTATCTTTAAAAGTGGATCCTCGCTAGGTGAATTGGTGCTTGCCTGTAATTCCAGTGGCTCTGGAGGCTGAGGTAGGAGGATCACGAGTTCAAAGCCAGCCTCAGCAAAAAGCAAGGCACTAAGCAACTCAGTGAGACCCTTTCTCTAAATAAAATATGAAATAGGGCTGGGGATGTGGCTCAGTGGTTGAGTGCCCCTGAGTTCAATCTCCGGTACCAAATAAATAAGTAAATAAATAAAGTGCATCCTTGATCTTTAAGCATTGCTTTAAGTGCTTGCACATAAAGGTTTCTCTTCTGAGAACTGGAATTTTCCATGTTTTACATCTAGTGACTGATCCCACAAATATGTGCTCCTTACCTTGTTTAACAGTGATTACTACTAATGTGGGGATCAATGCATGTGTTTCCAGGAGTATCTCTTCTGTTTGAGTTCCCCTGTGCCTGAGCCCCTTGCTGGGTGCCAACTGCCACAACCCTCACAGCATCAACAAAGGATTCTCGAGTAGGGGCAATGGGAGATGAAGAAAAACACAGGGACAAAGAAGACACAGAGGTAATTTCACAAAAAGCTGGGGCCAGGTGGGAGACTGCACTCTGATGGTGCCACAGAGACCCAGAACTAGCTCCGCACGTTCATTACATAGGGTCTCTGAATCAGGAAGTTAAACTACAGGGGCACTGTAAATTGTCTAAGGCTTGTAAATTGTCAGAGGCTTCTTTATGCACTAAAAAGTTACAGAGCTAGAAACATTTTTTTGTAGCTCTCCTACTGTTGCAGTGCTAAGAACATTTTGCTATTATCCTGCTGTACCCAGGACACCCATTGTCCCGGGATGTCTGATAACTGTTAGCATCAGAGCTTTGGCAAGGAATGTTTCCCAGGATTAGCTTTTTGTTGATACCACAGGATCAGCTGATAACTGGGGGTTCATCCGCTCTCCACATTACACTTTGTCAATTTCACCTCTGTTTTTGAAACATTCTTCCTGAATTAGGAACACACAGGGGATTTGGGAGGATCTGATTGTGGGATGATAGTCAAGATTTGGCTTGGTGGCCAAAGCTGAGCCACTTACAGAGGTTGGGTGACTAGCCCAAGGCACAGCTGCTGAGCAACAGCCTCAGTTTCCAGACCCAGCTTCCTACCGCCCTTATTATTCCACACTGCCTGCAAGATGTGAAAATCCAGGAGAACAGACAGACGAACCCTCTTGATTAATTGTGCACTCATTACTTCCCGCCCCTGTGTGGAGTCTTATCTCTGCAGTGTTTCTATCTCCAATGTCTTGCAGGTTTTGGCAATAGCCAGAGAAGGCTAGATGCTTGGGACTACATTTCACTCTGAAAGCAAAGGAAACCCCAAAGGAAGGAAAGTGGGGGCCAGGCTCTGTGTGGGTCATGGAAGATCAAGTTAGGGTGGACCTGGGTCCTGGCTTGAAGAGCTCCCAGAGCATGGTGGGTGGAAATCAGCTCCCCTTCCACAGGCTGAGGGTACCATGAGGGACAGAAAGCTTGGGGAAGTTGTACTCAAGAACCAAAGTACAGAGCTGGGGTTGTGGCTCAGTGGTAGAGCAATTGCCTAGCATGTGTGAGGCACTGGGTTCAATTCTCAGCACCACTCATAAATAAATTAAATAAAGGTTCATTGACAATTAAAAAATATATTAAAAAAAAAGAACTGAAGTATTCACACAGAATAATTGCAATGGATGAAATGTTTGTGTCGGCTGACCTTATGTTGAAACCTAATCTCAAAGTGATGATATTAGGAAGGTTAGGGTTAGGGTTAAGGTTAGGATGTGGACTTTGGGAGATGACCAAGTCAGGAGGGTGGACTAGTGCCCTCATAAAAGGGACCCCTGAGAACCCTCCTTCCCTATGTGAGGACACAGTCAGTAGTCAACACTTTGCAAGTCAGCAGCAGACCCTCACTAGATCCCAGATCTTGGATTTCCCAGCTTCTGGACTAAAGAAAATAGCTTTCTGTTTATAAGCCAGCCTATCTCACGTTTTCTTATAGAGGTTGGATGGACTGAAACATGAATCTGTGCAAAAACATCAAAAGGATAAGCCAGTGGGGGATGCGAGTCTCAGCCTCTCTGAGGGATGACTGGCTCTGTAGAAGGAGACCGAGAAGTCCTCAAACTGCTTGTGACTTGATGCCCATGTCACCAATATGGGAAGCTCATTCCCCACCAGTGGCCTACTGGCCACCCAGACTTCCGACCTCTCCTCTCCAGGAAACCCCATGAGTGCTGTCTACCTCTCCTGCATGACTTTCTTCCCTTGCTTCTCTCTGGATCACACTGTCCTCTCTGCTCCCACACATCCCTCTCTTGCAACAACACCTGGGACCAGCCACAGTAGAAAACATCAGGGACATTTCCAGTGGAGTGGCCTGGTGTGAGCCCATGGGGCTGATGTCAGCTTCTATCTGAGTAAGAGGCTGCAGTCCCAGTGAGATCCATGCTGCTAGTGGCAGGGCAGGACAGCAATGACCACACAAAGAACAACCTCCTATTTTCCTACTCTCGAGACTGTGTGTGGGGTGGTTGAGGCAATTTGATGCTACAGGTTCGGCCAAAAGACAAAGGTACTCAGAACATGGGTGCTACTAGCCCAGTTTTTGTTTGTATTAGTAACATGGGTGAAAGGAAGACATTAAAAATTTTTTATTTAGAGATAAGTTCTCACTAAATTGCCCAGGCTGGCCTTGAACTGTGATCCTCCTGCCTCTGCCTCCTGGGTTGCTAGGATTGCAGGTGTTTGCCACCATGCCCCATAAGTTTGCAGCTTTTTTGGGGTGGGGGAGTGGGTACTGGGGATTGAGCTCAGGGGTGCTTAACCACTGAGTCACATCCCCAGCTCAATTTTGTATTTTATTTAGAGACAGGGTCCCACTGAGTTGCTTAGTGCCTCTCATTGCTGAGGCTGGCTTTGAACTCGAGATCCTCCTGCCACAGCCTCCCGAGCTGCTAGGATTATAAGCCTGCGCCACAATGCCTGACAAGTTTGCAATTTTTAATTCAGCTTAACCTTTCAAACTCAGAAACATCATAAACATCATTTGCCACTTGGACCCAGCAGATCCATGTAACATATGTTTGAAATCACTTCACAAATAGCTTACAGAAGCATGAATAAAGGGATACTAGAAAACGACTTTATTAGACATTTTAATGAGAATTTAAATATGACAAATCTCTTTGTATACACTTATGAAAATGAAAAACAATACATTTCTGCAACTGATTCAGCATTCCCTCTGCAGAAACCCTGCCTCACACTGTATGCTATGAGCAAACGTATTTATGACGTGGCCTCTGGGGGGGGGGGGGTTTACCGGCTTTTCTGCCTCCCCAGGTGATATAGGCTGAGTTGTTTATCCCATTCCCAACCCTAAATTCAGTACTAAAGCCATAACCACCCATACTTTAGAACGGAAGCATGTTTGGAGACAGGATTGCTATAGGTGTAAAGATGATGTCATACCAGAGGAGGGTGGACCCTGCTCTAATATGACTGATGTCCATGTGGGCCGAGGGCACAGCTGAGTGGAGTGCTTGCCTAGCATGTGCAAGGTCCTGGGTTTAATTCCCAGCACTAAATGATGACAATAAATAAGTAAATAAATAAACAGCCATGTGATGAGTCAGACATGCTCACAGGAAGATGCTGCCACCAGCCAAAGAGCCACCAGAGGCTGGAGAGGACCTGAGCAGACCCTCTCTGCCACCTTCAGAGGGAGCCTGCCTGGCCAACACCTGGACCTCAGAATGTGAGAGAATCAATCTCTCTTCTAGGCCACCCAGACTGCAGTCATTTGTGAGGGCAGCCCCAGGACCCCAATGACCACACAAAGGACATCCTCCTATTTTCCTACTCTTGAGACTGGTGGGAAAGGACACTGGGGTAGAAGATGGGATTTCTTCCCAGGTCTATCCATCCCTGGGAGGTGTCTATCCATCTCAGTTGCATGAGGAATCCTGTTCAGTGGAGTTCCCCGGTTCCTGGAAATGGCTGGTGCGGATCTCTGCTGTGGGGCAGGATGTACCCACTGCTGTGAGTTCTTGGGGGGCAAGCAGAAACTCTGGCCCTCTCACAGCTTTGGCTGCCCTCCCCAGACCTGTCATGGTACAGGAGCCTCCAGCTGTCTTTGCAGGAGGTCTTATAGTTTATTTGTTTTCAGTACCAGAGATTGAACCCAGGGCGCTCGACTACTGAGCTACACCCCCAGCTTTTTTAAATTTTTATTTTGAGGGTCTTGCTAAATTGTCCATGCTGGTCTCAAACATGTGACCCTCCTGCCTTAGCCTCCCAATGGCTGGGATTACAGACATCTACCACCCACCCTGGCTCATGTTCTTGTTTTTTAAAAATTATATTTGTATGCTTAAAAATTGCTCATCAGGGCTGGTTGTGTTAGGTGCTAAAGTGCTTGCTGAGCATGTGTGAGGCTCTGGGTTCCATCCCCAGCAGCACAAAGAAAGGAAGGAAAACAAATTAGGAAAAAAAATTACTCCATAGAGTGGAAGGCCTGCTACTTCTTTTGCACAGAGGGAAATTGAGGTTGCCAATTGGAAATCCTGGATTCATGCCTCATTGCATGATGAGTACTCTAAGGAGAATCTCTCTTATACTTTTTCTACTGGGGATAACAGGCTCCATCTTGCAGATGGAGGCCCAGGAAGGAGATGTGAGCTGGAATGTGTCTTAGGTTATTTGATTCTGAAGTTCATATCACACCTGAACTATTTGACTCTGAAGCCTCCATATCACACTGCTTCACTGGGGCACACACCACCTCACTCCCTCCATGCTGTGGCCATAATAGACATCCTTAGGTCAATGTTAGCTGCCACATTTGCAGAACGGAGTTCCTGAATCCGGCTGGAAGTGAGAAAGAGCCTATGGTCTCAGCCCAGTGAGTAATCAGATCTGTGGCAGTTTCTCATCCCTCTGCCATGGCCAAGGGACACAAAGAAAGGGCAAGGGTCAGAGTCTCAGGGGTCAAGAGGTCATGGGAAAATGCCCTAAAGAGAATTCCAGGGAGACTTCATAAAGGCCCCACTTGGGTCCTGGATATTAGGTGTTTTCCACAGCCTGCCAGGCCCTAGCAGGGTGAAGATCACATGGGGCCACTGCCCACTAAGAGCAGACACCCAGGTCCTGACTGGGGAAGGCCAGAGCAGAGTCCCACCCAGGGCTGCAAGGCAGCCATCCCACAGCATGTAGTCCTAAGAGCAGACCAGCGATCATCTGGTCACCCAGCAACTCCACTCCTGGAGCTCCAACCCAATACACAGTGTGGAAAGGGTTTGCGTGCGCCCAACTATGGGCCTCACAGCGGCTCCATGGCTTCAGCCTATCTGGAAACAACCCAAAGGGCATCAGCAAGAGACCAGAGAAGCAGATCATGACATTTAATCAGCAGTGTCACATAGCTACAAAAGAGAACAGCCATGAACCCTCAGGATGTGAAGGCTCTTACAGGAGCAGAGAATGGGGGCCTTTCCATGTGATGGGGAGGGGAGGAACCGGCACTGCCCTGCGGAGACGGAGTCAGAGCAGAGCTCCCGAGGGCACATGCTCTCCACCTCCATCCTGGTGGGGACACACGTGATGAGCACATGTGAACTTCACTGTGTTTTCACAGTTTTCCTAGAATCAGAAAAGCACAGACATTGCCTGCTGGCTCAGTGCCAACTAGTTCGCACTGCCCTGAGACACGCTGGGGCCATGTCTGGGTGACATCTGGGGTGTCTCCTGCCACAGTCTGCTGGGGGGGGGGGAGAGCTTGCACAGCAGCTCTCATGCTGCATTGCTTGGTGGCCTTAGGAGAGAGGGAAGGAGACAGGGACCGGGGAGCACGGGGTTCTGCTCTCAGAGGGGCGGAGGCATGGCTCATCCTCACTGGATCCTGCTTCCTTTGCCTTGAGCAAGTCTCAAACCCATCTGAGCCTTAGCTTCTCACTTGTAAAAGAAAATTTGCTCCTCCTTCCCCACAGGCCTGGGTGGCGGGGGGCTGCTAAATGAGACTCGGATTAGCTGATGGATGAGAAAGTGCTTTATGAGCCAAATGGTACAATTACTGCTTTTAAATAAGAGCTGTCTTGGGCCTGCCACTCCACACCCTGTGCAGCCACCAGGAGCCTCAGACCATCCTCTCCCTGGGCACACAGCCCGAAGTGTGCCAGTTTCTCGCAGTTCACATGTCCTGGGCATCTCCTGAGTGGCCACTGTGTACCTGCCTGAGAGGGGGCTATCCCATCCCCCAGTCAAGGTCTAAGCTTTGAGAAAGCACAAGATTGACTACTCCAGAGACAGATGGTTGACGAGGCGACAAATGTGCAATGACAGTTGCCACAGCTGAGGCACAGCGAATGCCTGTGCCATAGCCAACCCTGTTCTCGCACTGTGTACCCGCGCATCCCTTCAACCACCCTGGAATCCTCCCAGGAGACATGACTGCAACCCCCATCAGGCAAGGTCAGGCCCCTGCAGAAGCCCAGGCAGGGAGGGTCATCTGTGGCAGAACAGAGCCTGCAGGCCAACTGGGCCGTGGAAGGAGGAGCACCAGCAGGGGTGGGAAGGGACCCCACTTGAGGGACAAGCAGCTGAGGGTGCCTGAGTACTGGCGGCAGGTGCCCAGGGGCCGTGGAAGGTCCTGCAGTCACCCCCAGGCTCTGCTAGGGGCCAGGCTGGAGGCTGGGCTGAGAATGGAAGGGCAAGGAGGCAGCGTGGGAGGGGCCCCCGAAGCTGAGCCAAGGGCATCCTCCATTTTTAGTAGCATGAGCCAACAATCACTTCGGAATACTGGATCCCTCTTTGGGCCTCAACTTTGCTATCTGCACCCTGGGGAGGGTGTTATAGACTGCTGGGTGAAAACCCAGTGTCCATTTTTCCTTCCTAATCATGGAAACATGGTTATATTAGGGCAATGAACCCAGCTACAATTCCCAGAAGGCCTTGAAGAAGGGAGGGCCTTGAGTGCACTGTGTTGGCCAGCGAGGCAGAGGCAGAGGTTGGCAGGTGGCCTTTCCTCCTTGGCCTGGGATGTGGATGTGCTGGCTGTAGCTCTACAAGTGACCCTGAGCCCTGGGCTTCCTCCTCCGTGGTTCCGATGACCTCACAGAACAGCTTGACACAATGCCACCTCCCTGCTTTTCCCTGCAAATAAGCCCCACCTTGTCTAAGTCACTGTTGGGGGTTTTCTGTGGCAGCCAAACTCAGCCTCTGAGACCCAGGGGAGGCCGTGTGTCCTGCTCCTCAGACACTGCAGATCACACTCATGATCGCCGCTTTGCCCCAGTACCACCTGGTCAGTTAGAGGGTAGATCCTTTTTTTCCTTTGAAGCAAATCACTCTTTAAGTTTAGACATGATTAATGGACTCAAATGTCTTATGGGCCAGTTACATATTTTTCTAATACACATTATGATAAATATCCTTAAGATAAAAATATTTGTCCATGACTTTCTTGAAGTCATTTCACACCACATCTCAGGAGGTACTTAGTGTCAGTATCAGGGCCACCAGGCCAAAGGGCCATGAGACCCAGGCCAGCTTCAGCTCAGAGGTCTGGGACCAGGTAGAAAAATCGAAATCCTATACTCCAGGCATGGTGCCTCCCTCTGAGTGAAGGGGTGGGTGTTGATGTGCCCCAGAGGTTGCAGAGAAGTTCCAGAAGGGCAGCCTGGCTTTGTGCAAGTCCCAAGCCTGTCTTCATTGACAGAGGGTGTCATGACGGGGAGGCCAGCCTGCACCACCAGCTATGGAGTCTACACAGCGATATGGGCATCCTACTTGGGCCAAGAGGCCAGAATGCCACCCATACCTCCTGTCCCTGAGGTGCTGATGCCAAAGTCCACAGAGCTCATCTCTGCTCCCGTCTTGGTCCTGCTCACCTCCTAGCTTAAGGAAGCTGGCCAACAAGAAGTGGCTCCCACCAACAGGGAGGTGGCTCTGACCCCCACAGCCTCCACACAGGAGTCCCAGAGTGCGAGGGGTGAAGGTGTGGATTTGAGAAAGCAAGTGCCAAACATGATCAGAGGATGCCACAACCGTGTATCCATAGGATGGCGCTCAAGCTTTTTGTGTGCTTTTCTGATGAAAAAATTACTAAAACTCATAAACCCCTTAGGCCTTCACCTTAATATAGGTTCCCATTTATGAGGGTTTGGGGTACAGCTTTCCTCTAAGTTATCGTGCTTCTGATAGTCTGCACACCTGGGAGAGACCAGGTCCACTCTGCAGATTGGCTGAAGTTTGTGGGGATGGGGACAGATTCTTCCCCATGACCTACCAGTGGCTGCTTGGGCATCCTCTTCATCCTGGGCTGAGTGGTGTGCAGTGACCAGAGTGCTCCGAGACACAGGTACTCCCAGAGACAACAACAGGATGTGGCGTGGTCCCAGGAACAGCATCTGCAACTGTGGCCACCCAAGAAAGGCCAGGGACCTCTGGGAAGGGTCCACAGTCAGGGCCCTGGTACTCCACAGGCAGCCCTCGTTTGGAAGGTGAGATGGCCCCTGAATCTAGAGTAAGGGCTGTCCCCAAAGTGTTCAGCAAGGGCCCTCTTTTCTCCAATCCAATTTTAGGTTAAGGCCAAGCTCCTCTGGCCTCCCTGTGTGAGGCTCTGGCTCCACCATCTATTTGGGTCTTCTTGGCCTATTGGCACTGCCATCCCGGAGCTTCCGGGGGTTGCTGGGGGGCAGCGGGCTGTGGTGTGGCCCTCCACTCTCTGTAGACCCTGGGTGAATGGGGAGACTTCAGTTTGTGGTCCAGGCAAACTCAAGTAAAGCAAGCACCCCAAGTTGGGGGGCCCACTATATGGAATGGCCCCTCTTCTCTGCTTCTGTAAGAGCCTGGGCACCTGCTGGTGTGGTGCCTCACCATGACCTAAGCTACTTCCCCAGGCAGCTCGACCCACAGGGCCCTTCCCCACTCCCCAGGCAGATCCACCCCTGAGCCCTCTGGGACTTTCTCCCGAACCCTCCATATCTGCTGTGGTCTTGGCTCCTCCAGTACTCTCAGGACCCTCCCAGAGCCACAGTCTCCACATGTGGATGCACTCAACAGCTCTGGCCAGATGCAATTAGGAAAGGTGATGTTTATGGACCCTTCTCCATCCCTCACATTTAGAGACACACTGTTAAAACTCAGCATGCTCTGGCTTAGGAGTTCTGGTCCCACTGCTAAACACCATTGAGAACCAAGAATCCTTAAAAGAATGGCATAATAATGATAAGTTCTTAATCAGTGACACGAGGAATGGGTTAAAGGTACCGCAGCAGGTACTAAGATCAAACAGAAGAAAGAACCTCCTGCATGGGCCCAGATGGTCCCAGGTGGTCCGTAAGCCCACTGATAATTGAACCTATCCTTCCTGATGGTCTGGTTGCAAGGTGATTCAGGGGGTGACAAAATGGTGTCAATGACACCAGAGAGAGCTTCTTGTCTTCCAGAAGGGGCCCAAGAACCAGGTGGTGTGCTCTGGTAATGTTCTGGACTGTGCTCTTCAATATAGCAGCCACTGGCCACATGCAGCTACTTAGCACCCAAAATGCAAAATTGAGATGTGCTGTACGTGCAAAACTCACATGGACTTCAGAGGACTTAGTGCCAAAATAAAGAATGTGAACTTTCTCATTATTACTTTTACATTGATTATACATTGAGGTAAATAAAACACATTATTGGTTTCACCTGTACCTATGAGAACATTTGCAATTATATATGTGGCTCACCTCATACTTCTACTGGGAAGGGCAGTTCTACATTAAAAATTAAGCAATTATTTGTACATGTCTGAAGTTACAAGAAATAATAAAAGTTCTTTAAAAGAATTGGATGGGTCTATACACAGTGCATAGGAAATAGGCTTAGCTAGACTCCCACCTACCAACCAGGTACCTACGTCCTTCCCAGGTATCTCTCCAACCTCCAGATGTCTAGCTCCACATCACCAGGACTGTACCCTGAGAATCCCATCTCTTTCTGTCCTGAGTGCACACCCCAGCTTACTGCCACATGCTGATTCACCTGATGTGGCTCTCCAACTCCAGCCCCTGCGCCCCATCAGAGGTGCTGCCAAACCTTCCCCTTTTCAGCCCAACTGTAACCCTCCCCTGCAATCAGCCTTCCTCCAGCCTTCCTGGCCGACCTGGGGCTATGGCCTACAGTTCATTTGAAGCTGGGCAAATGTGTGAGAGGCAAGTGAAGTACAGCATCAGGGATGGGAGAGCTGCTGGGGCCAAGCCAGATCCTGCTGTCTCTTCTCTACCAGCAGAACAAGCTGAGCAATTGCAGACAAAAAGCCCAAGTTCAAATGCTGGTTCTCCTCTCACTCCCTAGTGACCTTCAGTCAAGTCTCTATCTTCTGTGAACATCAGGGTCCTGCAAACAAGGACAATTATAGGGCCTACACAGAGGCGGTATGGCAAGAGTGGACTGAGTTGTGCACAGTGACCTTCCTGCCCTTACTTCTCCCTGTGGAGAGGACAGGAGAACCCTGGTAGCCAGTGGGGTGGGAGCTACAGGACTGGATGGTGGGGAGGAAGCAGACACTGACCTCGGATGTCCCTGGGCAGGAGGGGTGGCCTGCTTGGGCCTGTGCTGCTCTGCCACATGGCGCTGGGGAAGGTGAAGCTGACTTCAGGCACGTGGAGTGTGTTCTCATCTGAACAAAGACAGGACGATATCATTATTAGCACTACCCAGTGATTCCTGGAAACCAAACTGAAGAATGGACAACACATACCAAGAACTCACCCCATGTCAGGCTCTGTGCCTAACCCCTCCTTGGGACTCCCCCAGGGTTTGTTTTTCTATGTGAACTCCTGCACTCTGTCCTTCAAGAAGTCTCCCCAGCCCAGCTTTTTGTTCTTGTCTCTTCCCATCAGCAACTGTGTTTCCTTCTCCATCCCCTCTTGCTCTTGGCTGGTGGTTACATGGTAACGAAGAGGACTCGATGGGTTTATTGCACATACTCAAATAGAAAAGGAAGCCAGGGGGTGGGCTGTGGGGAGAGAAGGGCATCTCTCCCTTCCATCCAGTTGGGTTCCCACTTCCTCAGGTCTCTGCCCAACATCACCCTACAGAGAAGCCCCCTGAGTGTCCAAGCCCAAGTTGAGTTGTTCTACACTCTTCCTCCTTGTCTCACTCAGCTCTCGAAACTCATTGGGCCAAGGTGCTATCTGGGAGCCCAGCCTTCTGCAAACACTGTACATCTGTGATCTTCCAGGTCCCCAGGGGACCTGTGTGCAGTGAAGAGCTGTCTGGCCCCTGCCAAGAAGGGATACCTGGTCTGCCCCACCTCCTGCCAGCCCTTTCTGTACACCTGAAAACACAAGTACATTCTTTCTTGAAGCATGGCAGCCAGGTGGAGAGAGCGGCACTGGGCACCAATCTTAACCATGCCATCAATACCTGATGTGACCCTAGAGATGTCACTTCTACTCTCCGGGCCTCAGTTTACCCACCTGAACCAGCTGGGCTACAGATCTTGAAGGACCATCCAGCTCTAATATGCGTTAACTTTTTGATCACAGAACCCTATCAGCTGTAGAGCTGAGAACCCTGGCCCCACAGAGACTGTGTTGGCACCACTGAGCAGGACATCGAGCCACTTCCTGGGGAGGACAGCAGGAATTCGGCCTGATCCTGGAGAAGCAGCCCCTTCCTGCCCACTCAGAGGGCCAGTGCAGACTACTCTTGCTTATCTGCAAAGCTGGTCTTCTTTTGTACGCAGATAGCATGAGATGATCTTAGGGAACTGCTCTTTGTTCTTCTATCTACCACACGGAAAGCTCTATTGTCAGGGAGCTCTTGAAATGAAATAAAATGGCACGATCTTGGGTTTTCTTGAGACATCCCCAGGAAATCAAACAACAAACAAACAAAAGTATATAGAGAGAAGAAACAAGTTGGGTGGTGGGTACATGGAGATTGTTGTAATTATTCTCTCAGCTTCTGTCTATGTTTAGAAATTTCACAATAGACTGTTGGGGAAAGAAAGTGTAATTTTTGATCACATACAAACACATCCCCACAGGCTCATTTCTAGAGGAGATATGAATACCCACTCACCTCCTGTGGGCAGAGTAGGGGACTCTTCTGGGTCAGCAGTGCTAGGGGGCATGTCTATGTGGTACTTACTGTGCTGCACCAGGCTGAGCCGTTACACATAATTGCACAGGCATTTCTAAGTCCCTGATCCAGAAAGGGGCTATCATGGACACCCCCTGGCGTGACTGGAGCCTCGCACTGTGTACTGCCTGTCAGCTGGGAGTGTTGGGGAAGGCCAGCCCCATCCCTGACTCCCAGCTCCCACTCTAGGCCACTCTGTGTTCTCTGTGACTTTTCATTGTTTTAAGAGCACATAATGGGAAGGGGGCTACTCCTGAAAACAGAAAATCCCATAAAGAACATTTTGTTTTTAAAAGTGTTTCAAGTTTTGGGGGAAAAAATGGTACTACAAGCTGGGCATGGTGGCTCATGCCTGTAATCCCAGAGGCTCAGGAGGCAGAGGCAGGAGGATCTCAAGTTCAAGCCAACCTCAGCAACTTAATGAAACCCTAAGCAACTTGGCAAGACCTTGTCTCAAAATAAAAAATAAAAAGGTGAACTTGGTTCCTAAGTTGCATCCACGAGCCCAGGTATGAAAAATATGTTAAGAAACATGAAAAACAGATATCTAAACTCATCAGGGAAACAATTCTGTATAAATTCAGTCTGCTTTCTTTGGTGGTTTGGTTATGGATTTAACAATCTGCATTTTGCTTGAATTGGGGGTCTGACATAGACATACAGATACATGATGGGAGAGTTTGGGCTCATAGAAGGTGAGAATGAAGAGGACTTGGCTTCTCCCGGTCCTATTCTTCACTATGCATAGCTTACATAATGGAAACAGGAAAGCATCCTCTGAATATGCTCATTCTGCTCCCGCTCATGCCCAAAGTCACATGAGCATGTGACATGGTGGTTTCTATTAAAATCTTTGACTCACCTAAAGCTGGGGAAAAAAATAGCCTGATAGTTTTTTCCCCACAATTTGGTATCAGTTTTATATATAATTCATTACCTGTTTTTTTAAATATTTTTTTTTTTTAGGTATAGATGGACACAACACAATGCCTTTATTTTTATGTGGTGCTGAGGATTGAACCTGGGTCCTGCCTCTGCTAGATGAGTGCTCTACTGCTAAGCCACAATCCCAGCCCTCATTACCTGTTTTTTACAGAAACAATTAGTTGTATATAAAAATGTGTAGAGGAAGAATACAAGTTCAGTGTATTAGATAAAGGGGAATGACTGGAAGGAAGAGGGATAGGAGTAGGAGAAACAGAGGAACAAATTGGACATAACTTTCTTATGTACCTATATGAATACACCACAGTGAATCTCACCATTATGTACATCCCTAAGAACTGGAATCCTAATTAGAATATCGATACATTTCATGCTTGTATAAACATATCAAAATAGATTCTACTGTGATACATGACTAAAAAGAATTTAAAAATCCCAAAGATATGTATATTCTAATATCAACTATATATACTTTTTCCATGGATTAAGTTCATTGTGTCACTTAAAATATTTTCTTTCCATCCTCTTTTATTTTTTAAAAAATTTTAATATTTATTTTTTAGCTTTCGGCGGACACAACATCTTTGTTTGTATGTGATGCTGAGGATCAAACCTGGGCTGCACGCATGCCAGGCGAGCCTGCTACCGCTTGAGCCACATCCCCAGCCCCTTTCCATCCTCTTCTAAAATAAATACTAAAAATATTTTTAAAAGGGAGGAACTGATGGTGTGGCTCATAGTTAAGTGCCTTTGAATTTAATCCCTGATACCAAAAAAAAAAAAAAAAAATACACACACACACACACACACACACACACACACGCGCACACTGCTGATGACTTCATTCTGTCAATTTTGTCATCAGGATCAAACACTTCTGAAGTGCCAAGCTGCATGTCTGTGGCAAGGTGGACAGTAAACCTGGCAATGTCTGTTTCCATGGTCCTTGAAATACCATCCATAACCCCCCAAATGTGCACACCCTCTGATCCAGAGACCACACCTTTATAAAGTAAAAACAAAAGGACATGGAACTGTGGTCATGAACTAGGAATCTGGAGCCAGTTCACCTGGTTTCAAGTCCCAACTCTGCCACTCCCAGCTGTGTGGACTTGAGCAAACTCCTC
Organism: Urocitellus parryii; assembly: GCF_045843805.1. Classification (NCBI taxonomy): domain Eukaryota; kingdom Metazoa; phylum Chordata; class Mammalia; order Rodentia; family Sciuridae; genus Urocitellus; species Urocitellus parryii. The sequence continues at coordinate 37,330,846 of NC_135539.1, forward strand.
AACATCTCTGTGCCTCAGTTTACTCATCATATAACATGGAGGGGGCCATTCCTTACCTCACAGGACTATTATGAGGATAAAGATGCACCCTGCAGGGTTCATAGCATAGTGCCTGGTGCAGTGTGTGCTCAGTAAATGGGCACCATCATGTAACCCCTGGGTCAGCTGGTGCTCCCAGCCCCTTGGTGAGGAGGAGCTTGCTCTGCTTCCTTACAATCTTCTGTGGGTTGACACTTTGAACCACATCCTCAACCCTTCTTATTTTTTATTTTGAGACAGTCTCTTCTGTCTCAAACTTGCCATCTTCCTGCCTCAGGCATGCACCGCTGCCCCCAGCAAAATGTAGCATTTTTTAAAATACAGAACTAGCTGGGCACAGTAGGGCACACTTATGGTTCCAGTGACTTGGGAAGCTGAGGTAGGAGGATCACAAGTTCAAGACCAGTCTCCAACCTTAGCAAGATCCTGAATCAAAAATCAAAAAGGGCTGGGGATACACCTCATGGTAGAGCCCCCTTGGGTTCAATCTCTAATGCTGCAAAAATAAATCAGTAAACAAAAATATAGAACTAGGCCATTGGTCATGGGTCATGGTACCCCCAAACTTGTACTGTATTCTCAAATACTTGGTCTTGACCTCTGCTGCAGGTCACTGACTTCCTGTAAGGGAGGGGCTATTCACATCAATGGCAGAGACAGGATACTATTCTTGGTGACTACTTCTGGGTGGTAGGGTTCATAAATGGTTCTTCTCATGTATAATTTTTATCTACGTAGCAAAATAAAGTTACTGTTTTTATCATAACACCCAAAGAGCCACCCTCTGGCCTCACTAACTGGCCTTTAGGACAGGAGCACAGGCGCATAGAGTTGGGGACTACACCCAATCTCAATCGCCATCAGGAGAGTCGGCAGGCTCAAGGCGAGCCCACGGCCCCATCTTCAGGAAGCCGGTGGCCCCAGCTCACTGGGACAGCTGATCCCAGGGCAGCCTATCGTACTTTCTAAGGTGCTCATATGGAAGGAGGGACAGTGTCATAGGATACAGAAAAAACTGACATGCTGTTTTCTGCCTTGGATGCCGTACCTGTGTGGAAACTGAGGCTGGGTTTTATCTTGGAGGCCACGGGGACAGCAGGGAGAAAGCTCTTTCCTGGCGACTTTGACTGCTGAAGGTGCGCTGGGGGCAGCTGGCTGTCCACCAGGTGCTCCACAGAGTGGGGCTGAAGTTTCTCCTGCAGGAAAGGTCACACAACAGGTGTGGTGTGGAGTGAGGAATGGGTGCTGAAGGGACAGCATGGCTAGGGGAGCACTGATTAAACAGCTACCAGGTGACAGACTGTTGTGAGCCTCTAGGTACAAAATGTGCAGAATTCCTACTAATCTCCTCAGTCCCCACTGAATGAATAAATGACCCTTTTCTAACAGTGAGTCCCCCTTTTCCCTTATAAAGTCCTCTAGCAGTGGGAATTTTCGTCTAAACCCAGGGCAGTGGTCAGTTATGTGCGTCAACCTGTCTGGGCCATGGAGTGCTCAGATACTTGGCTAAACATTATTCTGGGGGTGTCTGGAAGAGTGCTTCTGGGTGAGTGTAACATCTGGATGAGAAAAGCAGATGGCCCTCCTAATGTGGTGGGCCACCTCTGATCACGTGAAGACCTCAGCAGAACACAAGGCAGGCCCTTCTCCAAATAAGAGATAGTTCCTCCAGCTGGGCCACTGACTTTTTCCCACCCTTAGCCTTGTATTGAGACTGACTCTCTGGGGCCTCCAGCTGCTGACTCAGCCTACATATTTGGGGACTTTCCAGCCTCCATGATCACCTGAGCCAGTTCCTGGTAATAAGTCTCAACCTCTCTCTCAAATGGAACATGGACACATGTGGTTCAAGATCACATATGAGCTTGAAACTGGTGAGGGACAGGTGAGGAACTGGGGCCTCCCGTGTCCGCCATGACTCAGTGTCCCTGACCTGCCCTCCTGTCTTCCTCCAGTGCCCTAGCACCTACCGAATGCACGCTCCAGGTAAGCGAGGGTGAGCGTTTCCTCCTGGACTTCCTGTCCATGGAATGGTCCCTGCGTGGGCTGGCATGGGGCCAGCTCCTATCTGCCAGGGTGGGGTCAGGGGTGGTGCTGGGCTTGAGGTCTCTGGAATCCAGGGTTGCCTCCTCTAGGAGGTGGCGGGAGGAGCGCCTGCTGTTGCCCTCCCAATCCTGTGCTTTGGAACGTCGGCTGGCTGCAATGAGGGCAATGTTTTTGGTGCCCAGGGCCATCTCCTTGAGCACCTGGGTGGTCAGGGCTAGGCTGCCAGCCTCCCTTGCTGGCCACAGGGTGCCCAGCTCCAACCCAGCTGGGGGGTACACCTTGGACAGCAGGCTCTTCATATTCAGGGAGCTCGGCTTCTGTAGGAAGGCAATACCCACAGAGTGGTCAGAGGCCCTAGATGGGACTGTTGTCCCCAAGTGTCACTACTATCCCAGAGCAGACCTGGAGACAATGACTCCAGGTAGGTAGTTTATAAGGGGGAAAGATACTGGGGAGTAACATGGTTAAGGAGGGTGTGTGACCAGACAGTGCCACTCTGGTGATTGTGCTGAATGTGTGGGACATCCCGGAGTAAGACTGGCACTCAGGTGTGGGGTCCTGCCACCACAGTGAGGGGCTCCCAGGGTCACTGACCAAGAGTTCCCCAGGCAGGAGTTCCCCAGCATTTCTGCACTGCAGAGCAGCCCTGCAGCGCCCCGTGGTGTCAGGGGATGGGGCGTCCTCACCATAGCGGGCAGCAGTGGGATGTGTCGGAGCCTGCTCATTCATTCTGTTCGTAGTCATAACGAACACTAATAGCTTTTACATAATTGCTCATGGGAAAAGACCAAAATCACTGACTTGCAGGGATTCTCCTTCACCAAGCCCACCTCCTGCAAGAGTCTTATATTTGCCATTCTGTCTCTTACTGTCCGCCCCTCCCCAACCCCTAGAGAAAGAGGAGACTTGTTGCTTTCTGGGAGCAAAGTTAGGCTGGTCTACACAATAAAGAGAAGCAGAGAAAATGGGAGAGAAGAAAGAAAATTCAAGCCATATAGAGAGAGGCTCAAAAATAGGAATCAGAGGGCAGTGAGAACGAGGAGGCACCAAGTATGTCAGGGCAAGGGGTGGGCGAGGAGTGGGCCCGGTCAGCCTTCCTCATGAGACACACAGGGAAAGGAGAGGCACTGCTCCCTGAGTTGTTAGACTGCTTTTTCTTGAACTTAGCACCACAATAAGACCCTTACGTTCACCATTTTATAGGTGAAGAAACAGCACAGAGTCGTACAGTAACTTGTCTGAGGTCACAAAGCTAGCAAAGGATACAGTGCAATTTGAGCCCAGATCTGGCTGGTTCCTGAGCCCCAAAGTGCCCACACGCCAGGAAAGCTAAAAAGCAAGTTGGGAGGACACAGGAGCACGTTGATGCTTTTAACTCCTTCATTCTTGTAATCCTTTCAAGCACCCCAGGGGGTAGGTGTGATCACCCCAACCTACTATGAGCAAAGGAAGATCCTGCAGAGCCACCACAGCCAGCCACAGGGGGACAGAGCCAGTTACTTCCAGTACCTGTGTCTCATTTTCTTACTTTGTAAGCTGAGGAGAAAGATGGCCTCATCGCCAAGTGGGAGCAGCCAGCACTAGGGTGACAGGATGCCCCCAGTTCACATCTGCTCAGGACCTGGGGGGACCTTATGCAGAACTAGGATCTCTGCGGGTGTTCTTAGTTAAGGCTCTCTAGAGGAGGGCATCCTGGATTCAGGATGGGCTGTAATCCAGGGACTGCAGTCCTTACAGGAAGGGAAAGGCAGAGCCACAGGAAGACGTTGGGGAGATGGGGCTATGTGGCTGCAGCCAGGAACCGCCAGGAGCCACCAGGCAGGAAGGCTCCTCCTCCGGGGCCTGGGCGGGAGCATGGCCTACCAGACACTTACCTTGGACTCTCAGCCTTCAGAGGATGTAGCCCTGTGTTTGATGCTGGACCTGAAGCAGCCTCAGGACACTGTCACAGGCTAACCTCTAGTGTTGTGCAGGCTACCATCCTGATGGTTGCAGGAGGATGGATGGCCCTCCCTCTGGATGCCCCACCCATTCGCCCCTGGCCCTGTGCAGCTCTGGTTGAGGGTGTGAGGGTCTGCTGGGGAGTGGGGAGCCTCTGCACAGTCCAGGCCCCGCTGAGCACCGCACACCAACCTCGTGGATGGGAGGAGTCAGCAGCACTCGGAGGGACGGCGGAGGGAGGAGACAGTCTTGCTTTCCTGGCTTTTTCAATGGTGTGGCTTTTGATGACTTGTTACCATCACTGTGGATGAAGTGGAGGCACAAGTAGGACCATTGTGCCCTCTGATACATCCAGGGACCAGCCTGAGCCTGAGCCTTGGCTTCTTCTCTGGCCGCAAGGCTGTGGCCCACACATGGGGACAGAGTGGTGGTGTCATGCACCAGGGCACAGCGGTGGCTGTGGCCAGGCTTCTCTGGTAGAGGCCAAGCTGAGCTCATTCACCTGACATTATACACTGGTCACCTACTGTAGCCATGCCTATCCCTAGGACCAGGCGCGCACCGTCCTTGGCAGACTAGGCCCTGTCCCACACTCTGTCCAAGGACACACCACCCAATGGGCAAGCGGTTAGGACAATAAAAGAGTGAGCAGGTGAGCAGAAGACCCACCCACCTCAGGACAGGTGAGGCACAGTGAAGATATCTGCCTGCTGGGCCCCTCCTGATCCTGCACAGACCTTCATAGACCACTCCCTTGTCGTTAGTGACAGGGAGGTCTTGGTCACTCTGATAAGCTGGCTCCTGGTAGGCCTGGCTACCAAACTTGTAGCCAGAAAGTTTGGGACTTTGGGCCAGTGGACTTCCAGTGAGGGAGAAGGTTAGAGATTGATTTTATTCACTTAGCCAAGGAGATATCGACCACACCCACAAATGAACCCCGGGGCTCTGAGGTTCCTGGTGGCTTCCTGGTGTGAAAGGTGAGGTTCAGGGCTGGCAGGGCCTGACTTCCAACACAGCTGGCATTCCAGCTGCACACTCACTCCTGTGCACATTGGACACTTAACTGTGCTCCTATGCACAGCTCAGAGGAAGCTCAGCCCAGACTCACCCCAGTCCTGGCTGCTCCCAGGTCTGGCTCTGGGGAAGGGAGGGGAAGCCCCTCCTCTCACTCACCAGATCTAGAGGAGCACTGCCTCTGAGCTGTTCTCAGAGCTTATTCAATGGGCCAAGGACCAAGTTCATGCCAGGTGTGGGCTAAGCTCAGGAAGACAGCAGGACACAGGGGAGTAGAGAGGTGTGTAGCTTGGACTGGGGCCCAGGGCACTGTGTTTGCATACACATACATACACATGTGCACACGAACCCAATGCACCTTCATGACACAGATACAGGCACATGTGTGCACACGTGACACACATTGGGGATAAAAAAAATGATACTTTATGCTGGACCTGAGACTGCTTCAGGTCCAGCATCAAACACAGGGCCTTCCCGTCTTCTGCCACCATTCTTCCCTCAAGGCAAGCCATAGAGACCAGAATTATTCTTCTCCAAGATGGGTCCCCAAAGCAGCCATGAAACATAAGAATGCTACTCTAACTCCCCTAGCCCCACCAACACTCCCGCAATAAAGAAATTCTTCTGACCTGCCTGGCTTAACGGCAGATCATCAGGCCCTTATTACAGAAGGAATGCTGCAGAGTGGCCCGAAGAGCCTGCACAGACAGGCCTGGCTGGGCCACCCCTAAGTTCACTACCATCAACTCACACACTTCTTTTCCAAAAAAACTTCCAATTTTATGCTCAGACCTGAGCATAAAAATGGGGAGTTCACCCTGGGTCTTTGGGTCTTCATTCTGAAGCCTCTTGTATTACATAAGACGATGATCAAGTAAATTTGTTATGCTGGCTGGGCACAGTGGAACACACCTATAATCCCAGTGACATGGGAGGCTTAGGCAGGAGAATTGTAAGTTCAAGGCTAGTCTGGGTGACTTAAAATTCTGAAAGGGATGGGGAGGGGATTAAATTATGCTGTGTGCTTGTACAAGTAAGTAAAAATGAATCCCATTATTATATATAATTATAATGTATCAATAAAAATTACCATTAAAAAATAAAAAATAAGGGGCTGGGGTTGTGGCTCAGTGGCAGAGTGCTTGCCTTGCATGTGTGAGGCACTGGGTTTGATCCTTAGCAACACATAAAAAATGAATAAATAAAGATATTGTGTCCATCTACAACTAAAAAAAAAGAATAAAAATTTAACTTAAAAAAAGGACTGAAAAGTATAGCTCAGTGGTAGAGCTCTTGCTTGAGGCTTTAGGTTCAGTCTCCAATACCACTACATAAATAAATAAATAAATAAATTGGTTATGCGTGTCTCCTGTTAACCTGCTTTTGTTATAGAGTGTCAGCCATGATCATCAAGATGGGAAAGAGAGGGATTGTCCTCTTACTGTTCCCCAAAACATGCACACACCACCTACAGACACACATGTGCCCATGTACACAGGCACACTAACATTTGCACACAAACACATGTGTGTGTTCACATGGATGAATGTGTGTGTACACTTGTGTGCATATGAAGCTTGTGAACTCAAACAACTTCATGCACTCACAAATGCACAAACGTGCACATGCAGAGCGCACACTGCCACACCAACATGCTTGCATATGCCCATATACTGAAGGAACCAGGCCACCTCTGCCTGGAGCCCTGGGATTTTCATTGCCCAAAGGTAACAAAGGTAGACCTGGGCTTTCTATTGGAACTTCACAGCCTCCTGGTTTGAATAAACCAGCTGCAGAGGCGTTTGGGGTAAAATTTGGAGAAATCTGACAACAGGCAAGATATGAAATGATGTTCAAAAGCATCACTAATTTTGTTGAGAATAATTATTTACACTGTGGTTTTAGAGGGAACTGTACACTACTGTATCTAGGGGTAAAGTGTCCTGATATTTTTATTTATTTTATTTAAATGTTTAACCTAATAGCTACGCCATTCAGTGGTCACCTCCTAGGGCAATTTGTTATTCTTATAAGGATCTCTCAAGCAACAGAAGTTGGATACTCCAGGAAAGAGGAAGCACTGGCTCTGAAATCAGCCTCAGGCCACCTGCCAAACAAGAGCCTGGGATTCATAGCCTTGGTCTCCACCAGGCTAGATCTCACCTACCTGTCTCTCTCCAGTGGCATTGAGGGCAGCTCAACTTGGGGGCCCCACGGGAAGTCTTTCCTGTCCTCAGGCTGGTCTCGGCTGGGCTCCTCCGGCATGGGTGAGATATGCAGAATGGAGCCATCCTGGGACCAGACAGTTGCTGAGTGAGGCAGGCGGGGATGTGAGAAAACCATGTTATCAAGCAGAGGGTTTCTGAGGGACATGGGAAGGTCCAGGTCCTCCCTGCCACTGCCATGCAATGGGAGGCCAGTCATCTGCACAAAACCTGCACATGGGTATTTATAGCAACTCTTTTCATAATTGCCAAAATTTAAAAGCAACCAAGATGTCCCTCAGCAGGCAAATGGAAAACAAACTTTGGAACAGCCAGATGATTGATGGATAGTTACTTAACACTTAACACAGTCAGTGGACTCCTTAACTCCTGCCCCCACCAAGGAGATCTCCCATATCAAATCCCCAGGGACCATCCCACCACTTCGACCCTGAGCAACAGTGGTATGCAAGGAGACACCTATGTGAGAAACCCTAAAAGTCTATAGGCCTGCAAAGAGTTAAACACATTTATTATGTGACCTGGAAATTCCAGTTCTGGGTCTATACCAAAAGAATTGAAAGCAGGAACTCAAAAGAGACTTTGCTGCTGTGGCATTCTTGCCAAAATGCATCATCATGAGAATTAGCTCAATCAATCTACTCATGGAAAAACACCAGGCCAACACAGAACAGGGACATTCTGCAAAGTAATGGAGGAACAGTCTTCAAGTGTCAGACCTGGGAGAAGGAGAAAGACCAAGGAGCCATCCCAGACTGAGGGAGATTAGGGAGACATGACTGCTAAAGGAAAAGTGGATCCTGAGTTGGGTTACAGACCAGAAAAGGACATGAGTGTAGAAAAGCATTGCAGAAGATGCTCCTGTCACCCCATCACTTAAGAGACAACAGGGGCTTAGGCCAGGACACAAACAAGAGGAGCTCATGGTCCTTACTAAGGAATGCAAAATTCTATGGCCACTCTGGAGGACAGTTTATCACTTTCTTTTTTTGTTTTTGTAGTACTGAAAGTTAAACCCAGGGCATTCCACTTGCAAAGCAAGTCCTCTGCCACTGAGCTACATCCCCAGCCCAGTTTGTCAGCTTCTTACAGAAGTAAACTTACTCTTGCCACATGGTCCAGCAATCATGCTACTTGGGATTTACCCAAAAGCATTAGAAACTTACATCTGCACAAAACCTGCACATGGATATTTATAGCAACTCTTTCCATAATTGCCAAAATTTAAAAGCAACCAAGATGTCCCTCAGCAGGCAAATGGAAAAACAAACTTTGGAACAGCCAGATGATTGATGGATAGTTACTTAAACACTTAAAAAAAAGTGATCAAAGCATGAAAACACATGGAGGAAACATTAAATCCCTGTTACTAAGTAAAAGCAGCCACTCTGAAAAATCTGTTGTATGACTCCAACCATATAGTTTTGGAAAAGGCAAAAAGTCAGAGGCAAACAACCAAAAGATTGGTGGTTGCCAGGATCTGGTGGGGAGGGAAGGATGAGCAAGGGAGCATAGACGATGCTCATGGCAGGGAGACTGCTGGACGACAATACCATGGCAGGCACTTGCCTTCTAAGTGACCAAACCTACAGCATGACACTACAAATGGATTCTACAGTAAACTGTGCCTCTGGTGATAATAATGTGATGGCATGTCCACTGATTGTAGCAATGGACCACTGTGGTGCCATGTGGGGTGTGGGTAACGGAGGTTCGTGTAGGGGTGAGGGAGATGGGAACTCTGTGCTTTCTGTTCCACTTTGTTATGAACCCAAAACTTCTCTAAAAGAGAAAGTTTATTAAAAACAAAAGACAAAAACCAAAGTGAGACAGATGTCTGGAAAGGATGGGGAAGCAGGGCAGAGCAGAGGCTTTTCTCAAACAGAAGCAGATATGCGAGAGGTAACTGAGCCCACAGACCCAGGAGAGCAGCCCAGCACCCTGACTCATCCTGCTCTCCATTGGAAAGCACAGACAGTGTACTGCCAGAGCCTGAGCAGGGGAAGGGGGTGGGGTGGGGAGTGCTTTGGCTGAGCCTTCCTCATGCCATGCATCGCCCACCCCGGCTAAGGTCTAGAAGTTTCTTCTTTCTTTCCTCTGGAGAGTTAAGTCCAGGGTCTATGGTCTGGGGACATCAGGCCTCCTTTATGGTATGCGAAGATCAGGTACAGCAGCATTCATGCTCAATAGCCAATTCAGAGGCTACCTCAAAGCCCTCTCCCCTGCAAGCTCACCAAGCCCATCCTGACAAGACACCCAGAGCAAAGAAAGACCTAACTCTTGAGATCTCGCCACGGGTCCCAGAGGACACTTCTCTAGGTCATCAAGGCAATAAGGCCCTCTGTTCAAGGAAACTCAGGAATCCCTGTTGGGCTTTGCCACTGGCAGAAATGCTGGTAATAGCTAAGGATTAGAGAGGTCCTAGGAGACAGAACAGAGTGGCCTAGTCCTGTGAGTGGACCTCCTCCACTATCTCTGGCCAAGCCATGTCCATCAGAGCCCAGGGAGGGCTGGCCTCATCCTGAAACCTGCCTGAATCCCCAGCCTGTGGCTCGGCCTGTTCTCCACCCTATTGCTCTGGCACTAGGCAGTTGGTCTACGGGTGTTTCCAAATTTTCTCTTCTGTTTCATAGGCCTGGCACAAACAGGCCCCAGTGCCACGGATGGGAGAGGCTGACTATGGCCTGATCCTGGGGCAGGGGTGGTGGGAGATGACTGGCAAGCAGGACTCACCTGGAGGGGCCCAGACATCACTGAGTGCAGCAGCAGCAGGCGGTCCAGTGTGCCCTCGCTCTGCTCCTGGGAGTACAGCCGGTACTGCTTATCCAGAGACTCTGGAACCTGGATACCACTGTCTGAGGGAGCCAGGAAAGCAACACTAGAATGAGGAAGGACAACCCCTAGAACCAGGCAAAATGTCCACTACTTGTTACAAGACAGTATTTTGTATGGGAAATTTGAAGGCAAACACTCCAATCTGATAGAAGAGGCTTTTCTGTTACATTGTCTTTGCTTCTGTCTACTTTAAAAAAAAATTGTTCTTGTCTTTGCAGTGCTGGATATTGAACCCAGGATCTTACATGCGGAGGAAGTGCTCCACCACTGAGCTACACCACCAATCCAAGTTTAAAATTTTTCTATTATGTTCATATATTGCCTTTCAGTCATAAAATATTGTTATTAACAATTCTTAAAAATACTTTTATTTGTAGATGGACAGAGTACCTTTATTTTATGTATTAACTTTTATGTGATGCCGAGACTCGAACCCAGTACCTCACACGTGCTAGGCAAGCGCTCTACCACTGAGCCACAATCGCAGCCCTATTATTAACAATTCTAAAGTACAAATAAAACTTAAGTTAAAAATTAAAGGACCTGGGGCTGGGGATGTGGCTCAGTGGTAGATTGCTTGCCTAGCCTGTGTGAGGCACCAGGTTCGATTCTCAGCACCACATAAAAATGAATAAATAAAAAAAGTATTGTGTCCATCTACAACTAAAAAAAAAAAAAAAAAAAAAAAAGAGTTAAAGGACCAGGGCTTGGAATTTAGTTCAGTTGGTAGAGTGCTTGCTTTGCAAGCACAAGGCCTTGGGTTCAATCCCCAGCACCACAAAAAAGAAAAAAAAAAAAAAAGTTAAAAGACCTCTCTTAGGGATCTACCCAAAAGAATTAAAAACATGTCTCAAAGAAAAACTCAAACACAAATTTTATTCACAATAGCCAAACGACAGACCCAACCCCCTTTCCCATAAACAGATGAATGGTGAACATAATGGTTAATCTACACATGGAATATGACTCAGTCATAAAAAGATTATGATGTTCAGGGTGCAGCAGTGCATGCCTGTGACCCCAGCTATGTAGGAGGCTAAAGCAGGAGGATCTCAAGTTCAAGGCCAGTCTGGGAAATTTTATGAGACCTATCTCACAATTTAAAAGAGAAAATAAAAAGAGCAGGGGGGGCTGGAGTTATGTCTCGGTGGTAGAGCATTTGCCTAGAATGTGTGAGGCACTGGGTTCGATTCTTAGCACTACATTAAGTAAATAAATGAATAAAATAAAAATATTGTGTCCAACTACAACTGAAAAAAAAAAAAAGAGCAGGGGGTGTAGCTCAGTGGTAGAATGCCACTGGGTTCAGTCTCCAGTATCATGAAGAAAAACAAAGTTAAAGTAGGAAATTGCCAGGTGTGGTGTTGAACACCTGTAATTCCAGTGACACTGGAGGCTTGGGCAGGAAGATTGCAAGTTAAAGTCAGTCTGGGCTGGGGATGTGGCTCAAGCGGTAGCGCGCCCGTCTAGCATGCGTGCGGCCCGGGTTCGATCCTCAGCACCACATACCAACAAAGATGTTGTGTCCGCCGAGAACTAAAAAATAAATATTAAAAAAAAAATTCTCTCTCTCTCTCTCTCTCTCTCTCTCTCTCTCTCTCTCTCTCTCCTCTCTCACTCTCTCTTTAAAAAAAAAATTAAAAAATAAAAAATAAAAAAAAAATAAAGTCAGTCTGGGTAACTTAGCAAGACTGTGCCTCAAAAAAATAATAAAAATAAAAAAGTGTTGGGGATGTAACTCAGTGGTAGAGTGCTTGCCTAACAGGCACAAGGCCGTGGGTACCATCCCTAGCACTGCAAAAAAAAAAAAAAGAGGAAAAAAAATACAGTTATAGCTCTGACAAAATTAATTTCACTGCTTCCAGGCAAGGTGTTGAGTTATAGGGGACTTGCTATCTTTTTCAGAACACTCATTAATGCTATTATAATTCATGCCTTTTTCTCATAATAAAGAAAATCATGTAATATCTCCCCAAAGGAAAACTATTATGCAATTTGGTGAGTGTTGACTGCAGGGACAAGATGACTATGGTATCTACACACACTCAGGATGCTACACACTTGCACAAACATGTGAACAAGAGCAGACACAGGGGTGGGTATCAGAACACAAAGATGAAGAAACATCTCAATTGGATGGTTAAGAAAGTGCAGGCATTTCTACAGATAAGGCGGTTCATTGTCCCCTTAAAGGGCAGTTTCAATAAAAAAGAAGTCAATGAAAAAGAAGGTAAGGGCGTGTGGCATGCTCATGTGGGTGTAAAACCCCCATCCAAACGCTATCTCTTTGCACAGACCTCTAGAGAGCACACGCAGGGAGTTGGCAGTGGCCAGGCTCCCAGAAGGGAAGGGAGGAGCTGCCTGCTGTCTCTGCTCTGCTGCCACTGGGGACTGCTGGGGTTTGGACCGCAGGCATGGTTCCAGAAAACAACCATGATGAATAGCGCGTCCCAGAGGTGGCCTACCCTGCATCAGCTGCCGCTGCTCCTGGATGACCTGCTCACAGAGCAGCCGGTGCTGGTGGTAGCGCTGGATCACAAAGTCCTTCTGGCACAGCAAGTTCTTCCAGTACAGGCTGTTGGCCTGCAGCTCCGTGTTCTCCACCTCTAGCTCGTGGGCCCTGCACAGCAGCCTCAGCACCTCTCGCTGGTCCTCACTGGTGACTTGCTCAGGCAGCAGCTTCTCCATCTGTGAGGCTTTCTGCTTGGCATGGGCCAGGCGTTGCTCCAGCCCGGCCTGAGGAAGACACTGAGGACTCAGGGAGGACATGGGACCCCGCCAGCCATGGCCGCTCATTCCTATGTGCCAAGGTCTACTGATCACGCTCAGGAGACACACGGTGGCAGGCTCTAGGATGTGCCACTGTCCCCTAGACTTTCTGTCCTCTACTTTCTGCATTCTGACACTTTGATACCTGGGGCCTCACTGATCCTGGAGTGGCAGCCCCTCTCAACTTCTGGACAAGGCAAATGACTGATCCGCGAGCTTTCTCTATGGGACTCTCACACTCTGGGTTACATTCCACCTACCCTAATCTCCCCAGAGCTCGTACTAGACAACTAGGACAGCCCCTAGGCCCAAATTTTCTAGCCAGCCAATCCTAAACCTTACTAGCCTTCCTTGACTGTTTCTTCCTGTAGAAACCACAGTGAAGGCCTTGGCCATGTTGCTTTTCCTGCCTCTTAACCCACCCTGGTGCCCCCCATGTGGCCCTGCATGGCACAGCAAGCCCTCTTCTTGGGAACCACGAGTAGCAAACTTTTTAATGGCAGTCATCTCTTGATCCGTCAGCCCCACTGAACCTCAAGTTTCCTATTGACACGTTGTGTTTTAGCTATAGCACCAGGGCTCACCACTCACCATGTGCCCACATGTTGCCATGGGAAACAGAGATGCCCACTTTCACACTGTGGTGCAGCCCCTACATCTGTCGTATGATGGATGGTCCACAGCAAACGTTCTGGGTCTCCCAAACCAAGCAGCACATGAGAGGAAACAGGAAGGGCCAAGGCCCAACTCCTCCATTATACGCCCATAGACTGCTGTCCCCCTTGTAGGAAATGGGCTGGAAGCCCTGTCAGAGTTCTCCAGAGAAACTGAACCCACAGAAGCCCCATACAGATATAGACGTATGTTGTGTACATGTCTATGCACATGTGTGTATATATACTAAAGTCAACTGAGTGCATATGCTAACCAGGCCTACAAAACACCTTCAGAGCAATGCCCAGTGTTTGATGGCATCACTGCATCCTGTAGCCTGAGGGAATGCATCAAAGTAACCATCATACCTCACAATTCCATCCAGGCCCCCAGAGAGTAACATGTGGGCCAAGCCACCTGGTGAGCCCAGAATCAAGGTCCCCAGGAATGGGTCAGATGACAGTTTCCAAAGCACTGAGGAGCTGCATCTGGCCACCTTCTTAATTGGGATCAACAGGGGACCACATTGGAGGAGTTGGCCCAGCTCCCCAGCTGCTCCCCTCCTACTGGGCATTACTCTTTCCCTGAAGACCTCCCTGACTCCCAGGCTACATTAACAGTCCCTCCCCTCCCTCACTTGCCCCTATTCCTGCATTGTTGCTGTGCTGCTGTACTGAACTGCCATGCCATCTCCTCCCACTAGGTGCGAGCATAAATCATAGAATGTGTCTTGTTCATCTTTAGGTCCCTAGGGCCTGTCATTAACGACACTTAAAACATTGATTTGTGTTTGATTAACTGTTAACTAAGTAGTCAAGTGACAGACTTATCATTTACAGACTCCATTGCATATCAATATTCATGCTTGTTCTTGAAGCCATGCTTTCTTGTTGATGCATATTAGCGGTTCAGGCAGAAGCCATTTTTCTTATTTTTTAGAAGTTGGAGGAAATCCAACTTTGAATTTTGAAATGAAATTGCATGATCCCCATGCTGCAGTCAGATGTGGTAGTATCAAGTTCTTGGTTTGGTTCATAGCTTCTAAGTGAAATCAATCCTACCTGCTCGTAACAACATGATGTCATCAGACACTTTTTGCACTGCCTGAGAAGATACCTGCAAGCATTTACTAACGAGCTGCAACAGTACATGCTTCTGTGGAATCTCCAATATGCACCAGTTCAGCAATTTTCCTGAAGTGAGTCTATTAGATAACCAGCTATTATATAAACAGCTCAAACGTGAAAAGACTTCCATCTCCGGAGAGGAACTTGAATGTGGCTTCCTTCTGATGGTGCCCCTGGTCCTTGCATGACATGCCCAAGACCAGAATCAGGGGAGGAATGAGCCAGATGCCCATGGAATCACTCTGCAAACTACAAAGTGTTCGCTCTGTATGGGGGTTATTGCAAAGGGAATGAGCGAGCTTTGCCATTCCAGGGTGTCCAGAGAAGGCGAGGCAGGCAGAGTCTCAGTGAAGCAGACACTGCCACTCCTACCCCACTTTCACACACACAGACTTCCTGCCCTGAGCTCCCCCTTCACTCCCTGGGGCAGCAAAACTCCTCAGGAGGGGGCAAAGGCATTGGGTCAGACCAGGTCAGGTCCCAGCTCTGCTCCTTCAATTTACTCAATACATCTTTTTTTCTCCTGCTGTACCACTGAGCAACATCCCTAGTCACTTCTATTTTTATTTTGATATAGGGTTTCACTAAGTTGCTAGCCTCAAACTTTCAATCCTCCTGCCTCAGTCTCCCAAATTGCTGAGAGTACAGGTGTGCGCCACCATGCCTGACTTAATTTATATCTGCACCTCAGTTTCTCATCTCTAAAATGATTGTGATTGACTTTATTCCATGGGATGAGCTGATGTTCACAAAGAGCCCACCCATCCATTGGTTCATAAGCACCATCCCAGTTACCATGAAAATGCTGCATCTCTCTCCCTCACCTTGAGAGCCGCAGTTTTCCGCTGCTCAGCTAAAAGCAGGCCGACTTCTTCTCTGGCCAGAACCACTTCGTGCGGCTCCACAGACTCGCCCTCATCCCCATCAGCATCTGCAGGCTCCTCATCCTTCTCTGGGTCACCCTTGTCCCTGGGCACGTGGTGGTGGGTCTTCTCCCATTCCCAGCTGTAGCACGGCAGAGGGGACAGAGTGCAAGCCACACCAGGGGCAGGGAGTCCTGGTGCCTCAGGTCCCAGAGCCTTTCTTGGCCCCAGCTGGCTACCTCACAGGTGTGGACATGAAAATGGAGCAGAATTGGATCTTCTGTATGATCTTTTCTCTACATATGATTTCCTCCCTGCTTGCCCAGGACTCCCTACAGCCACCTTGACCTTAAATGTGCCCCTGCTGAGCCTCAGTTTCCTCACTATAAAGCTGTATAATGGGGCTGGGGTTGTAGCTCAAAAGTAGAATTCTTGCCTAGCATGTGAGAGGACCTGAATTCAATTCTCAGCACCACATATAAATGAATAAATAAAATAAAGATCCATCAGCAACTAAAACAATAATTTAAAAAGCTGGATGATGACAGCCTGCAGGTTCTGGGGCTCTGTGATGATAACTGTGACAACTCAGGGCTCTGTGCAAGGTGCCACATTAAATCTAAACAGGAGGATCCCATGGAAACTATGCAAGAAAGAGGGATAAAGGAAGTCAGGGCAGAAGATGTCTGGCCAGAGAAGGACAAGACAGTGAGCATGTTTTTAAAATCTAGAATTCCTCTAATATAAGTCTTGTGCTGTTTGTGTCATTGAAAATAAGAAAAGAAACAGAAAGGAAGGAGAATAAATATAGGTAGAACTGGAAGTAGAGGATAAAGGAAAGAAATGAGTTTAAATCCCAGGGCTGTTTTAAATGACCCATAGTGGGTAGCTGTGTGTCCTAGTTTGTCCAGGGCAGTTGAGGGGATACCTCTTGTTCCAGTGTAATGGTAAATAGTGCCCCTTTTGCCCCCAAATGTGTCCTAGGGTAAATGATGGATGTCATGGTCAGTCTCTAATGTGGTCACTCTCCCCGCAGCAGGGATGGACAGGGAGCAAGCGTGCAATGGGAGAAAGAGCTGAGGCCCAGGAGAAGCAACACCATCTGCAAGCTGATAGCTCTCTAGGACTCTTCCAAAAATGGTGTTGATCCTTGCCAACCCTCAGGGATGACCCTGAATCACAGCTTATGAGAGAAAAAAGGGGTCTGGAAGTTTCTCCTACCTGGCTCTGCTTAGCCACTGGAGCAGAAGAGTAGGGGGTGAATGGGCAAAGCAGACTGACCTTGGCTGATATCCTTCTGGGGCAACACAGGCAGGAGAGGATGTATGGGGCTCCCACCAGTGGTCCCCACTACCTCAGGCGGGGACCCCTGCCCAGGAAAGACCGTGCTGGGTGTGTAGGATACACAGCAGGCAGCCACACTCACTCTGCGATGGTCAGCAGGTGGCGAGACATGTCCATGTGCAGCTCGATGTTGGTGTTCTCCAGCTCCACCAGGCTGCGCCGCATCTCCATCTGCTCCTTGAAGGCCCCGATGAGTTGTGCCCGGATCTTATTCATCTGCAGGCGGCTGTCCTCCTCTGTGTCGTGGGGGGTGATTGTGACTGCAGGCAGGAAGGGGGATGGCTGTACCAGGAGCAGTTTGGCTGAGCCAGGGTTGAACCCCATGCTCACCCACCATGGAGGGGAGTGATACATGTGTGGATGAATGGAAGATGGCTGGCTGGGTGGGTGGATGGATGGTTGCATGGATGAATACACATGTGTGTGGGTAGAAAGATGAGTAGGGCCTGGGCACAGTGGGCACCACCTGTAATCCCAGTAATTTGGGAGGCTGAGATAGGAGGATTATAGATTGGAAGTCAGCTTGGACAACTTAGTGAGGCCCTACGCAACTTAGCAAAATTCTGTCTCAAAATTAAAAAATAAAAAGGGCTGGGGATGTGAATCAGTGGTTAAATCCCCAGTATTCCCTGCAGGGAGTGGGCAGGGAGGAAGGAGGAGAAAAACAAGGAGAAGGAGAAGGACTGGTAAGTAGGAGGGTGCATGGATGTGTAGATGGATGGATGGTTATTCTGATAGATAAATGGATAGATGACTTAGAAGGATTAAAACCCTCTCTTTATCTGGTTTCTGGTCAAGTGTTTGGCATTTGAGTCTCAGTAATTCAAAGAGGGGCAAGGTTGGGCTAGCCATTCTAGTCTAGACCTTATTTTCTCAGCAAAACCCTGCCAGATCCTCACTCTGCATCTGCCCCTTGCTCTGATAACACCCTGGCTTCTCCATCACAGTCCTCTACATGTCTGTAATTAGGTGGTATTTTGTAATAAATACTTCATATCTGTTTTCCTTCTAGACTGTGAGCTCCACAGAATAGGAGGAAACTTATGCTTTCTGTTTCAGAAATAGTTAACCAGTAATTAATCAATGGCTTTTTTTTGTTTGTTTTTGTTTTCTCACGTTGCTGGAGATTGAACCCAAGTCCTTATTCAGGCCCTGTGGTCTTCCCACAGGGTAGCTGTGCCCCAGTAGGTAGCTGCACTCTAATTTATGTAATTTGTTGCCTGTCCCCGTGACCTAAATATCAAGGAGTCTGAATTGATGAAATAAATCGTGATGTGTCCAGAGAAGTCACTACAACCATACCAGCAAGATTTGGGGAGCACGGTACCCCAGATAACGCTCATGGAGTAATGTTCCAGAGTCCACACATCAGTGCCCTACAGCATAGCAGGACCTAAGGAGAACCTGTCATGACCTCAGATCAGCAAGAGACCACCTTAGACCAACTCTAATAAATAAGAGCCAGCAGAGAAATTATCATGGTGTGACTCTCTGTTGACCACTGGTCCCAGAGCCCAAGCTTCTTGATAATTATCTAGCTTAGTGAATTCTTTGCAACATCACACTTCCTATTCTACTCACCCCCAAGTCCCTCTGGCCCTCAAAGTCTCACTAGCCCTGGGAATTTAGCCTGCCGTCAATTGCAGCATCCCTTCTTTGAGTTCCCTTCACCAGCTCTTCTGCTTCATCAGAATTCTCACCTTTCCAGAACAGATCCTCTGTTCTCAGGGTAGCTATGACCCACAAGCCCCAGAGTGCCCATCTCAGAGCTGGAATGAGCAAGCTGGGATGCCTCCTATGGAATGTGGTATTATGGAGGGTGGGGTGGGCTATCATGCAGACAGATGACCCCCAGATACGTGGCTGGGGAAGAAACGTGTAAAGAAAAGTAGCTACTAGCAGGGCTTGGTGGCACACAACTTGTAGTTCCAGCTACTTGGAGGCTGAGGCAGGAAGATAACTTGGGCCCTAGGGTTTAAGACTAGCCTGGACAACATACCCAGATCCCATCTCAAAAGAAAAAACTTTAAAAATATACAGGAGGATTGTGTAGGTTGTATGTAATATTATGACATCTTACACAAAGGACAGAACATCTGAGGACTTGTATATTTAGGGGGACTGGAACTGATTCTCCTCAAATACAGAGCAATGATTGTATTCACATGAGCAATATGAGAACATATTTTTGTTGTTAAAATTTCAAATAATACATCAAGAGTCAAAAGACCCTCTTGATCATCTGATCACCTTCTCTTTCAGACCAGTCCCCTCCTCACCAATAACTATGGTTATCATGGTTCAAGTCTTTCCTCTGCACAGTTGTGACATGGGCATGTCTATGAAGTTAAATGGGGTTTTGTGTTTGGCTTTGGGTGTTCATTTATAGCCTCAGATGGTGGCCCTATTCCTTCCCGTGCTTCTCCCCAGCTATGTGTCTGGGGGCCATCTGCCTGCATGATGCTCACCCTATCCTACGAAACAGGCACAGAGCATTCCATAGGAGGCCACCCCAGCATTCTCATTCTAGCCCTGAGATGGGTACTCTGGGGCTCGCTGGTCACAGCTTCCCTGAGCACAGAGGGCCTGTCCTCTCTGAGAGGCATGAAGGGGCTAACTGCTAGGTTTGTGCTCACCAGGGCTCCCAAAGACACACATTAACACACACTCTTGTGTTAATCCAATCCCATTTTACAATCCCAATAACACTGCTTAAGGCTATCTTTCCATACTTAAATTTACATTATTTTATATTATCTATTTAATAAACATTTCAGTTACCTGGCATTTTTTACAAAATATTTTTTGTTGTAGATGGGAAAAATACTTTTATCTTATTTATTTATTTTTAGGTGGTGCTAAGGATTGAACCCAGTGCCTCACACATGGTAGGCAAGTGCTCTACCACTGAGCTATAGCCCCAGCCCATGTTACCTGACATGTTAATTTTAGCTGGTCTGAGAAGTGAAAAGTGAGAAGTGAAACTTATTTCCAACTTGCATCTCTGCTTTCTAGTGCATTTGAGAATCTTTCCATATGTTTACTGTCACTAAGAATTCTTCTATGAGCTAGGCATGGTGGTGCATGCCTATAATCATAGTGGTTTAGGAGGCTAAAATAGGAGGATTGTGAGTTCAAAGCCAGCCTTAGCAGTGGTGAGGTGCTAAGCAACTCACTGAGACCTTGTCTCTCTAAATAAATTACAAAATAGGGCTGGGGATGTGGCTCAGTAGTGGAGTGCCCCTGAGTTCGATCCCTAGTATCAAACAAACAAACAAACAAACAACAACAAAAAAAAACACCACCACCTACTTCTGGGGGGTGGGGCATGGGAGGATTAGATGAACTCTAGATAGGGCAAAGGGGAGGGAGGGGAAGGGAGGGGTCATAGGGATAGGAAAGATGGTGGAATGAGATGGACATCATTACCCTAAGTACATGTATAAAGACATGAATGGTGTGACTCTAATTTGTGTACAACCAGAGATATGAAAAACTGTGCTTTATATGTGTAATATGTAATACATTCTGCTGCCATATATAACAAATTAAAATAAATAATAAAAAAATAAATTCTTCTATAAATTGACAGTGCTTTGCTCCTTTTTAAAAACTGAGCCACTTATTCTTTTTTTAATATTTATTTATCAGCTTTTTAGGTGGACACAATATCTATATTTTATTTTTATGTGGTGCTAAGAATTGAGCCCAGTGCCTAACGCATACTAGGAGAGCACGCCACCACTTGAGCAACATCCCCAGCCCCCATTTACTCTTTTTTATTGATTTTAGAAGTTCTTTATAAATTTTGGCATGTCATACCATCTTTTTTTTTAATACCTTTATTTATTTTTTTTTTTTGAGAATTTTTAATATTTATTTTTTTTTTAGTTCTCGGCGGACACAACATCTTTGTTGGTATGTGGTGCTGAGGATCGAACCCGGGCCGCACGCATGCCAGGTGAGCGCACTACCGCTTGAGCCACATCCCCAGCCCAATACCTTTATTTTGTTTATTTATTTGTATGTGGTGCTGAGGATCGAACCCAGAGCCTCGCATGTGCTAGGCAAGTACTCTACCGCTGAGCCACAACCCCAGCCCTAAGACATACCTTCTTAACAGAGCAAAGAATATGTATGTACATGCATATCTACTGAATTTGACTTTAATAGAAGTTGTTTTTTTTTTTTTTTTTTTTTTGTACTAGGGATTTAATCTTAATCCAGGGGCACTCAATCACTGAGCTACATTCCCAGCCCTTTTTCTTTATTTTGAGACAGGGTCTTACTAATTTGGCCAGAGCCTCACTAAGTTGCTAAGGCTGGCCTCTAACTTGCAATCCTCCTGCTTCAAACTACTGAGTTGCTGGGATTACAGATGTATGCCACTGCACCCAGCTTTGATAAAAATATGCTTGAGTGTTCTTAACTTGCTGACAAATTTTGTCATTTTTTAAACTTTTTTAGGTGTAGATGGACATAATATCTTTATTTTATTTATTTATTTTTATGTGGTGCTGATTGAACCCAGTGTCTCACATGTGCTAGGCAAGTGCTGTACCACTGAGCCACAACCTCAGCCCCAAATTTTGTCATCTTAATGTCAAACTATGTTGTGCTTCCAGACTTAGGAGGAAACTAACTGAATGAAACTGACTTGTGGAGCACAGAGGACATGGAAAACTGCCTTATAGGTATGGGGTGTCACTTTGGAATGATGGAAGTGCTTTGGAGGTGGAGGCTGCACAAAATTGTGACTGGACTAAAAGCCACTGGATTGTTCACCTTAAAATGGTTGATTTTAAGTGATTCCACCTCAGTAACATAATAGGCATCAGAAGCAACCATCAGGGAAGTTAGAAACTTAATGCCTTGACTTTGCAACTTTTTTGTAAATCTAAGAACTAATTCAAAATAAAATTATTATCTTTTAAAAAGCTGAATTAGAAGTTTAGAAAAATGAAAAGTTGAGAGAACAAAGAGAAAAGGAGAAGAAATGTTAAACAAAGAAAGAAAAACTGGGGGCTGGGGATGTGGCTCAAGGGTAGCGCACTCGCCTGGCATGCATGTGGCCCGGGTTCGATCCATAGCACCACATACAAACAAAGATGTTGTGTCCACCGAAAACTAAAATATTAAAAATCTCTCTCTCTCTCTCTCTCTCTCTCTCTCTCTCTTAAAAAAAAAGAAAGAAAAACTGAAAAATTAGAGAAAAGCAGAAAATAATCCAATTCTATTTTACAGGAGCAGAAACTAAAGCTGGGGTTATGGGTTCCCAGTTAGGTAGCGTCTGAGTGAGGACAAAAGCCAATGGCAGGGTCACTGAGTCACTCTTTGAATGAAGATGCTCATAGTGAACAAGGTACCACATGCTTAGGCTAGGAGAAGGAATGGGTCTGGTGGTCAGGGATGCTGGCAGGGGGACAAAGCCACTGAGGCCAGCAAAAGGCACGAGGCCTGCACTCATACTACCTTGTACATCTGGGACGCCAGATTCGCTTTTCTTCTTCTCTTGTTTCTCAATTTTTGATTTAAGGTGTTCGATCTCCCTGCGTAGGTCAGAGATGACATCCGTGTACTGTGCGATGCGGTAGGAGACATTCAATAGGTTGCGCTTGACCTAGTGGAAAGGACATGTGGCCTAGGTCAAAACTGCATGGGAGATGATGTATAAACATGCTTAAGTTATAATCTTTAAAGTAATATTCTCTGCCTTGAAAAGGAAGGAAATTCTGATCCGTGCTACCATATGGATGAGCCTTGAGGACGTTATGCTCAGCAAAATAAGCCAGTCACAAAAGGACAAATACTATATGATTCCACTTCTCTGAGGTCCCTAGAGCAGTCAAATCCACAGACAGAGAGCAGAATGGTGGGAGCCCAGCTGGGGAGGAGTGTCTAGTGGGCAGGGTTCCTGTTTCTGTGATGAAGTTCTTAGGTGCTTGTCTCTTGGGCAGCTTTCATGTCACCCCAAAAGACCTCACCTGAAAGCCCTCTTTGCTGAAGTTCCTTTAATTCAGTATTCTCTGTTACCTTTGCCATAGCAGCATGTGGGGAGCCACTCTGAATGATTCTGCCTTCCATCCTGGAGCAGAGAAGCTTTGACTGGTCACTACATCTCGTAGTGACCTGGACATTCCCCTGGTCCAGGAAGGTTGAAGACGCGTCTTCAGATGTAGGTGTGTCGCCCCATGGATTGAGCTACCCTCACCTATTCCTGTGTAATACTACCCCTTTGCCCTGTTTGGGACAGACTGTTTCATGGAAATACCCTTTGTGTGTCCCCTTCTCTTGCTCTGCCTTTGGTTGTGGCCTTCCTAGGTGATAGTCAACCTGCTGACAGCAGACATCTCAAAGCTAGACTCAACCCCCTGAAACTTGTCCCCTTGCTTCATTTGCATGGCTTCTCCTCAATAAAAGGGTTCAGCATGAGCTTGCTCTCTCTCTTTTTGCGGACCCTTAAGATCAAAGGAGCCATCACAAGACCCCAAAGAAAAAGGTATCTCTGTCTCCTGTGTGGTTATTTCATGCAGCTCAGTTCACCCGGAGTGACCCTGAGTTTTTGTCACGTTCCACGTGACATGTGCTTCAGTTGTCCAGTCTGTAAAATGGAGATAAAATAGGATACACCTCCTAGAGTTTCTGTGAGAATGGAATAAATTAAACTACAGGGAGAGTTTACAGCCATGCCTAGCACATAGATAGAGGTGCCCATGGCCTAACTCAGAACATGTGAGTATGAACTTATTTGGGAAAATGGTCTTTTAGATATAATTGACCTCAAAATGAGAACATCCTCAATCAGGGTGGATCCTAAATCCAATGCCAATTGTCCTTTTAAAAGAAGCAGGTGTGGTGGTTCGTACCTATAATCCCAGCTACTCAGAGGCTGAGGCAGAACAATTGAAGTTTGAGGCCAGCCTGGGCAACTTAAGGAGACTCTGTCTCAAAATGAAATAAAAAGGGCTTGAGGTGTAGCTCAATGGTAGAGCACTTTCCTGGCATGTGTAAGACCCTAGTTTTGATCCTCAGTACCACCAAGAAGAGAAAGAGAGGGAAGAGAGAAACGAAGAAAAAAGGGGAGGCCCCGTGAAAATGGAGAGAGATGGGGAGAGGCAGTCATAAGCCACAGGACTCCCAGAGCCTCTTGAAGCTGAAGGGGGAGGAGGATCCTCCCGTAGAGCCTTCAGAGGGGCTCAGAAGGAACTGTCCACACCTTCATCTCTGACCTGTGAGAGACGAAGTCACCTAGTTTGTAGTAACTCATTGCTGCAGCCACAGGAAGCATGCAGATGTGGGTAGGTAAAGTCTCTACAAGGGTTGGCTGTTATTTCATCTCTCCACTGCAGAGACAATGGAAGTGGGCACAGAGGTCACTAGCCAGGGACAGCAGTGCAGAAAGAGACCCAAGCCATCTAGCTGCAGGGTCTGTGCATGACAGCCACCCCCAGCAGTGAGCATAAGTGTAAAATGTGGGAATGAATGAGCAAATGAATGAATGAGTGAGTTAGCAAATGAGTGAGAAAATGGGTGGGTGAGCAAGTAATGAGTGAATGAGTAAATGAGTGAATGAATAAATGAACAAGAGAGTGAATGAATCAGTGAGTAAACGGACGAGTGAGTTCAAGAGTAAATGAATGTTCCTATGTACATATATGAACACACAACCAATGTGATTCCACATCATGTACAACCAGAAGAATGGGCAGTTTTCCTCCATGTATGTATAATATGTCAAAATACATTCTACTGTCATATATAACTAATAAGAACAAATAAAACAACAACCACAAAAAAGGAGTAATGAATGAATGAGCAAGTGAGTGAGAGAGGGAATGACTGAGTGAGCAAGCCAGGGACCTTACCCGCGTCTTGATGTTCTTTGCCCTGTAGGCATAAAGTAGTGTGGTCCGCGACTCCTCGAAGCTGGTACTTGCTGGGCTAATGTGGGCAATCATTACTGTGCGGCTGTTCCCTCCCAGGGCATCCTGCTTGGGTGGAAGCCACTGAGTTGGGGTGATGGGAGTCCCGTTCCCCTCTGGCCAGGGCAAAGCCTTCCCCCAGCCACCACCAGACCTGCCTGGACCAAATCCTGAAAAGGGCCAATGATGTTTGGGAATAAGGGGCTAGTGACTGCAGGATGAAGTGGGACCCATTCCAGGCCCACCTTGTCTTTTTTCCGCTCTGATAAGAGCAAATTAGACCAAGAGATGAAATTTATAGGGACATTTATTTACTGCTTTGCCTATGTGTTTATTGGTACCCTGCCTTGCTGTAGAATAAGGTGACAGCATTCAGATCAGTAAAAAGAGGTATCTTCTCACATCATAGCCATCTGGGATGGGACTAGCAGCCACAGGGAAGCAGTAGGTTCCTTGTCACCAGGGGTTTGCAAATAAAGCTGGACTTTGCTGGGGGCAGGGAGTGGATGGGGACAAGTGACCAGGGTAGTTTCATGGTGTTCTCCTGCCTTCAGAGGTTCCTGGAAGGACCCTGATTCTCAGGCCTGGGCATCACTCCTGACAGGTGACTTAATTCCTGAGAGACACGGTCACCCACTGAGGCCCACACAGCCTAGCCAGCCAGGAGCACTCACCTTCAACAGACGCGTGAGTTTGCTATCGCGGAAGTTCACATACTGCGCCCGGCTGCCACCCTTCTCACTGAGCGCGTTAATGCAGTTACCCAGTGCTAGCAGCGAGCGGTTGATGTGTGCGCCCTCCTTCATCCTCTTGCCCCGGTTCTGGGTCTGTGCAGGAAGAGGCCAGGCTGAGCAGGTGGCTCTGGGCCCATTCATTCTTTCCACCTCCACTTCTCCATCCCCAGGGAGGGGACAAAGGCCTGGAGGCAAGGGAGTGAAACAGCCCCCATCCAGCCCTGGTCCTGGTGCGGTTGTTCTCTGAGAGCTCTTGGGGCTGGAAGACACCCTTGGCATTGTGCAGTGGAGTGGCACACAGCATTCCCAGTGATGCTGGGCTCTGACCCATGTGCAAAAGATGCTCATTGTTGGATGAGGTAAACACAGACAACAGAGACGTCTGTCCAGAGAAACCCACTTTATATTAGAAATAGGTTTGTGGGGTTTTGCCTGGGAAGACCTGCTCCTACCCTGGCACTCTCTGGTCCTACAGGCCCCCTCCTTTGAGGGCTCCCACCCAGCTCTCTGAGAGGAGACCACAGCCCCAGCCTTCCATACTTTCCAATGCCATCTTCTTTGTTTACTTCAAATCACTAGCTTTCTTGGAAACCATTCACTTTTCATGTGTTCAGTGTTTTTCACCTGATATTCCACAGAATACAAGTTCCACAAAGGCACCACCTGTCACTTGTTGGCCATGTGTTCCCAGAGCCCAGACATCTGCAGACCCCTAGACACAGCAGCATGCCAAATCAATGCATACGCAATAGCCCTGCACACACACTCTTAAGTCCAAGCTGCCTCAAGAAAGTGACTCCAAAATACAGTCACTGCAGGGAGGGATTTTTATTTTCCTCCTTTTGCCTATCCATATTTTCCAAATTTCTTGCCCTTTATGTTTAAAATCAGAAAAAAAAATTTACTATTGCTTTCTTTTTAAGGGCAGAATTTTGGAGTCCTGAAAACATGGTTTGAGAATGACTGAAACTACTTATTGCTGACAAATCTCCCTGTCTGTGTTCCTATTCACTCAAAGGGACAGTGATGGTGATAATTTCACAGAATAGTGTATGGAAAGGCAGCATGGAGCAGGTACCCAAGAGAGCAACAAATATAGCTGTTGCTCTCACTAAGCAGAAGCCAGTGCAGGGTAGGACTTGGGCTGCCAGCATGGCCTAGAGCCAGGGCAGCCACTTGTATCACATGTCTGTGAAAGACCAGGGCATTTCTCAGACACCTTGTGCTGTCTTATGTGAGTGGTTTTCTTTGTAAGAGCAGAGCAGACCTC
The DNA here is from genome assembly GCF_045843805.1 of Urocitellus parryii. NCBI lineage: Eukaryota > Metazoa > Chordata > Mammalia > Rodentia > Sciuridae > Urocitellus > Urocitellus parryii. Next base: position 37,357,632 of record NC_135539.1, read on the forward strand.
AGAGACAGTACATCTAGGCCACTGAGTAAACACTAAAACACCAAAGCCAGAGAGGGACGGTGGCAAGCCCAAAGGCACACGCTAATATAGAGCAAAGTGAGGGCAGGAATCCAGGACATGGACCCTTTAACTGGTACCCTCTCCCAGAGCCACATTCTGGGAAGACCAGTCTGGTCCCCACTTTGCCTTCTAAGAACACAGCTGCCATCCTAGCTGCTGCCCAGAGCTCAGGGCTCTCCTCCACTGCATTCAGCATTGTATGTGATCTGTCTGTACTAACCATGCCTTCTATTTTCTGCATTCTGATGCTTCAACATCTGGGGCCTTGTTGACCCTGGGGGGACCATCCTCCCAGGGTTAATCAATTCCTAAAGCCAGTAAACTACGCACCTGAGAATTCATTTTTCACTTGCAAACTCACCAATCCATAGCTCATACCCCAACCACCACTGCTATGGGCCCTCATTCTCTGGGCCACCATCCCCCTACCCTAGTCATCCAGGGCCAGGTACAGACAACTAGGGATGCCCCCACCCAGGTCCCAGAGCACCCTGGCATTGTTCAGACTGGCCAACCCTCTGCCTGCCTGTCCTGGTTCTACTCACCTGTTCCTTCCTGGGGAACCACATCAAAATCTCTGCTACAGTCCTGCTCCCACTTCCTCCCAAACCACCCAGTGCTTCCCTTTGTTCTCTGTCTGCTTCTCTTGGGAACTCTGACAAGCTTGGAATGGCAGTCATTCCTTGATCTGCTGGCCCCACTGTGCCTTACAATTTCTGTTAATACATTTTAAAAGAGTCTGACAGGGCCAGGCCCTGCTTTGCTTTAGCAACCTGGGGACCCAGGGAAGGGGTAGATATAGGGCAGTGATAGATCGCCATCCCAACATCCAGGGCATACAGTGCAAACCAAAGTGAGAAAGGAAGTGTCAAAGAAAGAATGGCACGGTTCAGGCCAGACTCTCCCAAGTTCAAAGCTTGGGTAACTTCTCATCACCTTTGTTCATGTCCAGGTCACATTGACTCTAGCCACAGCTCCACATTATGGCACAGGCACAATGCTACCCACCTCAGTCCACATCAGGAGGGGCACATGGACTATGAACATTAAGTGCCTGGTTAATTAGAGGGACATGGAGTGTCACTTGCTGATGACAATGATGCCCCATACAGCTCCATGAGCTCCTTCTCTGGCCTGGCCCTAGGCTAGAGCCTGCCCTTAAGCAATGCTCAGGCCACTGGACAAGAGCTAAGGAGCCTAGTGCCCTCACTTAGACAGGAGGAGCAAGGAAAAAGGAGCCTGGAACTTGGGGAGGGCACTGGGCTGGTGCCCTGCAGTGCCTGGAGCAGGACCTGTAGCCTCTTACACAAGTCACATATATTGTCCCCTCAGAGCCTCTGTCCCCACTGTTCCCTCTGCTGAAATGCTCTTCCTTGTACTTCACCCAGCTCCTCAGGACCTTTTTAGGCTCAGGCCTGAGACCCCATCACCTCTGGCTCCCACAGCCTCTTTGAGGACCCTGACTCTCAAAGACCTACCTCCCTGGATGAAATTGCCCACAAGCAAATCCCAAAAGCTCCAAGTTCTCCAAGGGCAAGCACATGTATGGCTCATGCCCCCGAAGAGCCTGCGGCAAAGGAAGCCCCTGTATCTCTGGGCTCATTTCCCTCAACATTTAGCATGTGCTTCTTCTCCATCAGAAAGATGCACTAGGCACTGGAGACACAGCTAATCAGGGACAGACAAGGTTCCACCAGAAACTGGAAGGGGACAAGACACTAAGGAAGTGATCATAATGACATTTGAAAGGGTGGGCATGGACCTGGCATGCCCTTTCTGAGCCCGCCAGGTCCACCATAAAGAGCCTCCCAAGGCGCGCTTCCTCTGCCAGGTCTGTGCTGCGGCTCTGCTGGTGCACAGTGACCTGCAGCACAGCGTGGGAGCGGGATGACGTCTTGTTGGTGGCTGTGGGTTCCTGCGTGCGCTGCCGATTTCCTCTGGTGAGGAGCTGCATGATCTGAGGACAGAAGCAGGCAGGCGGTCAAGGACTGTCTGCATAGCCACACACCATTTCTAGAAACACCCAGAAAAGAGAAAAAGGATGGCCTCAGGGCTGGGATACTTACAGCAGGAAGGCAGCACCTCTCCCGTGGGAGCAATTCTGAACAACTAGTTAACAGGAGATGCAGAATCCTGGCTCTGGCCACTGCCCATCCTGTCCTCTACCCCACCAGTGAACTACCTATCCCTTCTTCACACAGTCCAGCACAGCTCCACAACACTTTGTAGCATGGAACTCCAGGCAACAGTACAGATTTGCTGGAGTTGGCAGGTGTGCTAAAAACCCATCTGCTATGCTACGGAACTCAAGGCAGTAACCTCAGCTGAGCACCCTGATCATGATGCCCAGGGAGGATCAGCAGAGGCAGCAGATGGAGAGAGAGGATGGGGCTGGAGAAGTACTTGCAACCTGCCTTCATTAAGGGAGTCATCATTAGGGTCAGAATGGCAAATGGATTTGGACCTAAGCAAATTCTGATGCTGTGATTGCTGGGGCACCGTGTTGAGAAGGACCCAGGTCAGAACCACAGGCCAAGGAAAGCATGTGGGATCCATCAGTAATGTCTGCCCTGAGCACCTCAGCAGGTGGATGTTTGCCAGGAGAGGATGGTGGGCTCTGGTGTGTGGCTGCCATCATCCTCACCTCTTGGGCATTGGAGGTGGAGACCTCTGTGATGCCTGCAATCTGGATGCTGCCCTTAGAATCTTCCCTCAAGTCCAGAAACCCTGAGGATGGGTTCAGAAGGTCCTGGATCACTTCATTATAAATCTGGGAGAAGAGAAAGTTTGAAACAAAGTAGCTTTGGTGCAAAGAACTATAAAGACCTACACACCATGGAGGCTTGAACTGCCGGAAAACATCAACCCCAAGGACCAAGGCTTTTTATGGGCCAACCAGCATTTGGGGCAACACACAGAACTGGGGATTTCAAACATACAGCTGTTTAATCTGGTGCCATCATGTCCATGGGGTAATGGAGATGGGGTAACAGGGACAGGTGGGCAGGCCCACCTCAAGATAAGATATAGACACGCTATAGTCCATGTTGTCCCGGGTCTTCTCGATGGCCTGGAAGAGGTCAGTGAGGGTCTGCAGGTAGATGCCAGGCTCCGCATCCATGCCCAGCATGGTATGGGTCTTCCCTGCACCTGAGGAGGGGTGGGAATTCCTGAGCGGGCTCAGACATGTTTTGTTTCTAATATTTTTTTTAGTTGTTGATAGACCTTTATTTATTTATTTTTAAATTTATATGCAGTGCTGAGAATCAAACCCATAACCTCACACATGCTAGTCAAGCACTCTGCCACTGAGCCACAACTCCAGGCCTAACATGTTGTTTTATTTTTTTAAACTATATTATTTATTTATTTATTATTTGTATGTGGTGCTGAAGATCAAACCCAGGGCCTTGCATGTGCGAGGCAAGCGCTCTATCACTGAGCCACAACCCCAGCCCCTGATACGTTGTTTTATAATAAAGAGAATTAACATTGCATTAGGTAAGGAGATGCCTCCCTCTCAGGGATGCTTCAATGTCTCCCTCATCTCTGCACATAAAAGTGAGGAAAAGATTGTTCTTTTCCTTCTAAAGCCTGGCACATGGTAGGGCTTGTTATGCGTATTGAATGAATGAATGGAACAGATGCACACAGCATGACTTTGACCAAGGTGCTTCTTAGGACCTGTCTCCTTGTCTAAACAGTGGTAGGTCAGGGCCTGCCCAGCCCTAACCCTCTGTGGTTCTAGTTTCTAGGCATGAGAGGTAACTTAGCTTTGCAAATGCTTGTTGAACACAACTTGTAACTACAGAAAGTCTATGGGTTCTTGTGGGCAGCAAAGTGTAGGCTTGGGTGCAATTCCAGAATCCCCCCTGGTGACTGTATGACCTTGAGGAAGTTCCCCAAGCCCCCCTAAGCAGCATCTCATCTGTGGAAAAAGAATATTCTACCCACCCCTAGAGCTGCTGAAAGGCTGCTGGGTGCCCCCACACAGGGTCTGATGCTGTTAAGAGAGCCCACTGCCACCAGCCCTGCTTGGTACCTGAGGGGCCGTAGGCAAACACTGTTGCGTTGTATCCAGAAATGACGCCTTCCACTAAATGCTGGATGGTGGCACAGTACACGTCTTCCTGAAGACAGAAGATTAGTCAAAGGACAGTCCAGCCCAAGTCTGACCATCTGACTGCTTGGCGGGGACAGAACCTACAAATGTCTGCTCTCTCTGAACGTGCACAGTAACACACAGGAGAGAGACTAGAGAGAAGCCTGGTGTTGGAAATGCCTGGGTACTAACCCCAGGCTGTCACTGGGTAGTTTTTGGCCACTGCCTCCACCATGCCAAGCCTCGTGGTATGAGACAGTGCTGACCTCACAGGCTGGTTCTGAACGAGGATTAAATGAGAAGGTAGCAGGGACCTGCCACCAGAAGGCCTAATGCATGAAACTACCAAACACAGGTGAGTCTTTCCCAGGGCTTCTGAGAGAATTGAGAGGAGCAAAAAAGAAACAAAGGACTAGAAGGAGGGACAGACTTGGAAGTATGTGAAGAGTATTTGACCATCTTTACAGGCATAAACTGGGATGGTGGGCAGGTAGAACATGATACAAGGCAGCAGTGCCAAGCAACAGGATTGTATGGGTGGTGAACACGCTGTCCACAGGGGAGTCCAAGGAGAGACACTCCAGGGCTGGTGTGTTTTTCAGGTCCCACTGGCCTGACAGAAACAGCAGACACCCCTTATATTGTACCTCCTGGGTGGCCACTCTGGACCTTGTTCTCCACTCATGATACGACCTGTAGCACTGACTGGTCACAGCTCCCCTGAGCCTGGGCTGGAAGACCCCAAAGTTGGCAGTGCCTCCCTTTAGCTTCAAATGTACAATCAGAATCTGGGGTCTGTGGCCCTCTGTGTGACCTTAGGCAGGTGGCTGACTTCTAGAGATCTGTTTCCTCATCTGCATAATGAGGGTGTGTTCCCTTATGTGTCACAGGGTTGCTGTGAGGTTTGTCAAATGAGGCCACTGTGTTTCCAGCAGGCCCTCTGGTGAGCTCTGCAATCCTTGCTGAGATGCCATCCATGGGAATTGGCCTCTGGGGTCCAATGGGCAGACAGCGTAGGTCAGAAAGAGTGGTAGGCTGAAGATGGCCAAACACTCCACCAGTTCTCCACTGAGGTGTGGAGTCCAATTCCTGTACCCCAGAAGGTGACCAGCCTTTAGGACTGGCTCTCTCTGTCATACTCTGAACCCTGGCTTCCTCTATAATGTAGAGTATCCAGGTCCCACTCAGAAGGAGGGGCAGATGACACATTGGACAGTGTTTCGTCCCTTAACTGGTGGTAGTGATGTGAAGTTGAAGGAGTGGGTCTTCACACCAGACCCAAATGCCCAGCTCTGGGCCTCACTATGTGGCTTTACAAAGCCACAGGCACCCCACCTGTGAAGTGGGCATGACAGAGCTTCCACCTGGACTCCCCTTCTGTTCCATGCTGGCTCATTCCTCCCTCAGGTCTCAGCATAAATGTCTCTCCTCAGAAAGGCCCTCACTGCCCACTCCTGCCTGGCCTGGTACAGCCGATGTCACAAATAAGCCTATTTTCCCCTTGCCCTCATCTGCCTCTTCTGCTGGGATGTGTGCCACATGGGGCAGGGACTGTATTTTAATGGGGGGCAGGACAGAGCCCACCTTGTGGAATGAAGTAGTGAGTGAATGAACTAAAGAGAAGCCTCCTGGCAGTGCCAGCACCTAGTGGCCCCTGTGTCCACAGAAGGGCCTCCTACTCTTGAACCCTGGGTGGGTATTTTGGCCACACCCTCCTTGTTCCTGAGGGAGACCTGGGGAGAAGACCGATGAGATGGCCTGGCCACCAGTCCCTCCCAAAAGGCACTGCAGCCCAATGTGGACAGGAGGAGGGCAGATGAATGGGCACCTGTGATGCTTGCTGGTCGAAAACAGTGTCGAAAATGAAGGTGCGCTCCCGTGACCGGTGTGCACGCAGAGGGTCCTCAGGATCCTCATTGGGGTCCATAAGCACAACCACCTGGGAACAACGAGACAGGTGGAGGTCTGGTCAGAACACCAGAAGGGCTCCAGCTCAGGCACCCACCTGGATGAGGTCTGGATTCGAGAAGGGCTTACGTTTTTTGTGCTCAAGTTGGTGGTGTGGTGAGAAACCACCCCCAACCTTAGCACCCCCCCATTCACTTTCTGAGGGGGTGATGTCTCTTGCTATTGAACCACCAAAGCATGACTGTCAGCAACCCCAGGTCTGCTGAGCTCTGCAGCCACATTCACATTCATCCCAGAGATGTCCCTCCAACCTCAGCCTGAGGAGGGCAACCCAGCCACGCTTGGTACAGCCCAGCTCAGCACAACAGGCCAGCATTCTCAGTGCGCACCCTGGGCCAAGGCCTATGTGACAAACCCTTCTATGAACTATGAGGACAAAAGAGAACAAGGGATTTTCCGTAAAAATAAACCATAGGGTGCTGGGCTGACCACCTCACACGTAGTCACCCCACGGTGACTGAGTATTTTCATTCCTTCTCATCTCTTGCCTCTGGTTGGGGCCAGGTGTAGGAGGGGAAGCCAGAAAAAGGAAAGAGAACAAAAGGACCATCCAAACCCTCCATCCATAGCTTTGTTTCTGAGAGCCTGGTCTCTCCCAACCTCCACCAGGTGTCTCCAACCTCACACACCTCACATAAAGACCTCACATAAATACGCAATTAAGAAGCAAAGTGTATTAGGCTCTCTGGGGACAGAGAGGTTCAAAGGAACCTTTCCCAGGGAATTGGGAGGTGAGGAAGACAGTGGCAATTAGAAGCCAAACACATCCTGGCTGGTGGGGACCTGCAACCGTGGAGTTGGGGGACACTGCTGGGCAACACCAAGAGCCCCACCATCTGGCCACAGCCCGACCCTTCCATCTGTTCACAGCTTTGGAAATAGAGGTCCTGGGAGGCAAGGGCCTTCTAGAGGTTGTTGGGGATTTGGTGGCAGGGCTGGGTCCAGGTCTCCAGGCCTGCTCTTGGCTTCTGGCCAGCACTTGTTCCATAATATAAGCCAACCCTCTTTCCTGTATCTTACTTCTCCTTCCAAGGATTGCAGGAACAGACCCACAGCAGGCTCGGCTTGTGTTGCAGGAGAAATCAGACGGGATCTCTGTTAGGAGCTCCTAACCCAGCAGAGCCAGGAAGGGGGTAAATGCTCTGGAGGCCTAGGGTTGTGGCTCAGTGGTAGAGAACTTGCCTAGCACATGTGAGGTGCTGGGGTTGATCCTCAGCACCACATATAAATAAATAAAATAAAGGTTCATCAACAACTACAAAAAAAAATAATAATAATAAAGTGTGCTCTGGAGCCCTGTAGCCTGGATTCCTATTTCTTACCAGCAGGGAGACCTCGGATCCTTTGCCTCAACTTTCCAGGCTTCAGTTTTTTCCTCTGTAACATGGCTATGATCATAGAGCCCACCTGTTAAGAGCTGTGAGGGGTGATGGTGGGAAATCACTGAGTCCTGGGTGTTCAAAAATATCAGCTAGGGTTATGGCTCAATGGTAGAGCACTTGCCTGGCACATGTGAGGCATTAGGTATGATCCTCAGCACCATATAAAAACAAATAAATAAAATAAAGGTTAAAAAAAAGAGTAACTGAGAATCCTGTTAACTTTATATATATGTATCAGCTGCATGACTCTTGGACCAAAAAAATATTTTCTTTTATCATAAAGAACATTATTGAGAAAAATCAGCAAAATATGAGTGTCTATAGATTAGATAATATTAGATCAACATGTACTTCCTGGTTTCGGTCACTGCCCTGAGGTCAGTTACAAGAATGTTCTTGTTTTCAAGAGACATATGCCAAAATGTTTGAGTGGGGAGAGCCCTAATGCCCACCACTTACTCCAAGACTCCAGAAAAAAGGTCTGCACCACAGGGAAATAGGAGAGCAGGCAAACATGGATAGATGTTAACATTTAGAAAATCTAGACACAGGGAATGTGGGAGCCATGTAGGGCTCCTGCAACTTTTCAATGGTCTGAAGTTACTTCACCATAAAAAGTTAAAATAAGGGCTGGGGTTGTGGCTCAGTGGTAGAGCGCTCGCCTTGCATGTGAGGGTGAGTTTGATCCTCAGCACCACATAAAAATAAATAAATAAAATAAAGATTAAAATAAAAAGTTAAAATAAAACATGCCAGATGTGGGTGATGCACACCTGCAATCCCAGTGGCTCAGGAGGCTGAGGCAGGAAGATTGCCAAATTCAAGGCCAGCCTTAGCACCTTAGGGAAGCTCTAAGCAACTCTGGAGATCCTGTCTGAAAAAATACACAGGAGGGCTAGGGATATAGCTCAATTAGTGCTTGCCTTGCATGCATAAGGCCCTGAGTTCAATCCCCAGCACCACAAAAAAATATAAAAATAAAAACGGATGTGGATGTTGCTCAGTGGTTAAGCAACCCTGGGTTCAATTCCTGATTTTTTTATACACACACACACACACATATATATACACACACATATATATATACACACACACACACATATGTTGCAACATAGATGACCCTCATACACCTCAGGCTAGATGGAAGAAGCAATGGGCTGCATCTCCAAGATTGCATTTAAATAAAATAGAGGCAGAAAGTGGACTGGTGGCTTTCAGTGGCAGGAAGGGGGGAAGAGGAATGGGGCCTTCTTTTGGGGTGAGGAAACCATTCTGTCACTGGATAGAGATGCTGGTAACACAGCCCTGAGGATGAATTAAACACCCTGGATGGCGTGCTTTGAATTGGTGAAATGTATGTGATGTGAACTCAGTTCTCAGAGTGAATCATCTACAGTGCACAGCGAGATGCTATGAGCCTGTGTGAAGCACAGGCCCTGCATCTGACATGTCCACTGTTCTCACTGATCTTGGGTCTACACCACCACATCTGCCCATGAGCATGCTGGGGGTGGTATCTCTGTCAGTTCTCTACCACTTCCTGACTTACTGCTATCAGGTGACAGTTGCACCTCTGACTGCACTATGCTGTTACCTCATGAGTTTCAGTAGAGTAACACTCAGTGTTCCCACATCCTTTGTAGCAAATCCGCATCCTTTCCTGCAAAACTTTTGACTCCCTCAATGTAACAGCAGTCTTGTGTTTTTAGCTTAGTTTTCTGCAACTTCAGTGCTGACTCACCCCGATCTCTTTGCCAGCCATTCACCCCACAGATGTTCTGTCCAATTGTCTTCTTCCTGACCTGCCAAATCAGGATAGGTACCCCCACCCCAGGGGACAGCTGTCAACAGGGATTGCCCACCACCAAGATCTGGGTCCTTCAGGCTTCAGCATAAACCACCTCTCCAGAGCCACATTTCATTCTTCATGGAAGACACCTTCCTAATGACAAATGAAAAAACCCACCCACTTTCCAATGACATACCCCAGATTTGGCATTTGTTCTTGCAGGTGGAAATCAAGGGCAAAAGCTTTGCTAACAGTGTGGTTAGCTTGGCTCTGAGTCTGTCTCTAAGGAGAAATCCCTAGCAATGGCAGTGAGCCGGCTGTGAAGGGGAATCTCTTGGGAGTCTGACTGCAGATCTAGACCTGGGCCTACTAAAACTGCTCTCCCAGCCTCTTCTGCTCACTCCGGCTGCTTCTCAAATAGGCCACACCTGGCTGCTTCAGGGCTCCAGCCTGCTGCCCACTCTGCCTAGTTTCTCCTGCCTCCCAGCCCTGCTCCAGTGTCTCACCAGAGGTCTTTACCACAGCCGTTCGGATGAAATTCCCAACATTATACACAATATTAATAAAAACAAACTTGGCGGGACCCTTGTCAGCCTCCACTTGACCCGTGGGTGGGAGCTACTATATAAGCATTTGTTAAGAGAATGAGTTACACGGGTAAATGTGCATGGCTGGGTGAGCTTCACAGCTACCCTGTGCCTCTGTGCCTCCCAACCTCACCTGGTCCCCCACTTTGTGGGCAATGACGGTGGCTCCTTCCTCCAACTCTGCTGCATTGAGTGGACGGATTCGAAGCGCCACCTGTGGGTAGGACAGGAGCAGTGCGTTCACGAGTCCCTCTAAGATTGCTCCTTCTTCTTCCTCAAACAGCAAGTTGCCCAGTCCAAACTCCCTCCTGTCCTCCTTTGATGTCCCACACAAACTCAGTGAAGCAGGAGGAGCCCTCCGGAGTCACTTTTTTCCCTTCTATTTTGTTTTTTTTTGTGTGTTGCTGGTGATGGAACCCAGGCCTCATGCAAGCAAAGCAAGGGCTCCACTACTGAGCCTTACCCGAGCCCCTGCCTAACTTAACACTGGCATGAAATTATTTATGTCTTGCAGCAACCCTTTGAGGAATACATGGTTATGTCACCCTTGTGGAACAGAAGAAGGTACTGAGGCACATAGAAGGGAAGTATTTGCCTAAGGTCACATAGCTATGGAGTGTGACCAGGCCCAAAGTGAGCACTCAGAAGAACCTACATAACTGGGCTATGGCTGTGGCTCAGTGCTAATGCACTTGCCTGGCATGTGTGAGGCACTGGGTTCGATTCTCAGCACCACAAATAAATAAATAAAATAAAGGTCTATCAAAAAAAAAAAAAAAAAAACAAAAAAAAAACACCTACTTCCCAAATGGAAGATGGCTGGAATTAGACTATATATGAACTGGGGCCAATATCACTGGTCTCTCTTTTACCAGCCCACACTTGGGGCCAGTCCCTGGTTTTAGTTCCCCCAAAGTCAGAAAAGCTGAGGTCAAGTCACTTAACAGATGGGTCTGGATAGGGACTATGTAGGGGTTGAGGAGCACAGTCCTGCCCCCATCTGAGTCCTGGTCCAGGTCCCAGTTCCCTGGGGAGGGAAGGTCACAGGGCAGGAGGTAAGGAGTCTGGAGACATGGTGAGGAGGGCATGGGGTCGCTAGGTCTCTGGCGGAGCAGAGGTGGGGCCCTGGACATGAGACAGCTGTTAAGCGATTGTCCCAGGGTAGTGGGTTCAGAGTGTAAGGGAAGTGAGAACTGGGAGGGTAGGGGACACAAAGGGTGAGAGAGGGGTGCTTACCATGAGCTGCTGGTCCTTGGGCTCCATCTCCCTCAAGGCTGGGCTACCCTGGGCTGGGGAAGGGCCAGCAACCTGGTGGGAAGGCATGCTGCAGAACAGGGTCTGGCCGTTATCCTGGCAGAAGCAAAGCCAGCTGCAGTCTAAGCTCAGCCCCGCCCTGCCCCATGACATCAGCTGGGTCCCAGGGGTGATGCTTAAGAAACTCTCCAAGACCAAGACAGGCGCACATGAGCCAGTAACTGGGAGTCAGCACAGGCTTCCTATCTGTGTACCACCTAATGCCATAGCAATCCCATGTCCATGGGTCTTACTGGTCTATGGTGAGCCTGCCCTGACAGGGCCTGCACCTGCTCTTTGTAGAGTTCCCCTCTCCCCACCCTGAAACAGGAGCCGTAGCCCACCTCAGTGGCTGCCTCAGTGCAGCAGATCATGGTCATCTTGGGGCTTTCCCACCCAAGGGACAACCAGCAACAGCTAAAGGAAATAACCACACTTTAAATGCCCTTTTCCACATGACTCTCTCTCCTCCCATTGTTCATCTGCACATCCAGGGCCTGATTAGAGGCTGCTCAGCTCGTATTCGTTGCTTATACGCTGTGCTCAACTTTTCCACTGTAGTCCCTGGGGAAGGCACTGCCTATGAACCTACCCAGTGCAGCAGACTGCACTTGTCAGGCCATGCAGGCAGCGGGGTTGCAGGAAGACCCAGCCCAAAGTCAGAGATGCGCTACAAACAGGACAGTGCCCTTGTGTGCTGATGAAGTCACACAAAGCCAGGGCCTGTGAAGCCCAAGTCTGAGCTCCCTCCAGGATCCCAACTAGAGCTGGGCAGTTGGCAGAGGTGAGCCCCAGCTAATCAATCCCTTAAGCTCACCAGGAGCTCTCAGGCCCTCCTGCTCCATAAACCACTGTGCTGCTTTTGGAAAACCACTGGATGGTTCATGCGAGGGCACAGTTCACACTTAGTCATTTTCCTCTCCTCTTCTTGGTATCCAGATACCCTCCCTTGAGGGAGGGAGAGCAACCCTTTAAAAGCTAAGTCTCCCAACCTCTGCCCTAGAAGTAAAAGCCCCAGCCTGATCAACAGAACAAAGCACTCTTTTTGCTTCATAGAGACAGGACCAAGACAAGGTTTCAAAGAGCCCAGGCCCACCCAACAGCCCCCAAGCAATGGGGACACCCCCTCCTCTGGCTCTGGGATGATCAGTTAACTTCCCCTAAAAATTGTCATCCTGGGAATTCCATCTCTACTTCAGAAGAGCCAGCACCAGTGTTTCAGAAATCCTTTTATTTATAAATCATGTAAAACAATTACAAATTAAAACAGTGAAAAAACTTTTAAAAGTTGTTAAAAACCTGTTAATGATAGAACAGTGTGCTGCCTTCTCATTGCCATGAAATTAGAAAAGAGCATTCTAGAGTTTGAAGCACTGAGAGTGAACAGGTATACTATAAAAATGGGTGCTGAGGGGCGAGACATGGCAGGACTATTAACAGTAACAGAATCTAGAGAAACCTGGAGAGGAAGTCTCACAAGAAAGGAAAGGTACAAAGCCCCTTCCATGCCCCAGGGAAACCCAGTCAGTCACCCCGGAGCCTCCATGACAGGCCAGATAAGCTTGGGGCACAGCCTCACTCCTGAGGACACTCAGCTAGGAGCTTGGGACCAGGCAGCAACCTCTCAGGGGCCAACTGAGTGTCTCAAGGGCAGTACTTGGCCTCTGTCCCTGCCTGTAGATCAGCCTATCCTGTCATCTCAAGCATGCCTTAGATTTGCAGATGTTGCATGGCTGTGGATCCTAGAAAGCCCCTCCCGTGTGTCCTGCTATTTTAGCACAACTTCAGGCTCTGTGAGATGCAGGGAAGGAGGTGGGAGAGAATGCAATATCACAAGGCACAGATGGGTGGCAAGACACTACAGAGAAAATGACTGAAGCCACAGGGATCTGTTCACTCCCTTCTCAATAGTAAAAGTAAATATTGTGACGACATCACAGTGGCTGAACTGATGCACTCAATACAAACTTTCTAACTCCAGAAAGACTAAAGGGTTCTCAGAAATGACATGCACTTTTTTTTTTTCCCATAGAATGAAGAAACTATTTTGGACCCACTGGACCAACTCATGGCCGGAAAGGCAGCAGAGTGGGTGGGAGGCTGAGTTCTCCGAGCTGCCATCAGGATCCCTGCAAGCCAAGTGTATGTGTGGAGTGACTGACTGCCAGTTCCCCTACGGGCTCCAGGCCTGGCTACAGACCCTTAGTCCTGGGAGAAGGGGAACAGAGGCACCAGAGTCAAGGCGCTTACCTACATGCAAAGAGGAGAAAAGACAGCGTTTTCATACAGGGTTGCTTTATTTCCACATTCAACCTGCTGAGAGAACCTGCCACACCTGCACCACGGAGTCCACGGCCATGGCACCTCTGAGCTAGGTGGGACATAGGCAGTATGCTGTCCCCCTGCCAGTCACCAGGACGCACCCAACACTGGCCCACGTAGAGAATAGTGAGTCCTTGAACTAAAACCCAGCTCAGCAGCAGGTGGAACCCCTGGAACACCACCGCAGGAGGAGAGGAGACGACAGGAGCACTGCTGCGAGTCTTGGTTGACAAATCCAGATGAGAAAAACCAAAGCAGTGCCTCGAAACCTCCCCACTGTGCACACCAGGGGTTTAAAGGCACAAAAAAGTGTCAGGATGGAAGAATCCCAGGTGCGTTCACAGCCCAGAGTGAGAGAGAGCACAGGTGCAGATTCAGAGTTGTGCAGGCTTTCTGCAAAAGGGTGGTCTCCGCTTCAGGGCACGATGTGGTGATGCTGCAACAAAGGGACAGGTGAACCACAGGAGGTGCCGCTGCCCTCCCGGCCGAGCAGGCCCCTTGGTAGCTCCCAGCGCAAACACCATCCTTTGAGTCCACGGCCCACTGCAGGTAGCCACAAAGCACCCAAGCACAAAGGAACTGTGTGGCTTAGTACTCCTGCCCCTAGACAGCCATGAAGTGAGGACAAGAGACAGCCACTAAGCAGTTCTGTCTCAGAAGTGACAATGACTGACATAGGGAGTCACAGCTGCTGTGCCCAACTCTTCTTCCTGTGGGCACCCTGAGGCTGTTCACTAGCAAAGCCCTCCAGAGATGGTCAGGCTGGACTTCTGTCTCTTCCCATCAATCTCATTCATAATCCAAGGTGTCTCATGACATCTTCTCCAACTGACAGGTGTTCTGTCAGGTCCCTAGAGCAGCTCTGAACTTGCTCTTCACATTCCACACACACAGTCTTGGCTGACCCTGAGGCCCACTCCACCCACCTTCCACACAACATTTTCTAACATGGGGCAACAAAACAGCAAGGACAGTCTTACCACACAGTGCTCAGGTCACTCCTGGTTCCCAAGAGGAATCACCTCCTCAGTGACAAAGAACTCAATGGTCTCCTCTTCCCAGTCATCCACGTTGCTGTCCAGCTCGTCAGTGTCCACCCCTGAGAGGACAAAGTGTGCTGACCCTTGGACCATAGATGCTCACCGGCAGCTGCGGAAGCTACAGCCACAGCCTGGCGTAGGAGAGAGGCACTGCACTAAGGAGTCGCACCACCCATGGGCTGGGAAGCCCTCTCCACTGCTGGACACCCTCAGAACCTTTGTTACCTCCTCTCAGTTCTAGACGTTCATTTTTCTGCTTCATGTAGAGTTCTTGGGCCGTTTTTCGGTATTTCCGGAAATCTTCCATCATGGTTCTCCTCCTCTCCACCAATTCCTAAGTACAGGTAAGTGGAAAGTCACAGAATTAACAGAACTCATCTTCATGTGCTTTTGTTTAACCTAAGTGAAAGCTCTCTGCCACAAGCAGCCTGCATCCTACTGAGCGATGTACCCACCACTCTATTTACACAGAACTCTTTCCGCAAGGAATATGTCAGTTCTCAGTGTTCTTCCTGTCCCTCTCCCCGACCCTATATTTGAAAAAGCAGCCAGCAATAGGGTCAAGGTGGACACCAAACCCAATGCTGCTAGCCTATCCCCTTGCCTTGCCCCAGAACAGGTCAATGGTCCGGGGGAGGAGCAGCGCCCCCATCTGTCCCATGGAGACCAGTAGCACACCCTCCCCTACACCCACACTGGTTCTCCAGTGCCATGGCAGCTTTGGCATTCCCCTCAGTTTTCAGAGTGAGGCTTACCTTTGATGCTTTCGACTGGCTCAAACGGTCCTTCTGTTCAAAGATCTTGGAGTATTTTTTCAGATCCTTTTTAATTTGCTGAAACAAAAACAATTCACTCAGGGTTTAACATTTAAAGCAAGAACCACAAACGTAGCCTTCAAATTTGCCAACATGAAACAACGCTCAGCGATTTTACAGCGAGTCACCTGGGGCAATGAGGAACACCATGGTTTCCCTTTTACTTCATTCTGAGTGACTTTTTCCTGGGATTTCTATTCTCTTTAGTGTTGGTCTAATACCACTGACCTATGTAACAATTATGTAAATCCCAGATGTGTTTCTCCTAATCCCACACAGATTGTTAACAGCTCCTAGCATTTCTGTTCACCCCTTCCAGTTAATGCGGAATTTCCTTAAACAACCCGAAAATTTATGTTGAGAATCCTGAAACTATTCTTTTCCATTTAGTCCCCACTGTTCTTAAATCTCTTCAAAGGCCTGTCCAGAAATATCCTGTTTCTACCCTCCACCACCACCTCCACAATCATGGGGAAAAAACAGGGCCACACTGCTTCCACTGAAGTTCAAGAGACCCCACACCTTTATCTGTTCCTGGCTGAGAAGTGTGGGGGGCCGTGGTCTCCACAGCAGCTGGCAGAAGCGATCTTTATTATTCTTCTGCAGAAGGCGTCCTTGGAATGTCCACAGCCAGTAAGCGTTGTCCACCTACAACACAGTGTGTGCTGTGAGTCACTGCTCCAGCAGGGAGACAAAAGACCCTGGAACCTTCACTGCACATAATAGCAACCTTGGCAGCTGCACAATGACATTCTGGGTATCTGAGATCCAATAGGGAAAAAAACAAGAGCCCCTCAGCAGGGGTAAACAAGACAGTGAACAAACGAGACAGATGAACTGCAGAACACAGCTTATAGAGTACTTAGGAAAGTATAAGCCTGTTTATTCCTAATGCAATAAGGAACTTGCCCCAGAATGCAAGTCACCTACCACCAGCCACATTGTTTTTTCATTCCTTAATGCAGGATGCAGTGCCTTAGCTCATGTGTTGGTATGACTCCTCACTGCCTCATTACTCTTTAGCTAAGTGAGTTATCTAGAACAGTGGCCAGCAGTTTATAAGGATCTTAAGTAGGTGTGAAAGTAGGCCTTATTGTGGTGACAGCTGAACAGGTCTGGACATGGGCCTTGACCAGGCACTCTAATCTAAACACAGAGACTGTGACTCAAGACACTGTTCCCAGAGAGATCTGGGAAGTTGGTGTTCCTACCAGTTTGTTGCCTCACTAAACAGAATCACCCCATTTGATCACAAAGGTTCCATCTGCGACGATCAGGTCAGATGTTCATACACCAACAAGAGACTCATTAAATACAAAGAGGAGTTCTTGGAAGACCTGGCACAATGAACTTGAGGTGGGGAGATGTACTTGAACTCTTGCAGACTGGCCCTGCAGGGAGAAACACTCCCTTGAAAAGTCCTCAGGTTATGAATCTTTTGTGAGACTCCAGAGGAAACTGCTCAGCTGGGATGTACCTCCATACTACTCTCCCCCAAAAGGCATGTGAGTAACACAATCTCACCCTTCTCCAGAATCCCAGGCCTAGGATATGACTCTCCCCAGATGCTGCTCCTGAGCCAGGCTCCACCTTTTCTACAATCCCTGAATCCTCCTTTCACTGACACCAACCTTAGCTCTTTTGTCAAAGACAGAACAGAAGGGACTGGGGTTGTGGCTCAGTGGTAGAGTGCTTGCCTCACACATCTGAGGCCCTGGGTTCGATCCTCAGCACCACATATAAATAAACAAAAAATAAAGGTATTGTGTCCATATACAACTATAAAGAACATTAAAAAAAAAATTAAAAATAAGAATGCCAATGTTCTCTGATGGGACGGGAAAGGCACAATGCTCTTTTTTCTTAAGGTCCCCAGTCAATCAGTTTGGTTCTCCTGCTGAGGCTTCACAGCCCCTACCTTATGGCTCCACCAGGACACAGAAGTGACCACATAGCGCCCAGTTGGATCCCACTCAACGTCAGAGGCCATGTAGTGCTCTGCAATGTTCATGACAGTACAGTCCGAAGTGTCGACAAATGCTAAGGCACCATTCATACTGCAGAGACAACACACAGCAGTCAGGCTCCATATATTCATTGCCACTTTCTTGCTCTGAGGGGCATGAGGGCCAGGTATGCAGAGACCAGAAGCCAACTGACCACTGCTGGTTGTGGGGCATTATGCTACTGTTTCTGAAAAAAAGTGCACCAAGGTTAACCACACCTCCCAAAGTGGAGTAACAACTCCTCTTTGCAATAGCAAAGGAATTAAGCAACAAACTGATGTTCTTTTAACTGAGGTGTAAAATGCTAAATGTCTTTACTATTTCTAAATATTCAACTGGTATGGTAGGGTAGTGAGGGAAAAGAGACATTGAAAAGTTCTCATTGCTAAAAGATAATCTCACAGCTATCTAATTAAATAGCAGTCATGCTAGAAGATGTGGGACTTCACATGAGGGTAACTGGATTGCTGGGAAGGTCCCTTGCTCAATCACAGAAGGATGTTCATACCCATCCATAAAATCTGCCTGATCTCACCCAAGTTTGGGACAGTGACACAATTCAACGATAGCATTTCATCTCTTAAGCAAGAGACAAGGGACATAGAGCCTGCTACAACCCACAGACCTGGGTCAGGGTGCAGATACAAAACCAGGACTGCTGGACCCACCTCCTCAGACCAGCCAGCACAACGAACTGCCCCTGGGGGCTCCAGAAGATCGTGTTTGCCTGCTGTTTGTCGAACACTTCTGAAAGGAAAGGAGGTGCCTATGAGGAGCCTATGCATGGTTCTACAGCCCAGATACATCGTTACTGCTCTAGGCTAGATCTGATAAAAACGGACTCATACAGAATTCACACACACATCATACCATTTGGTCATCTCTGAAAAACAATTTTAGAAAATCCACCATTTAGGTGCATCTAAGATGCGATCTATACTTTAAAAAAAAAAAAGAAGAAGAAAAAGAGCACAAGAGTTCTTTTTGGGTGTAGAACATTATACATAGAACATTATATACATATATAAAAATTATATATGTGTAAATTTTTTTTTTTAATTTCAGAAGGCAATTCGACAAAAAATAGCCCTTATTGAAAATGTTCATCATTCCGGCTCATGGTATCCATCAGGTGATCAGAGACATGACAGGCCTTGGGTCAGAAGGACCCCGAAGGCCAAGTGACATGCACATGTATGCAATCAAGTGACCCCCCCCCCCAAACACCCAGCTATAAAAGGACAAAATATAACTTCACTCAGACCAATGAAAGAAGATGGGGTCTGAGAAAACCCAAGTTATAAAAAAAGCCAGGGTCACAGAAGCTTAGGCTCTGTGGTCATGAAGTTCCCTCCCATGAAGACTCTCAGCCTTACTAATAAATGCACATCACCTGAACCATGGCTGCCTTATTTACACCAAACTCAGGCCTGCTCAGAAGTGTGTCCAGTTCAGTACACCACTCACTCTTGGCAAAAACCAAATCCTATCACCTACGCTCATCTGTCAAGGAAAGGAGGCCCAAGATGGGCCAGGCCACTTACTGATGAGCTCAATCTTCCCATTGCTCTTCACATGGTAGAAAGAGACAGATATCCGTGGAGCTTCTCCATGTAACACAGCAAACTTGCTGCCATTAGGTTCCCAGGCAAAGGCTATGATGGTTTCTATAATCAATAAAAAAGTTAGCATCCTTTGTGATCATTTTCGAGAACATTCTAATCAGTTAAGATCTTCACTATTCAACCAGATTAAAAGCCCCCAAAGTTCTTAAAATTTACTAAAAGGCCCACGGAACAAGTGACAGCAAGAAAAGGCAACTATTACAGAAGCTGAAAGCAACAGACTTAGCTGAACCCAGTGATGCATGCCTGGAGCCCAGCACTCTAAGGCTGAGGCAGAAAGGTCACTTGAGCCCAGGAGTTCCAGGCCACCCTGGGCAACACAAGACTTCATCATAAGCGACACAAGAAGCTGATCTAATTTGCATGAGATGCTTTAGGTGAAACTCATCTTCCATCCCAGAAGCTCTTGCTTTCCTAAGAGTCACACCCACAGCGGGTCTGGCCAATGTCTGGTGGGCCTGAGGGCACCCCCTTCCTATACTCAATGCTAGACCTGCAGCAGAATCATTTTTTTTTTTAGTTGTAGATAGAAACAATATCTTTATTTATTAATTTTTATGTGGCGAGATTCAAACCCAGTGCCTCATGCATGTAAGGTAAGTGATCTACCACTGAACTACAACTCCAGTCCCCTGCAGCAGAATCTTTTGACTTTTCTGCCCTGACACAATGGCCACATTTCACCATTTTCTCATTTCTGTATTTTCTCCTTTTCTTCCATAACAACAACAACAAAACAGAACACATAGTAATTTCCCAGATAAAGGCAAAAACAGCACTGTTCGTGACAGTAAGGAACCCTATTACAAGCCAGGTTTTCATTAACAGTGAAACATGGATAATTATTCACTGGGAACATACACAGTGGGAATTCATGTTAGATTCCTTATTTTGACTATTGCTGCTCGCAACCTCAGAGACCACAGTATACACACAAAGATACACACATGAGTCAAATGTCTAATCTTTTTTTTTAATATTTTTTAGTTGTAGATGAACACAATATCTTTATTTATTTATTTTTATGTGGTGCTGAGGATTGAACCCAGGGCCTTGCTCGTGCAAGGCAAGTGCTTTACCACTGAGCCACAACTCCAGCCCTCAAATGTCAAATCTTAAGCAAGGGAAATAAAGTTAGCTTTGTAAATATCACAAGTTCAAGAACAGCCTCAGAAACTTAGTGAGACCCTGTTTCAAAATTAAAAATAGGGCTGGGGATAAGCTCAATTGGTAGAGTGCTTGCCTCGCATAAACAAGGCCCTAGGTTTAATCCCCAGCACCACCACATAAAAAAAGTAAAAATAAAAACAGAAGACTGGAGGTATAACTCCATGGTAAAGTGAGCCTTTTTATACCAAAAAGTAAAAAGGAAACTCATTCAAGAAATCAGATACATATATATTCTTTAAGGTTACAAAAAACAAAAACAAAAAAAAGCTTGCCTCTTGTTAGATCAAGAACTACTTTTATTTTCTGAGACACCACTTGTGATTCGTCTTAAATGTAGAATGAAAACCCATTCTTCACACGTTCTCTTCTAAGTATGAAAACAACTATACCTCCTGGCTCCTGTGCTACAGATCATAGAGGTGTGGGGGGAAAAAGTGGGGCAACTTTAACCAGCATTTATAAAACCAAAAGGCTGTTTTTTTGTTGAAAAGGACAAAAGCCACTGCAATTCCACGTGCTCAGGTCTAGAGATTGCTGTTCACAGAGCAAGTACACCCTTTACAATTGCTTAGGGAGTCAGCTGAACGCTGCAGAAGTCAAGAGCAAAACAGTACAGGAGGCCCATCCCACCACAAGACAATAAAATGAAGCTTACCCTTCATCTCAACCACATCCACTGGTACCTGTTTCTCTCTCATTCGGAAGATTTCAAAATTTGTGACAACACCCTGATTTAAAAAAAAAAAAAAAGGGAGGGGTGACATTCTGGAAATTGAAAGCAGGAGAAAAAGACTTAAAGAATTTAATAAAAGAATTCTTACAACTAGTAAACCACTCCCAAACAACTGATGGGATTAAAATTCTCCCATGAAGAAGGGTGCCTGATGCTTACGAGTATAAATTGGCACAAATGCAGCAGAGAACAGTGGAGACCTGTGCTGACTCTAACTACCCTGAGGGTATACTCACTGTGGCTTGTTTAAAGAAGTTCCCAAGTGCCCTTTAAGGTCCATTAACAGAGACCAAATTACATTGATACAGTGGAACAATCTGCACCGTGATCTTTAAGCAGCAGTATGTCCAAAAGCAGGGCACTACACTACTCACCACAGCCAACATCCAAAAGTGTACATGAATGAAGTATTATTCAGTCATAAACAAGAATGGATGTTTACATATTCTCATCCATGCCAAAATGGATGAACTGTGAAGATGTGAAATAAAAGATGTGACACAGAATAACAGACTGTGGAAAGTATCCAAAATAGGAAAATCCATAGAGCCAGAAGGTAGATTACCAGATGTCCTGAGTGAGGAGGGATATGGAAGGTAACTGCTAATGGGTACAGAGTTTCTCTTCTGAGTGAAGAAAATGGTCTAGAATTAACAGTGGTGGCTATATGACCTTGTAAATACACTAAAAGCCACTGAACTGGCTTACCACTAAAAGGTGAGTTTTATCATGTATCGTGTTAACTGCACCTTAAGAAAAAAAAAATTAATGACTTTGATAGTGACCTTTTGCTACTTCAAGGCTCAGAGATGAGGAGCACGCCCTGAACTTGGCCTTCATACCCAACCATGTCTGTCATTCATGGATTTATTCAAGCTTTTGTTGATCCTCTTTTATACTTTCAGACAGTACACTCTCTCAGGCAAAGAAGTTCCAGATGTGTACTAAATATTTCCTCATTCTAACTAACTTACAACTACCCCCCCCTTTACTATCATATGGGTAATAATGAATAAAAAAGCTACATTCAACTTTCCTGTAATCCAGATGGTTTTATCAAATTTGTTTCTTGTATATCAAAGAAATTATTTTTTCCTAATTCACATCTCATATACAACCTTCTCCAAGACATTATCATTACTGACATTTTGTGAACTCTTTTCTAATTCCATTATTGTCCTTCCTAGAAATCTGATACTCTCCTGAATTACAGTTACTCAGGCATGCCTAGCCAATCTTATCTTATATGAGGATAAGATTCTATGTCTCAATAAAGGAGAACTACCTCGAATATTGATTACATGATTCATGAAAACAAATGTTGCCCTCAAAACAATAAAATAAGCAATACAATGTTGTAAATAGTTATTCAACTACTAATAAAATTAAAAGGGGGAAATTAATGGAAAGGGAAGGTGAATAATTCCACTAAAAGGAAAATTCAGGTAATTTATTTGATAAGGCAAATAATAAAATGGTACAAATAAAAAATCTGGGTATGGAACTATGTAAAGAAAATGTTTTCTGTATTTAAAAATAAAACAGAACTGGCTTAAAAGAATAAAGCCTCGCTGGGCACAGTGGCACATGCCAGTAATGTCAGCAACTTGAGAGGCTGAGGGCAGGTGAATCATGAGTTCAAAGCCAGTCTCAGCAATTAGCAAGGCCCTAAGTAATTTAATGAGACGCTGTCTCAAAATACAATTTAAAAAGGGTTGACAAGAGAGGTGGCTCAGTGGTTAAGTATCCCTGGGTTCAATCCCTGATACAAAAAACCAAAACACTAAAACCTCCATCTCCTCAGAGTTTCCATGTCAAAGACAATAAATACAGACCAGAAAGTTATTTCATGGAGAAAAGAAGTTATATTTCTCAGGTAGACTGTGTCAAAGAGTTCTTACTAAAGTATGTCAGCTAACTACTTTCAGTATGAAGTGGGGCTGAAAATAATCCCAAAATCTAAACAATAAAAAATTCCGCTAACATCCTCCAAAAAAAAAGACCAACTAGTTTACAACCAAGGACAAGGAACAACCTATTCCCTCTGATGTCCACTTACCTGGGTTCCTTTTGGAGTTCTATCTACTTTAACACACAAATAATCTCCATTTTTTTGCCAATGCAGCTTGCAGTCCACAACATTAAACAAATTCCTAACTCGGATCTCTTGTCTGGTAGGAAGCTGCATCAGGGTTACCCTGGCTGGAATGTCTTTGTCTTCAGGGACCCAAAAGGCTATTATGTTACCACCAGGAGACCAAGAAAAGTCTCTACAGGACAAAGAAAATAAAATGTTATACAAAAACTAAATTATTATAAAACTGAAAAAGGAAAGAACAGAACTCACTCTGTAAAAGCTACACTAGCATATGGACCAGCTAACACTAATCTAATGATACCTAGTTCACCACACACAGCACATTCCAGACTGTTGCAGGTACTCTGTGTGAAGTCTAGCTGTCCTTATAACCCTGAGGCTTTGTTACACTCATTTTGACTGTAAGAAAAACAGATGCTACTAATCCTACTCATTGTCACATAGGAGCTTGACTCCCACACTCTTAGCCACCAAGTACTGCTGCTACAAGGCAAGTAAAATTAATTTTAGGCTAATGGATCTAGCTACATGAAATTTAAAGGTTAATTAAGGTGCAGAAGGGGAAAGCACCCAAGTCAAAACTTGAATAATTGGCGTAAATCCCTCTACCCTATAAATTTCCCCATAAAGTGGCTATTTTTAACAAACAATCTGTGAGTTCCCCTATATTGAAGAACATCTTTTTATGTGCAAAATCGTGTTTTATATTTATTGGGAGCCAGGTCCTGATTTCATTATTAATTATAAGCCCAAATTATACCAAAGAATGGAAACACAAAAGGAGTAAGATATATCAACATCCTTGGACTAGGGGTAGTTTACAGCGGCAAGAGCATTGGGATGAATAAAAACATAAATGCTTGTCCATGACAATGAGAACATGCTGTGGTTCACTGGTGCCTAACCACTCCCACTTCCCAGATCACTGGACCAATAGGGAAGATCTTTCATCCAATGCTCATCTGTAAGAAGCTGAAGCCTCTGTACCTGAAGAGTCTCCAGTTCAAACACAGGTACAGCCCAAGACTATTAGGCTGGGGCCCTAGTGAATTAGCTTAGTACCCTTTCACAATGCAAGGTTAGGGAGTAGACATTCACCTTTGAGGAAGCCCTCACCAACACCAAATCTGTAGGTCCCTTATCTCAGACTCCAGAACTGAGAAAAATACAGTTCTGTTGAAGTCACCTACTCTATGATGTTTTATTAGAGCAGCCAGAGCACATTTATACCAATCTAACAGAAATTTTTACTTACTTTATTCCAGAAATCTTCAAACTCTTCTTGTCCAAAAGACCCATTGACTGCCAAAAAAAAAAAAAAAAACCAATGAGGATTACAATTGAGTTAGATCATGCCAATGTCTCAATAGTACATGTAATTATTTAAAAAGGGAACAAGTACCCACTGAGTCTACCTGGGGAACAGTATAAGCACCAAGGATAATAGGCAAGGAGGGCAAAACCACCTCCCCCCTACCCAAAAGCGAAACACACACTTCCAAAGCCACTGCCTAAAGCACACAATTCAAGGCAGAAAACATTCAAGAGCTCCACCCAGAACATGAGAAACTGGGAGAGTACAGCACCTGCACCCGGTGTGTGTCGAGCCCCACCTTTCCTTCACTACACCAGATTAAGGAAAAGCATTATATCCTTGAGCAAGAGTACTGACAACTATAAGCAACAGACACCTTAGTCTGTCTTTGAGATCCTTAAAATCACTCACAGGAGTTTCATAGATGCTAAGGGTATCGAGCGTCATTCTTGCAAAGAATTTACCATCATGGCTCCACCTAAGAAGAAAAAAGAAGTGCCAGGCTACCTTAATGAAAAAAGAAACAGCTACACACAGTTTACTGCTCTGATCTACTCACTTAAAAATAGGCCAATGGGCTGAGCTTTCACAGTGAAATCCTCTTTTTTTGTGCCCAGTAAGGATGTCCCAGATAATTATGGCCTGAGGGTCATCCTGAGTGTCCATAAGCGGGCTAAAAGTCACCAGGTATCTGAAAGAGAAGGAGACAGTGAAGTTGTGACTTGGTGTACAATGAGTGTGATTCCCCTTGGTGGGGGCTGAAGGCTGAGCTCCAGCACAGACAGCTATAGGAAGTCACAGGCATAGAACACCCAGAACAAGCAGTCAAGACTTGATCAGCATTGTTCCCACACACCATGTTCCCCTAGAATGCTCTCTGATCCCTCAAAAAGCATTCTCAAAGGAGGGAGAGAAGCCAGCCTGCGCAGGTATGAGGCATTCATCCACTCTCAGTACCAGGGTGCTGCAAGAGTCCCCAAGAATGGGGTCTCCACCAAGATCAGCACAGGGTAGACTACACACACGCCAAATGAGAGTCTGCATGAGTAGGTTGGCCCAGAGGAAGGAGCAGTGGGCGATTCTCACAGCATCTTTACCACTGTTAAGCAGAACAGATGGACAAAGGATCCAAAAATCAAATATACCTACAAAGGAAATCAAGTATACCTCCAAAGGGAAACATCGACTATTTACCTAACACCTGGTCCCTGTTCACACATAATGCAGATTTCCTAACCAGACTGCCCCCTCTTCACAATGTGCAGCAGAAAAGCAGAAGCAAGCAGACTGAGAAAGGCAGGGCAAACAGTTTCTTCAGGACTTTCAATGACTGCATCTTTTCCTGGTGTGGCTCTGACACCAGATTAATCAGCCAAATTAAAAATGACAGCTTGAGGGTTGTGGTTGTAGCTCAGTGGTAGAGTGCTTGCCACACAAGAATGATGCACTGGGTTCGATCCTCAGCACCACATACAAATAAATAAAATAAAGATACTGTGTCTATTTACAACTAAAAAAATTTAAAATAAATAAAAATTTTAAAAATCACAGCTTGAGTCACCTTTACCACCAGGTATAGAATTCCCTATTTGGATCCTTCAGACTGTCCTTAAATTCCAGCAACTGATGAAGCCCTTAACTAAAAATAGACTTTTCCCACTGCAATTTATATAATCAAAGAATCTAACCATCCAAGCATTTCACCAATAATGAATGAGAAATCCCAGACTCTGTTCAAGCAGATCTAGACAAATGTGTAAACAAATCAATTATAACTTAATGTGGCAAGTTACAGGAATACAGGTGGAACTAGCTGCCTGAAGGAACTGAGAAAGGCTTCACAGTAGATAAAGCCTGGTATGCCTGTATGTCTCAGGCTAAGTGTCTCTATGAGTTTTAACATACTGCTGCTGAAATGAGACACATCAATTACTTTGTACCAGACATAAATAAAATGGTTAGGAATTAATTGGGTGCTCCAAATACACTACATAAAAACTATTATATCAATTTTAAGAAATATCCACCAGAATTTAGCTTACAAAAACCATAAGACTAAATAAGTTAAATGATGCCTCAAGTAATCAGACTGATCCAGAACATAAAGAGTTTTTAGGGGGCTGGGGATGTGGCTCAAGCAGTAGCACACTCGCCTGGCATGCGTGTGGCCCGGGTTCGATCCTCAGCACCACATACAAAGATGTTGTGTCCGCCAAAAACTAAAAAATAAATATTAAAATTCTCTCTCTCAAAAAAAAAAAGTTTTGAGGATATCTGATTCTGTCTTAACAAGTCAATATGAAAATCAAAAGACAGGGAAAGATGTCTTCAGAGACACAACTACCATACACAACATTTACACCTTAACCAGGCCTAGGTACAGAGTTTGCAACTATGTCTAAAGCCTCATACCAAACCACATATACTTGTTTATCTTTTCTATGCCACATATCTATGATAAGTTTAATTTATAAATAAGACAGTAACAAGAAAATAAAATAAAACTGTAATAATGTGAAACTACATTTAAGGGGAAACTACATAATGTTAAACTACACACACTGCTATGTTCCCAAAAAGCTCAAGTAAAAAAAGTTTTACACACACACACAGAGAAAATGACAAAGCAATAGTAACAGAACGCTAACTAAAGAATTTCAGTAGAGGGCTGGGGATGTGGCTCAAGCGGTAGCGCGCTCGCCTGGCATGCGTGTGGCCCGGGTTCGATCCTCAGCACCACATACCAACAAAGATGTTGTGTCCGCCGAGAACTAAAAAATAAATATTAAAAATTCTCTCTCTCTCTCTCTCTCCTCTCTCACTCTCTCTCCTCTCTCACTCTCTTTAAAAAAAATAAAAAAAAAAAAAAGAATTTCAGTAGAAAAAGTTCATGGAAGTTCTTTGTATTCTTCCCACAATTTTCCTTTTAAGTTTGAAATTACCACAAGATAAAAAGGTTTTAAAAATTATCTCTAGAGCAGAGTGCATTGGCAGACACCTGTAATCCCAGCAGCTTGGGAGGCTGAGACAGGAGAATCTCGAGTTCAAAGCCAGCCTCAGCAACGGCAAGGCACTAAGCAACTCAGTGAGACCCTGACTCTAAATAAAATACAAAATAAGGCTAGGGATGGGGCTCAATGGTTGAGCGCCCCTGAGTTCAATCCCTGGTAAACCCCAGCCCCCTGCAAAAAAATTATCCCTAGAGATTGGCATGGTGGTTCATGCCTTTAATCCCAGCAAATCAGAAGGCTGAGGCAAGAGGATTACAAATTCAAGGCTAGCCACACAACTTAGCAAGCAACTTAGTGAGATCCTATCAAAATAAAAAGGAATAGGGATGTGGCTCAGTGGTTAAGCACCACTGGGTTCAATTCCAGGTACAAAAAAAAATTAACCATAGAAGGCTGCTAACTAGGCTACCAGCTTACCTTTCACAAGGTGAGAAGTCAATGAGCTGAACCCCTGGATGACTGAATCTCTGGATTTGCTTGAATTTCTCTCCACCCCAAAGAGCAATGCCTCTCTGATGAAAGGTTGCCAGGTAGGTGCCCTTTGGAGACCAACGCACATATGTCTCTGTCCATCTCTGTGGAAAAAGGTAGGGTCAGTGAATCTACCATATACTTCTCAGGACTCATTTCAAAGCTGGAAGAATAAAAGAAGCTGTACTCAAAAGAGTTATCTCAAAGGAAAAAAAAACCACACCTGCTTTTCTGTTAATTTTTCTTTTTTTTTTTTTTTTGTTACTGGGAATTGAACTCAGGGGTGCTCAACAACTGAGCCACATCCCTAGCTCTTTTTTTCATTTTTTTTTTTTTTAAAGAAAGTGTCTCCCTAGGTTGCTGAGGGTGGCTTTGAATTTGTGATCCTCCTGCTTCAGTCTCTTGAGCCTCCTGAGATTACCGATGTACTCCACTGCACCTAGCTCTTTTGTTACTTTCTAATGGAAACAAAGTTCTACTTTGTTAAGGAATCGCAAAATAACTACCGACCCATGGGCTGCAAATACACACCGCTCTTTCTTCAATTGAGACAGGGTCCTTCACATCATTCCAGAATATTGAAGTCCGGTCTCCACTCTCAAAAATCACACTGTATTGATCTCTACATTCTGCCTCTTCCAGCCAGTAACGTAAGTTTCCCTTAAAAAAAAAAAAAGGAGGGATTTAATAACAGTGCGTTACTTTTTTTAAATGTTTTATTAGTTATTGATGGACCTTTATTTATTTATTTGTTTATATGCAGTGCTGAGAATTGGGCCACAACCCCAACCCCTGGTACATTACTTTTAATCAAAGAAAAAATATCATTTATAACTCTAACTCCTAGAGAGAGAACAAACTCTGTGAACATCTTTAACTGCCAAGGAATAACTAACTTCAAATCAAAATATCCAGCATTCCTTTTAACTATTTAGATATGGGTTTTATACAACTTACCAGGTCTTTGAAAGGCTGTTTCTCTGGAATATCCCATTCATCACTGATCGTCATATACCTGGAGAACAGACACTGCTGAGCAGCACACACTGACAACTGGGTAGGGTTAGAGAACACAGTGCAAGCCCAGGCAGTGCTGCACCCCTCCCAACCCACACCAGAGGTAGGGAAGGAATTAAGTGTCTGCTAGCATTAGGACTGGTTAGGGGAGCTGCTGGACAAGAGCATGGGGCCGAGACTCATGACTGTCATTTTGTTTGACTAACAAGACATCTATGGTCTGAAAGGCAGTAGCACCACCCACTGAGGAAGGGTAACCACTCACACACTCGCACATATCAATGTCCATGTCCCCCAGTCAAGTCTAAACTTACTTGTCAAAATCGGTGAAGAGGTTAACCCGGAATGTGTGCTGCTTATCGAGCTTATAACCATCAGCGTTTTTTACAGCATCCACAGCATGGGCAGGAGACGCATATTCCAGGAAGATATACCTGAAGAGTGAAAGAGAGCAATTTCAGTTTGTGCACTCTTTTATAGTTATACACTGTGGCACAAGCAACTAGGAAGACTAAAGCAGGAAGATCACAAGTTTGAAGGCAGCAACTTAGCGAGGCCCTCAGTAACTTAGCAAGACCCTGTTTAAAACTGAAAAAATAAAAAGAGCTGGGGATGTAGCTCAGTGGTAAAGCATCCCTGGATTCAATTCCCAGTACAAAAAAAAAATTAAAAAATAAAAAAACACTAGGCAGTCAAACAAGAACCAAGTACAACTGACAGGCCAAGTAGTTTCCCAAAGAAGAATGAAAAAATCCTAACTAGAGGATTCAAAGTTTCTACTTTAGGGGTTATAAGCTATAGACAAGATAATAAGAATATAGGAAACATTTGGTGATGTCAAGATGTGTACAGCTATGTCAAAACTTACCAAATCTTATACTTTAAAATGATGTAGGTTTACTAGATATAAACTATCTCAGTAAAGCTGTTAAAAAAGTCTACTATTAGGCTGGGGCTGTAGCTCAGTGGCAGAGCACTTGCCTAGCGTGCGTGAGGCACTGGGTTTGATCCTCAGCACCACACACACAAAAAAAATAAAGGCAGTCTGTCCATCTACAACTACAATTTTTTTTAAAGTCTACTATTATGTATGAAATGCAAAGTTACAAAGGACCTCAGAGGATGTTCATTTTAAGAAAACTTGTAGCACAGCAACTCCTGGTCAAAAAAGTCATCCTTCAACCTACTTCCCAAAATGTAAAACGTCAGCAGCACCACCTCTACTTGATATTTTTTCCAGAAACAAACTATCCTAGGTAGTTTTAAAAACTTCAAAACTTTACTTAAAAACAACTTTATCATCTTCTCATTCCCATGAGATGACTGTGCTCTCAAAAGCTGGCATTTACATGAAAGACTAACGGAGAAGCTCTGACAAGACTGGGAGGCAGTAAACAAACTACCCAAAACTGTTGGCAGCAGACACTGGACCATACACAGCACATCACCCAGTGCACCATGGGCAGGCACTCTGCACAGCTCAACAATCTTGACTCCTGGGTATAACAGAGAGGCACACACTTGCACATTTTACAGGCAGGGGACTTTTATAATGGTAAAACATTGTGTTAAAAAAACAGGAAAAGTCATAATAGAAAACAGTATCACAGTGTTTAAAATTTGCCAATATGGAGGACTAGGTCAGTCGCACAGGGTTAACCTAATGTGCTTTAAGGCTTGGGTTCTAGCCCTATCACCATAAAAAACAACATAAAAGAATCAGAATATAACTTATCAACATGAAAGATCTACTTCTGAACAGAAAAAGCAATTGCACTACCGTTATTTAAAAAAAAAATACCACTCTTTTTGGTAACACTAATAAATGCTAATTAAGCAGAGACGCAACAATTTCACCTAGATTGCAAGAAGCACCCCATTTCAGAGATGTTAAATGTGGAATAAGAGGCTGGGGTTGTAGCTCAGTGCCAGAGCACTTGCCTGGCACATGAGGCACTGGGTTCGATCCTCAGCACCACATAAAAATAAATGAAGGTATTGTGTCCATCTAAAACTTTAAAAAAATTAAAATGAGGATAAAAGGATATCAGCACAAAACTCCACATGTAAAATTTTCTTGACACTCTGCCAGCATCCAGATCAGCCAAACCCTTATCCCTGTTACTACTGTGGGGGACAATTTCAAGCTCATCAGACTCTGACTCTTCCCAAGTCAGCAGCCAACACAACAGACACCTTGTTCATTCTACCTCCATGATGACCCCAGGACCAAAATCCAGCTTCTGAGAGTTTCCAACTGGGGGTGGCCTAAATAAATGAATGCCCACTATTGCAGCATGCATTCACGGTGAGTTCCCATAACAGGTTATAATCATGTGGACGCCAAAATACACACATGGCATTTCAATGATAGGAGTGCAGACTTACCCTTTTGTCTTTCCATCCTCTTCAGGATAATAATCATTTGTGATTTTCCCAAACTTGGAAAAGATCTTGTGGATGACATTTTTTAGCTTCTCAAGACGGTCAGGCCCCACCTGAGGAACATTGTCCACTACAATCACCGAATCGATTCCATCTGCTTCCTGGGGACGATCTTTGAGTACATCGCCAAGTAATTCTGTGTGAGTAAAAGAATTGTCAAACGACTTTCTGAAACCAAAAAATACATTAGCTTACTAAAAAGACTGCCAAGTTTGGGGAGGGGGATCAATGATCTAATTTAAATGCTTTTACTATGACACAAGAAATCATGACCCAGTTCATTTCAAGATTTAAACATGAGCCAGTCCTGGTGGCTCATGTCTATAATCCCAGCAGCTCAGAAGGCTGAGACAGGAGGATGGAGAGTTTAAAGCCAGCCTCAGCAAAAAGCCAGGCACTAAGCAACTCTTGAGACCCTGTCTCTAAATAAAATGCAAAATAGGGCTAGGGATGTGGCTCAGTGGTCGAGCACCCCTGTGTTGAATCTCTGGTACCAAAAAAAAAAAAAGCTTAAACATGGAAGAATCAAGAAAACTGTACATACTATAAACAGTCAAGATCTATCCTCTGATTCTGGCAATAATGAAGACCTGAAAGTAATTTAAAAATTTTTTTTTAATAATTTTTTTTAATTTTTTTAATATTTATTTTTCAGTTTTCAGCGGACACAACATCTTTGTTTGTATGTGGTGCTGAGGATCGAACCCGGGCCGCACGCATGCCAGGTGAGCACACTACCGCTTGAGCCACATCCCCAGCCCTAAAAATTTTTTAATAATGCAAAATGCAAACAAGGCAGAAAACTTGAAGACCAAATACTAGATCCCTAGATTTCAAAAGGTTTCTAGCAATAACTGGGCAAATTCCATGACAATGTCAACAACGCAGGACAGTAAAGTAAGTTTTTCATGTTAGAGTTTAACAAATATGCAAATATTGAGGTGCTAGAAATATTCACAATACTTTTGTTTTAGTGAATACAAATTACTAGAAAATTTAGGGAGGAAGAAATATCTTTTTAGTGAACTAAGAGAATAATTAAAAAGAGAAATAAATGTGTGGAGAACACACACTTTCCTCCCACCCTACAGTTCCAGACCAGCGCCTACTATCCTGTGCAGGTGAGCTATCCAGCCTTAGACCAGGGAATCCAAAAAGGAGACAGGCCAGGGACTGTTTCGATAAGCCTATCTTGCCTCTCCAGTCAGAGCCCACCACCAGGCACTCTAGCATGCTCATAGAATCCAAAAAACACTTTATGTTGCATGACTGATTTAAGTCACTGGCCACTAGTAATGGACTCAACCTTCAGCCCTTCTCCCTACGATTACATAGTTTGTTCCTCTAGCAACCAGCACCCTCACCTCAAAGCTACTCAGGAATCTCCAGCCAGTAGTCACCTAATAGCATACAAAAAATATATTGGCAATCCCAAGGTTATTAAGAGTTGTATGCCAGGAACCAAGGGCAGAGAGTAAAAGTAAATGCTACTTCCTATTATTTCAATATCTCAATAGGCTCTTGGAAGACAGTACTAAGGCAGACAGGCATTTAAACCCCAAAACTTCAGTTCTCAAACTTCTGCTGAAGAACTGATTCATTCCATAAAAAGGCCAGCTAGAATAAAAGAAATCGAAGAGAAAATGAGTGTAAAAAACAAGGAGAGAAATAAACAGGTCCCAGAAAGCAGCCTGGAGCCCACATACTGGTGGGTCACACAATGACCCTGGGGCACTGCCAACTGTTATTTTGTGTGATTCTTGTCTCTGGTCCTGAGCCCTTTGGACCATAAAGCTCCAGCATCAATAAAAATATCTGACCTCCAGCTGGAGATGGGCACAAGGGAAGTAAAACTGAGTATCAGATGGAATAAAGTAAATCCCATATTTTTTAAATTTATTTTTTGTGGTCCTAGGGATTGAACCGAAGGCAAGGGCTCTACCACTGAGCTATATCCCCAGCCCAAATTCTATATTTTTAATATGCATTCTATATAAGCACTAAACCTAGGTAGAGTGCCTAGAAAGCAGTAAATTACTAAGAGCTAGAAAATAAAGATACCTTTTAAAGCTGCTATCAAAGCATACTCATCACATGAAACCACATCAGCAAATACAGTCAAAATGAGGTTACCAGGTAATCTTAAACATTATTGAAGAATGGCTTCTTATACATATTTCCAGTTGTTTGAACACTATACCCTAATTCAATCTCAACATGCTAGTTAGGTGCAGTGGTGCACACCTATAATCCCAGCAGCTCAGGAGGCTGAGGTTCAAAAAGCAGCCTGAGCAAAAGTGAGGCACTTAGCAACTCAATGAGACCCTGTCTCTAAATTTAAAAAATATAAAATAGGGCTGGGGATGTGGTGTAGTGGTTGAATGCCCCTGAGTTCAATTCCTGGTAACCCCACAGAAAAAGAATTTCAACATGCTAAACGTGACAGATGTCATAAAATATTCCATTCTATTCTCAAAAGCTAAAGGTGAATTCTCTCAGCTTCTGTATATGTTTTAAATTTTCCACAAAAAAAGTTAAAGTAATTGATGGGGGGTGTGAAGCTCAGTGAGAGCACACACAGGACCCAGGTTCAATTCCCAGTATCCTCCCACCAACCCCTGGCCCAAAACTAACCACCACCTGAATTTCAAAAATGAAGACTAGTCAAAAAGGAAGAAAGCTGAAAAGAGGCAGCTCAGAGAAACAGCAATCTCAGAAATCTTCACTATAGAAACTGTAGTGGAACCAAGCACAATCATGGTTTCAAAACAGAATTAAAAAGACCACTGAGAATAAATATAAAAATGGCAATAATTTAAAAAATATTTTTCAGTTGTCAATGGATCTTTTATCATTCATCTATTTATTTATTTAAATGCAGTGCTGAGGATTGAATCAAGGGCCTCACACATGCCAGGCAAGCACTCTACCAACTGAGCCACAGCTCCAGCCCTAAAATGGCAATAATTTAAAAAAAAAAAAAAAAGACACTGTAGTAAAATCTCTGGGTTATTTTTAAAGCAATGCTCACCATACAATTAGGAGGCCTGTTAAGCCGGATCTGAACTTACAAGGCTTATAATAAAAACCTCAGCTTTTACAAACTATGCCTCCTTCCCACAAGCTCAAAGCATCTAACTAGTCTATAAGAATCTGCCCGTATTTAGGAAGGGAATAAATGCAGTAACTACACAATGGGAGACCTATCTTGATCACTGTTGGGTTACTCCTGGCTCTTGGATTCCCCATCTGGCTCCAGAAAAAAAGAAACAATTTTCAAAACTAAATAGCAAATATACAGGTAAATAATATTTCATGAACCAAAGAAGATGTCATTAGAAGTTAAAAGAGATTTTGTTCACATTTTTGTATGGCCAAACTCTAGAGGCAGCTCAAATTTTAGCCAGAACGGAAGATGAAAATTAAAGAATGAGCCAGGTGTGATGGCACATGCCTATAATCCCAGTGGCTCGGAAGGACCCCAAGTTCAAAGCCAGCTTGGCAAGTGACTTAGTGAGACCCTGTCTCTATAGAGTGAAAAAGGGCTGGCGATATGACTCAGTGGTTGAGCACCCCTGGGTTTAATCCTCAACACCAAAACATAAATAAAAAAATTAATTTTTAAAAAAGATTAAAATGTGACTGTGGAACAGTGGTGCAGCTGAGGCACAGGCCTGTCATTCCAGCTATCCAGGAGGCAGAAGCAGGAGGATCCCAAATTCAAGGGCAGTCTGGGCAACTTAGGAGACCCTGTCTCAAAAAGAAAAAGAACAGGGCAAGGCAGACTCTGCACTACTCCTCCTAAAAACAATCCATTTTTTTTAAAGGGAGACGCTTCTATGGTCTTACCTTCCCAGTCTACGGCCTTAAGACTGGGGGAGGGGGGTGGCTCAATGGTATAGCACCAATACCACACACATATATATACATGTACAGATATACACACACACACACACACACACACACACATATATTTTTTTTTTTTTAAAGAACACATACACTAAAAAATACATAGCTCCTCAGGACCAAGCAGCCTCCCTTCCCTATGGACCATATTGCAACATCAGGATCATACAGGCTCCCAAAAACCCACTAGGATTTTACCCAGCCTGGTTGACCTTATGATGTTAGAGGGCGCAAGCCCACACACACACACACACCCCTCCAATCTGTGAGTGGTGGTCTTAAAGAATGATTTTTTTTTTAAACTCAACTGCAAAATAAATAACCAAGGGTTCAAAATGAGCCTATAAACAAAAGTTAGATTAAAAAACAAAACAGGGCTAGGATTGTGGCTCAGTGGCCTAGCATTTGCCTTGCCCATGTGAGGCACTGGGTTCAATCCTCAGCACTACATAAAATAAACAAAATAAAGATATTGTTTCCATGTATAACTAAGAAAAATTAGAACACAAAACTGGTGTGTTAGAGGCTGGAGTTGTAGCTTAGAGGTGGAGCTCCCACGCTTGATGGCAATGGGTTTGATCCTCAACACCACATAATAAATAAGAATATTGGGGGGGGGGTTGGTGTGTTAAAGAAATCACAGGTCTGGACAAAGAGTCCGGTTATAATTAATCCTAGTAACCTAGTTTACCTGAAGGGACACACTTCCTCAGGGAAAAGTGGCAGAATAGATGCTCAGTCTTTATATCATGGTGTTTACTCTGCTCCTCACGCTAAAATATTTTTATTTTTTTGTTTTTTTTTAAAGAGAGAGTGAGAGAGGAGAGAGAGAGAGAGAGAGAGAGAATTTTTAATATTTATTTTTTAGTTCTCGGCGGACACAACATCTTTGTTGGTATGTGGTGCTGAGGATCGAACCCGGGCCGCACGCATGCCAGGTGAGCGCGCTACCGCTTGAGCCACATCCCCAACCCACGCTAAAATATTTTTATATCAAAAAACTGTAAAACAATGATGACAGTAACTGGGAGCCGCTTAAAAATATTTAAATGCCATTAAATCTGAAAAAGTAATGGTCTGCTCTATAGACTTAAAAAAAGATGAGAACTTGGCAGGTTCTGCCTGGCACTGTTCTATTAAGAAATTAGTAGAACAACACTGCACCAAGTTCTGCAGCACCTATCCCTTCGTTTCGGCCGGCTCAGATCTGGTTGGTCAGCTCCGGGGTCCTGGGCCCGGAAATGGGTGCATTCTGCTAGGCTCTGCCCCCCAGCTGGTACTACTCATACACACCGAGCTCCTAAGAGCTCTCCGACCCCCGTCTGGAGAGGAGAGAGCAGGGTCCGGACACCCGCTGCACGCAGCGACAGCAGCTGCAGGCGGGCACCCTTCCCGGCCTGGCTGAATTTCGCGCACACCCTCACCGGATTTGTGCCCAGGCAGGGGAACCAGCCAGAAGGTTCCGCCATGCTCACGCGCCTCACCTTCCTCGCTCACGTCGTCCACGAAGTCCTCGGGGTCGCTGAAGGAGGGCTCATCCGCCTCGCCGTTCTCCACCACGCGCGGCTCGGCCTCGGCCGCGCTGCCCTCGGGTCCGCCAGTATCCTCTGCCGACGCATGAGCCGGGCCATCGGCAGGCGGGTCGCTGGCCTGCTCCGCCAAGGCAGAGCCCTGCGCGGGGGCGGGAAGCTCGGCCTGCGGCGCGGGCTCCTGGGAGGGCGGCGGAGACGCGGCCGGGCCGGGGACCACCTCCTCCGCCTGGGCCTTCAGCTCGGGCTCTGGCCCGGCCGCCGCCTCCTCCTCGGCGTCCTCGACCCGCGCCGCCTCGGGCGCGCCGGGCCCCGCCGGCTCTTCCTCCGGCGGCGGCTCGGCGGCCGGCTGCTGCCGCGCGGGCTCGGCCCGCTCTTCGGCCGCCTCGGGCGCCGCCACGTTCTCCGCGTCCTGCATGGGCCCGCGCTGCTCCTCTCCCGGCTCCGCGCCGCGCTTCCGACTCCCAGGCCGCCCCGCGCGCCCGCTAGGGCCCAGCCACGTGCGTACGACAGGGGCCCAACCAAGCTACAGCGGAGGGGCTCCCGCGCTGTGGTTCCTCGTGTCGAGCCCAGAGGAACGCAGTTACCCGAGAAAGTGTTCAGAAACGAGAGTAGTGCGGCATCCGTGACGACAACGTGCTCGATCCCAAGCAACACGGCTGCATCCAGCAGTCCTCACACTCGCCGAAATCCACAACCATCCCATTCGTGAGAGCTGATGGTTTCGCCCAAAATGGCAGCCGCTCCCTTCCTTCTCCCATCCGGCGCTGCGGGGGGAAGATTGAACAATTTGAGGCGCCGAAGGCAGAATCGGGAAATCTCTTTAATATGCAGAGTTGTACGAAAATATGATGTAACTCGAAAATCAGTACCACAGAAAACTTTAGGCTTAACAAACGATTCTCCTTGTGCTAGTTTCGTCTTTTGACAGGCAAATTGTTAAGCTTACATGACTCAAACCCCCCCCCCTCGTGTCTGTGTTTTAGACTCGTCCACTGACAGGGGCAAAAGAACGGACGATTCCAAAATACACGAAGAATTCGCGTGAAACCACGGAAGGCCACAACTACTAAGACGACTTCTGTCTGGCGCGATACAAAAACGTATGACAGTGGAGGTAGTCATTTACGCCCTCCCCTGCCCCCGCGGCCGTAGCTGGACCTTCCCCGGGTTCTGACTAGCTCTATGGTTCAGTCCGCGGGAGACCGCCGCCCTCGCACGCAAGCGAGCGTGGTCACGTGGTAGGCGTGGCCGGTCCCTTTGGCCGCGCACGGCCAGGCGGATGCCTTGGAGTGTGGTTGGTACCTCCACAGGTTGTTAGGTGTTTGCGTCTGTATCTTTTTAGCTAGGCTGGAGGGCACTTGCTTCTTGTGTAATGTGTTTATCCTTAAAAAGGACCAGGCGGCTGCCCAGGGCTAGTTGGGAATAGTTGGTGCTTATGGGGCACCGAGTTTCTGCCTAGGAAGATGTGAGTTTGGAGGAGGCCCAGGGGTTGATCCGCACCGCAGTGAACGTGCCTCACGGCTCCGCACGTTTGAGAGTGGTTAGAATGGAGGTGGACTGGATGTGGTGGTGCATGCCTGTCATACAAGCTGCTGGGGAGACTTAGGCTGGAACATAAATTCTAACTGAACCTCAGCCACTTAGGGAGACCTTGTCTCAAAAATAAGAAGGCCTGGGGATGTACCGCAGTGGTAGAGCGCCCCTGGGTTTATCCCCAGCACCAAAAATAATTAAAATGAATACCGATGAATCCATACCAAATTTTATTCTTCCGATTCAGCCAGTATTCGTAGGGAAGGAAGTTTGTCTATGTGTCAAGTAAAGGGGAGGGAAGAGCTTCCCTTTGCCCTCTGAGGGTTCCATGATTGAATCTATGAAACCACTTGACTGGCAGGTACAGAGGAAGAAATGTAGATAGGCTTATGATGGGCATTACACGAAGAAGAGTGAATATGCAAACAAACAGTAAGGTCTAGGAGCTTATGTGCTCTCTTCTAGGGAGGCAACTCAGGAGAGAGAATGATGTGGGGCAAAGACTAATGGACCTTAGAAAAATGAGGGATGTTTCATGACAAAGTTTGCATGGGTTTAGAGTTCTCTTCCTCCCCTTCTGTGATGCTTAATCTTCCCAGGGTTGATGAAACTCCCTGGAGGGCATTAGTGGCCATCCAATTCTTCTATTCTGAAACAGAAAGGAAGTTTTGGAACCAGAAGACCAGCATTTGTTGTCTTTAACTTGTCTTCATCTCAAAGTGACCAGCAGGCCAAAGAAGCATATTTGGGGTCACATTTCTTGGACTTCTCTGAGTTAGGGTGTTTGTGGGCCAGAGCTGCCACTCTGGTCCAGGAGACAGAGAGTAAACAGGTAAATGTGACAACTACTTCAGTAGGACAGTTGATGAGATACAGACTGTTTCTGTAATACCTGAAAGTCATGGAGGTAGCACTGATGATCAGAAGGCTTCTCTCAGAAGCGCATTCCAGCTGAGAGTGAAATGCTAAGGAAAAACCAGAAAGGGGATGGTTGGCTTAAGAAGAGTGTCACAGAGCTGGAGCAGGCTTTCTACAAGGGGAATGGGAAGTGCAAAGGTCCTGAGGCCATAGGAGAGGAATATGATAAAGAAAAAAGGCCTTTCTTGGGGCACAAAGAGGGAAAGGGGTAGTGGGGACTGACCTCTCAGAGGGGTGGGACCAGAAACCCTAGGTCCTTGCAGAAGTGAGGTTTGCTTTCAGTGAAAGTATTAGGGAAGAGTTGTTTTTCTATAGTTTTTAATTTAAAAAAAAAAAAATTTTAGTTGTAGTCTGACGCAATACCTTTATTTTATTATTTATTTTTTTAATGTGATGCTGCGGATCAAACCCAGGGTCTTGCACGTGCGAGGCGAGTGCTCTACCACTGAGCCACAATCCCAGCCCAAGTTTTTGAATTTTTTTACAACAAGTATCAGTTCCTTTCAGAATCATCAAAAGCAAATTAAAAAATGGAAAATGAACACAAGTCAAGAGAAATGCTTTTCCATACCTTTCTAGCTACTATTTTATTTCCTGACCTCTGTCATGGGACCTCAGAACTTTTTTGAGAAGTCTGGCAGGTAGGCCATAGGGCTGCTGGAGTGGCCCCTTGTAGATCTGATTTCTGGAGCAGGCTTCTCCCAAAAAAGTAGACTCCACAAGGGGATCTGTGGTTAGTCTCAGGCAGCTGCTGCTCTACACTTGGGTCCTTGCTCAAGTTGCCTTGTACTCCAGAGCAGCAGGGCCTTGGCATTGAAAGTCTGTGACATTAGCAGTCCTGGCAGAACTAGGGTGTGCAGTGTTTGAAATAGCTGAGCGCCACAAGGAATCAAACCCTTGCTCAGAAGTAGCTTGGCAAGGCAAACTTGACTTCTGCAGAAGGGGATGTAACCAAACAAAGTCTGGCAAGCAAGCACACTTGGGTGGGCAGTCTGCCTGTTTTATCAAGGGAAGGACTATAGCTTAAATGACTACAATTGGATCTTATATCCCAACTAAAGCTAAATATTATATTTTGAAAATGGACTACCCTGGGGCTGGGGCTGTAGTTCAATGGTAGAGCACTTGGCTTACATGTGTGGTGCACTAGGTTTGATCCTCAGCACCATAAAAAAAAAAAAAATTAAAGATATTGTGTCCATCTATAACTGAAAAAATATTTTTAAAAAAGAAAAAGGAGAGCTGGGGATGTGGCTCAAGCGGTAGCGCGCTCGCCTGGTATGCGTGCGGCCCGGGTTCGATCCTCAGCACCACATACCAACAAAGATGTTGTGTCCGCCGAGAACTAAAAAATAAATATTTTTAAAAAAAAATTATCTCCTCTCTCACTCTCTCTTTAAAAAAAGAAAAAGAAAAAGGACTACCAGACGATGTCTCATAGTGTTGAGGCCCTCTGCAGTGTGATTAATTCTTATATTCATGTCCCTAGTTTCTTTTTTTTTTTTTAAGAATTTTTTTTTAAAAGGTAGGCTTTTAAAAATATTTTATTTTACTTTTTTAGTTTTCAGCGCACACAACATCTTTGTTTATATGTGGTGCTGAGGATCGAACCTGGGCCGCACGCATGCCAGGCAAGCGCACTACCGCTTGAGCCACATCCCCAGCCCCCCAGTTTCTTAAAACCAGTAAGAGTTGAGTGCAACTTTTGAATGAACTGTCCAAAGACACAGCTTGTTTCTCCCCTGCAGTGTGACAGTGACCTGCTGTCTTTGCAACATTGCCATAAACCTCAAAGTAGCAAGTTTGTTTAAGACACTATTGAAGCCAAACAAGGTGGCACACACCTGTAATCCCAGCAGCTCAGAAGGCTGAGGCAGGAGGATCTCAAGTTCAAATCCAGCTTTAGCAATTTAGGGAGGTCCTAAGCAACTTAGCAAGACCCTGTCTCAAAAAAAGGGGTGGGGGGGCTGGGGATGTGGCTCTCAGAGGTTAAGTGCTCCTGGGTTCAATCCCCTATACAAAAAAAAAAAAAATGTATTATTGATTTAGACATGATGGGTGTGCCTATAATCCCAGTGACTGGGGATGCTGAGGCAGAAGGATCATGAGTTCAAGGACAGCCTGACCAGTTCAGTGAATCCCTATATCAAAGTAAAAAATGAAAGGAACTGGGGATGTAGCTCAGTGGTAAAACACCCCTGGGCTTAATTCCCAGTGAACCCTCTTACCAAAAAGAAAAAAAAAAAAAAAACATTTGTGCACCAATTTTCAGAGTTGCACTGTTCACGTAGTCAGAAAGGGGAGCAATGCAGGTGTCCATGGAGAGATGAGTGACTACACAAAATGTGGAATTTGCATACAAGGTAATATTATTCAGCCTTAAAAGGGAAGGGAATTCTGCCTACATAGTGGTGCTTTATCCCAGTGAGTGGAGAGGTTGAGGTAGGAGGATTGCATATTTGAGGCTAGCTTAGGCAATCAAGACCCCATCCCCCAAAATAAAAACAGCTGGGGATATAGGTCAGTGGAAGAGTGCTTGCCTAGCATATGTGAGGCCCTGGGTTCAACTATCAGTATCCTCCTCACACACACAAACTGACACATGCCAAATACACACACATATGTATATATATATGATCTTTGAAGATGCATACTCAAATAATCCAGTCACAAAAAGACAAGAACTGGGGCTGGGATTGTGGCTCAGCAATAGAGCACTCGCCTAGCACAGGCGAGACCGGGTTCAATTTTCAGCACCACATTAAAAAAAAAAAAAAAAAGACATTGTATTTTGCCCATCTACAAAAAAAAATTCTCTCTCAAAAAAAAATGTATATTTTTTTTAAAAAAGAGAGAATTTTAATATTTTTTTTTAGTTTTCGGCGTCCACAACATCTTTGTATGTGGTGCTGAGGATCGAACCCGGGCTGCACGCATGCCAGGATAGCGCGCTACCACTTAAGCCACATCCCCAGCCCCCCCAAAAAATGTATATATAATATATATAAAAAAAGACAACTACTGTAGGTACCCCCCCCAAAAAAAAGGAGTAGTTAGGATGGCTTTTTTGGGGAGGGGGGTAGCAGGGATTGAACTTGGGGGCACTCGACCACTGAGCCACATTCCCTGCCCTGTTTTATATTTTATTTAGAGACAGGGTCTCACTGAGTTGCTTTGCACCTCACCGTTGCTGAGGCTGGCTTTGAACTCCTGATCCTCCTGCCTCACCCTCCAGAGCTGCTGGGAATATAGCCATGCCACCACACTGGGCCTAGGATGGCTTTTTATCTGGTTTTTCGGGGTTTTTTGGCAGTGCTGAGGATAGAACCCAGGGTTTTATATATGCTAAGCATGTGTTTTTCCACTGAGTTACAACCCCCACCCCAGCTTGAGAATGGTTAATATTATGTTGCATATCCATTATCCCAATAATTTTTTAGGAAAAAAAATATCAAAAGCAATCACTGAGATATCTCCCCAGCAATTCTGGTGTTAATTTTCTTGCTAACTCACTGGTAATCTTAAACAGGCAGGTCTTTTCCTGGGTGCCCTGTGTGGGCTGAATGGGGTGTTCGAAACTGGGACGAGGGGAAGCAGCAGAAACAGCTCACCTACAGATGGCGATCTTGGCCCAGCTGAGGCTGCCTTCCCAGTGCAGAAGGCAGAGTGTTTTTCAACTCTTTCTTAATTTCTAACATCCTAGGATGTCCAGGAGCAGTTTGATTTCAGGGGAGTTTGTCAATGATTTCTCCAGGATTTTTTATGTGACTGGGTCTGTCTTTAAGCTCTCAGAGCAAGTAGAGGAGCAAAGAGGGATGGATGAATCCGAAGGGTCAACTGTATCTCGCCAACTTCTCTCCCCACCTTTAACCAGACTGCCCTCCCTGCCCGGTCCTTCCTGCCCTCAGCTCCATCTCTGGGGTCCTTGGCTTTCTCTGTGTTGATGCTCACACCTTCCTTAGCCCTTTTTAATTTTTATTTTGAGACAGGGTCTCACTAAATTGCTTAGGGCCTTACTACGTTGCTGAGGCTGACTTTGAACTTGGGATCCTCCAGCCTCAGCCTTCCAAACTGCTGGGATTACAGGTGTGTGCCACTGCACCTGGTTTGTTTGGTATTTTTAATTAAGATTTTTATTGCTTTATAGAAGTGCCACAGGAGAATGAGGAACTGAAGCTCCAAATTTTAGTTCTTGTGTTCCAACAAAAAATAAGTAAATAAAGTCAGACACCAAAAGCTATGCAAGAGAACTTTATTATAAGTGAAAGTAAAGGAAAGCTCAAGCAGAGAGCACTCTCAAGCGAGGCAGTGGGTCCTCTCTGAGCAAAGAAAAGTGAAGGAAACTGTCCTGTCTCCAAATTTATTGCTGTCTTACGGTTTCCTTGGGAACTGGGTTCCCCTTCTGTACTCCTTGCTGATCAGGTATTTAACTCCTCCTTCACATGGGCACTGGAGTTTTTTACCTTAGTTGGTCCTCTCTGGAAATGTCATGGTGGCCACCTTATTCATGGGGGCTTAAGCTACAAGTCATTTCTGTTAATGTGGTTATTGGGGTCAGAATTTACCGTAGTACACCTGTGCTACTAAAGAAACCTCTTTTCTGAGATACATTGAGAAGCCTATGGGCATAAATCCTGGCTTTATGATGACCCCAGTATACCCTGTCTTTCTTTTTTTGAAAAAAAAAATTTTAGTTGTAGGTAGACACAATACTTTTTTATTTTATTTTTTTTAACATGGTGCTGAGGATTAAGCTCAGTGCCTCGCACACAACAGGCAAGCACACAACCACTGCCCGCCTTAATCTTTCCTGTCATAGTTCCTGAATGGTCCTTCTGATTGTGTTAATTAATAAAAGCATCTATAATGTCCAGGAGAGCTGGAAAACTGGGCTCTCTGAGGTGTGTTCACTCTCAAGGTTTGTGTACCTGGTAGTTTTCTATAAATTATTTGCTACAAATTATTTACTGATTTGCCTTGAAAGTAATTTGAAGAAAACTTCAAAATTAACTTAAAGAAAACCTGTGGCCTTGCCATGTTATTTGTCTGCATTTCACTGCTCGTTACTAATTACTACCTAACAGAAGTTTCACATCCGGCACTAAGAAATAACACACTTTGTCCCATTTTGTCACCATGCGGGTCATTTCTGTGGTACATCACAACCAGCATGTTGACAAGGATATAATCCACTGTTTGGCTCGGGTTCCCTCAGTCCTCCTTGTCCTCATTTGTATTGTGTGATGTCTTTAAATGTACACAGTGTGGTATACACATCCTTCTGCAGTTTTCTTTTTCACCTAAAATTCTATTTTCAAGATCTATCCATCCAGAGTGGGGCGAGGTGGCCCATGCCTGTAATCCCAGCTACTCAGGAGACCAAGGTAGGAGGATTGAAAGTTTGAGGCCAGTCT
Source organism: Urocitellus parryii (assembly GCF_045843805.1). NCBI lineage: Eukaryota > Metazoa > Chordata > Mammalia > Rodentia > Sciuridae > Urocitellus > Urocitellus parryii. Next base: position 37,402,184 of record NC_135539.1, read on the forward strand.
GGGCAAGTTAGCTTTGAGACTCTATCTCAAAATAAAAAGGACTGGGGGTATAGCAGTTGCCTAGCCCTAGGTTCAATCCTCAGTTCGGCCGAAAAAGAAAAATGATCAGGAATGGGAGTGTACCTTTGTGGTTGAATTCTTGCTCAGAATGTATCATGCCCAGCACTACAAAAACAGAAAGAAAGAAAGAAATCCATAAATCCTGGTACGTGCTGTTCTAGTTTATACACTGAATGAATAAACCACAATTTATTATTCATTTCACACTGCCATAAAAATCAGGGTTTTTTTTTTTGTGTGTGTGTGTGTGTGTTATAAATAGTAGTACAGTGAAAAGCCTTGTGTTTGTCTCTATGAGCTATGGTTTAGAGAACATGACTAGAAATGGAATTTCTGGGTCATAAAATATCTTCATTCCAATTTATTAGACATTAATAAATTGTTCTACAAAATGTCTCTACTGGTTTCCATTCCCTCCAGCAGTGTCAGAGCGTTCCTATTTCTCCTTATCTTGTGTGCCTGAAAGGGTGTCTAATAGTTGTTTGAATTTGCATCTCTCTGATGTAAGTAGATGTCCAATGTAAGCAATGAAATTAATAAAAGTATCTGTAATATCCAGGAAAGCTAGAAAGCCAGGCTCTCTGAGGTGTGCTGTCATGCCACCAAGTCAGCAGCAATGAGGACACTGTCCCGCTGTAGAGTGCCTAGTGTTTCTGGGACCGACCCTGGGTGCTGGTAAGACTCTGCCCCTTAGATGCTGAGCTTCAGCCACACCAGAGGCCCCTGTGCCTCCAGGTGACCGTGGGTGAGTGGGAAGAGAATCTCCCTCCAACTAAGAGGCCTCCTCAAATAGAACCAGCTGCCGAATGGCCAAAAAATGACAACAAATGTTTCTATTCCTAATCTTACTGTTAAGCTCATTGGCCACTCAGATTTCCTTTTCAGCTGGGCATGGCAGATGGGGAGGCTGAGGAAGGAGGATCGCCAGTTCAAAGCCAGCCTCAGCAAGGGTGAGGTGCTTAGCAGCTCAATGAGACCCTGTCTGTTAAAAAAATACAAAATAGGGCTGGGGATGTGGATCAGTGGTTGAGTGCCCCTGAGTTCAATCCCTGGTACCAAAAAAAGATTTCCCTTTCAGTGAATTATCCATACATACCCTTTACTTCTTTTGGATGGTTCACCTTTTTCATATTGAAATGTATGAATTCTTTATAAATCTAGCTTCTACCCTTCAAATCTGTCATATGTGTTAGAAATATATTCTTCCGGTGTGGGCTGATCTCACCTTATTCATGGCATCTGTCACCATTTTGTCATGATGTGTTAGCAAATTGTCAATACTTAAAAGTATCAGTATTTAGGGGTTGGGGATTTAGCCCAGTGGCAGAGCGCTTGCCTAGCATGTGTAAGGCCCTGGGTTCGGTCCTCAGCCCTGTAAAAAACAATTACTAAAAAAGTATAAAAAAAATACAAAAAAGGATTAAAAAAGTATCAGTATTTAAAAAAAAATTTTTTAGTTGTTGATAGACCTTTATTTTCATTTATTTATGTGGTGCTGAGAATCAAACCCAGTGCCTCACACATGCCAGGCAAGTCGCTGATGCTGAGCCCCAGCCCAGGTATCAGTATTTTTCTTTATTATTTGCATGCTGCGTGCCTCCCTGTTTTGAGCCTAGGAGTAGATGGATTATTTGGACCACTTCTTCTGCAGAAAACAATCAAAATGCTGGATAAAATGTAGAAGACATTAAAATCAATGAAGAGCTGGGCATGGTGGCATATACTTGTAATCCCAGTGACTTGGGAGGCTGAGGCACGAGGATCACAAATTCAAGGCAATTTGGGCAACATAGGAAGACCCTGTGTCAAAGTAAAAAATAAAAAGGGCTGGGCACAGTTCGGTGGTAGAGCACCCCAGGGCTCAATCTCCAAAGGAAGGAAGGAAGAGAAAACAAATCAATGAACAGCTGACAAGATGACAAAATATTACTAGTATAAAATGTAAAAGATAGGGCTGGGAGTGAGCTCGGTAGTAGAGCACTTGCCCGGCTTCTGTGATGCTTTGGGTTTGATCTTCAACCCCACAAAAATACAAACCTACATAAAACCTAAGGAAAATAAGCACTGAGGACATTAGCCAGCCTGGGTGAACATAAGTTTAAATTTCAAAGTCAAGAAATGAAAATGACCTTATTTGCCAAAGTGTATGCCATATAAACGTTAGAGCCATTCACCTTCTCAATACTTAACACCAGTATTCCTAGGTGTCCCTATATTTGAAGCCAGAGGTGTTTGTACCTAGTTTAGGTACTTGAGTAAGGACAGTCACTCCAGCAAGGTTTAGGAAAGTGAAAGTTATACCATTTAGCAAAGTTTGACAAGGGTGGGGAAAAAAGGAGAACCTTTCCTATTACAAGTTTTAGAAATTTTTTCATCTATTAAATTCTCACCAATTTGAAGATTGCTACCAAAGCTCACATGTTGGCCCTGGAGATGTGCTCAGTAAACTTCACAGCAGCAGGAGTTCAAACAGCAGTGGAAAACAAGAGAACACCCACATGTCCACCAGCAGGAGATTGGATGCATTAAACTGAGCTATAATGACAAAACATAAAACAGATGATATGGATGAATAAGAAAGAACATCTTGGGCTGGGATGTGGCTCAAGGGGTAGCGCGCTCGCCTGGCATGCGTGTGGCCCGGGTTCGATCCTCAGCACCACATACAAACAAAGATGTTGTGTCCGCCGAGAACTAAAAAATAAATATTAAAAAAATTCTCTCTCTCTCTCTCTCTCTCTCTCTCTCTCTCTCTCTCTCTCTCTCTCTCTCTCCCCCCCCCCTTCTCCCTCTCTCACTCTCTCTTTAAAAAAAAAAAAAAGAAAGAAAGAACTTCTTGGGCTGGGGTTGGGGCTCAGCAGTAGAACTCTCGCCTAGCATGTGCAAGGCGCTGGGTTGGATCCTCAGCACCACATAAAAATAAATAAGTATTTTATTTTTAAAATTTTGTCCAACTACAACTTAAAATTATATATATGAAAAAAGAACATCTCACGTATCTAACAGTTGCAGACAAAAGAAGAATGAAGAAGAGACAATATTTGAAGAACTTGGCTGAGAATTTTGCAGAACTGATAAGATTAGTAATCCTCAATAGAATAAAGAAATGTAAATTGCTACTTAATAAATTGTCTTTCACCAGAAACAACCTGGTGAAATTGAAGAACAACAGTCAGAGAGTGTCTTTTGTGTGTGTGTGGCACTGCTATATAATCCATAGTACTGAAATTTGAGCTGCATCCCCAGAACTTCTTATTTTTTATTTTGAGATTGGGGCTTAGGAAGTTTCTGAGGCCATCCTTGAACTTGTGATCCTCCTGTCTCAGCCCCCTTAGTCGCTGGGATGTACAGGTGTGTACCACCACACCCAATCAGAGAGTATTTTGAAAGCCACCATAGGAACAAGGACAATTATTTCAAAGAAGCAATAGACTACTGACAGCTGGCATTAATTTCTCAGTAGCCATAGTGGAAGCCAGAAGGCAGGAATTTTATCTTTTACGAGGGGAAAGGAAAACTGACAGCTAGAACCCTATACCCAACAAAAGAATCTTTCAAGAACAAGGGTGAGATAAAAATATTTTCAGAAAATCAAAAAGGATCATGGTAGTTAGCCATTGGCAAAAACCTGACTAAAGGAGATTCTAAAAGATGAATAGATTTTATTTAGAAATAAAGCAATTCAGCCGAGCACAGTGGCACATGCTAATAATCCCAGAGGTTTGGGAGGCTGAGGCAGGAGGATTGTGAGTTCAAAGCCAACCTCAGCAAAAGCGAGTCACTAAGCAACTCAGTGAGACCCTGTCTGTAAATAAAATACAAAACAGGCTGGGGATGTGGCTAGTGGTTGAATGCCCTTGAGTTCAATTCCCAGAACCAAAAAGAGAGAAAACAATTCTAGGTAGGTGGTCTTAAATGAAGAAAAAAAAATTTTGAATGCAGAAAGTAGTAAATGGGTAGATAAGTCTCAAATCAAATTAATAAAATCTCTTGTGGATTTTTTCAATATATATTGGGCTGGGGCTGTAGCTCAGTGGTAGAGAGCTTGCCTTCCATGTGTGAGGCACTGGGTTTGATCTTCAGCACCACATAAAAATAAAGATATCAGGTCTATCTACAACTAAAAAAAAATTATATAAATAGCTGCAAATGGTGGCACAGTTCTGTAATCCCAGCAATTTGGAAAGTCAAAGCAGGAGAATCATAAATTTGAGGCCTGCCTTAGCAATTTAACAAAATCTTTAAAATTAAAAGTTTAAAAAAAAAGCTTAGGGTTATAGCTCAGTGGTAAGGTGCATTATGTAATATATTTTATTTTGTGTATTATACATATTTTATACCTGTATAAAATAAAGATATAATTTAAATATATGATAAAATATCACAAGTAGAAATGAAAGAAGACAGAGTATATTTATGGTCCAGGACAGAAGTTGACACACTATAGCCCATGGGCCAAATATGGCTCCCTCCTATTGGAAATAAAACTTCATTGAAACACAGCTACAACTGTTCTCTTACAGACCATCTCTGGCTTTTTTCCCCTCTACAAGGGCAAGGGCTGAATGACTGTGACAGAGGCAGTGTTGCCTGGAAAGCCAAAAATACTATTTGGCCCTTTACAAAAAAGTTTGTTGAATTCTGGTTAAGAAGGGTCAAGAGTATTGATGAATTTTAGACCTTGACAAATAAAATTGCATGTAGTAGTTACTTGAGTAACCATAAAAGAAAGCATCTCCAGAGTAAATTCCAGAAGAATGGAGACAGAGGGGGAAGTAGAATAAAAGATAGCCCAGGGCTGGGGACGGTAGAGCACATGCCTAGCATGTACAAGGCTCTGGGTTCCATTCCCGGTGCTGGGTGATCTAAAACAAGGCAAGAATGGAACAAAAACTGCTTTCCTGCTCTGTTGTCATAAAGCTATTTTCACTGAAAGTTCTATAGTTGAGCTTTTCACATTAGATATATAGCCCAACTGAAACTGTGTTGAGCATACAATATGGGTCTAATTTCTATATTTCTGGATAGCCAGTGTATCTACGTGTATCCAGTACTGTTTCCAATCTACCAGCCAATCTATGTGTATCCGGTACTGTTTCCCAGTGAAACTGAAATGCCATCTGGTTATATACAAGTTACCCAAAATACATGGATCTGCTCTGGGATCACTGTTCTGTTCTTTTAAAAACATATGTCTATGTATCCTTATTTATCTGTTCTTATATATCTCAATTCTGCCTGTTTTAAATATTAAGCTTAATAATTTCTGATATCTGGTAGAGAAAATTCCCCTTATCTTTTTTTTTTCAAATTACATTGAATAATCTTGATTACTTACTCTTTGTTATGAATTTAGAATTAGCTTGGAAGTTTCCTGATGAGATTTTTTTTCTACTGAAATTGCATTAATTTTATACAATGGGGACAATTGACATTTTTTTTTCTTGGTACCAGGGATTGAACCCAGAGCACTTAACTACTGAGCCACATCTCTAGCTCTTTTATTTTTTATTTTTTAGTTGTTGATAGACCTTTATTTTGTTAATTTATTTATTTATTTTTTAAAGAGAGAGTGAGAGAGGAGAGAGAGAGAGAGACAGAAAGAGAGAGAGAGAGAGAGAGGGGCTGGGGATGTGGCTCAAGCGTTAGCATGCTCGCCTGGCATGCGTGCGGCCCGGGTTCGATCCTCAGCACCACTTACCAACAAAGATGTTGTGTCCGCCGAGAACTAAAAAATATATATAAAAAAAAAAGAGAGAGAGAGAATTTTTAATATTTATTTATTTATTTATTTTTAGTTCTCAGCAGACACAACATCTTTGTTGGTATGTGGTGCTGAGGATTTAACCCTGGCCGCACACATGCCAGGCGAGCGCGCTACCGCCTGAGCCACATTCCCAGCCCCTATTTTGTTTATTTATACATGGTGCTGAGAATTGAACCCAGTTCCTCACACATGCTAGGCAAGTGCGCTACTGCTGAGCCCCAGCCCTTTTTTTTATCTTTATTTTAAGACAGGGTCTCCCTAAGTTGCTTAGGGCTTTGATAAGTTGCTGAGGCTGGCTTTGAACTTGAGATCCACCTGCTTTAGCCTCCAACAATTGATATTTTTAATATATCGAAGCTTCCTATCTATGGATAAATTCTACCTCATTTCTTTAGATCTTTATATCTTGCCATGAAGTTTTTGAGAAACCAGCCACTACCTCAGAGCAAAGCCTGTCCAAGGAAGGGGGAGTGACCCTTGTCCTTGGAAAGACCCACAGAGCACTCCTAGGCACATACTCACCCTGATGAGTTGTTTATCTACAAATAACAGGAGATGGGCTGGGGATGTGGCTCAAGCAGTAGCGCGCTAGTCTGGCATGCGTGCAGCCCGGGTTCTATCCTCAGCACCACAAACAGACAAAGATGTTGTGTCCGCTGAAAAAACTAAAAAATAAATAAAATTCTCTCTCTCTCTCTCTTAAAAAAAAAATGTGGCAGTGGCAGAGCAGCAAGGGTTATGTTCAAAGCATAAAGTGGACACCATTACAGCTCCCCACTGTCAATTTCTACAGTCTATTTCTATGGAAAAATAGGTGATGGCATCTCCAAACTGCTTCCTGATGAAAGGGGTGGGAAAGTTGGGGATAACAACCCAAAGTCCATATTCTGTATCAGGTGAGGGGTGGACAGTTAGGGGCATTCAGCATCAGAGCAATCCAGAGGTCCACAGTGACAGATGGCAGGTGATTGGACAAGGTATACATAGGGCAGGGATCCTGCAAATGGCCAAGGGTGTCACAATTTTACTGAGTTCAGTTTTCTTTTTCTCAAAGTGAACCATGGTGGAGCAACCTGCACCTCTCCTAACTCTCCTACAGTTGGCTCTCAGCAATTTCACCAGCCACCTTGCATCCTCAGCATGGAAGTAGGGTTCCTTGGAGAGTCGGGCCTGCCCAAGAAAGCTGGAGCAGGGACTGCTCTCAGGTCCCATCTAGGGTGCCAAATTCGTTGCTGAAAGCTGGTTCCTTGTTCCCAATGCCAATCCAATAGTAAGAACACAGTTTTGAGAAAAAGGAAAAAGAAGGTTTATTGCTTTGCTAGCAAAGGAGAAACACAGGAGACTCCTGTCCCAAAGGCTGTAATTCTCAAGAGAACAATTTTTACATTGTCTAAGAATTGCCATTTTGTGTTGCCAAACATGCTATGCTAAGAATTGTTGATGGGTACAGAGGGGGATGTTCCCATGGGAGAATCATTTCTTATATGATATGGAGTCTCAGGGCAAAATGGAGTCTGTTTGGTAATTGCCCATATAGCCTGGCCCATAACATTCCCCCTTTTCTAGAAATAATCAAACCTTTGATAAATTAGGTAAGGGGTTGTAATGGCCATGCATATATATTAACTTGACTAAGGAAATACGTTGTTTTAGCACCTGGGGCCTTATAACATAATCTGAGCAAAAGGAAAAATAGGATTAACATTTTTGGACCCAAACTGTCCTCCATTTTGTGATTTGACCTGATTATCTATCTATACTGTCTGTCTTTAATTTCCCCTCTAATTTTGGGGACCTCCTACCGCCACAAGGAAAAGGACAACCACTGCTCTTGCTGCTTTGAGCTGAGGGGGGGTGGTGGGACAAGCAGTTTGGAATCTGTTTTTAGAAATCTGGTCAATTGGGGCTGGGGATGTGGCTCAAGCGGTAGCTCGCTTGCCTGGCATGCGTGTGGCCCGGGTTCGATCCTCAGCACCACATACAAACGAAGATGTTGTGTCTGCCGAGAACTAAAAAATAAATATTAAAAAATTCTCTCTCTCTCCTCTCTGGTCAATCGAGGGGTCCATGGTAAGTTCTGGCTCAGGAAGAACAGGTTGTAAAGTCACTTGGAGTTGGGTGCTTCTATGAGAGAAACAAAAAGACATGAGCACTAAAATGAGATTAAATGTTGCAGCATCTGAACATGTCAGTGAATATCATGAAGATGATAGATACCAGTAATCTCTCACCAAGAGGCGTAAGAACTGAGAAGTTGTCCCCCATAGGAAGATCTATAGGACTTATCTGACTCAAAACTTGAGATTCTGGCAGTTTCTCTTGATAGTTATCAGGCACTTTTGCCTAAGAATCTCTCTTTTTTCTCCTACAGTCTTACTTATTCTTGGAGGGGCTAACACAAATGCACATCTTAAGTTACACTAAAATAACTATTGTTTCTTCTTTTAAATGCCCAGGAATGGTTGTGTTTGGTTTTAACTTTTTTTTTTTTTTTTTCTGGGTGTTTAAGACCAAGATGGTCAAATGGACCTTGTTTCTAGCTATTATTAAGAGTCAGCTGAGTTCCCTTGGGGGACTCTCTTGGGGAACTTGTGAACAGCCTTCTAGTTCCGCTAGTGCCATCTGTGCTAGGAGAGGTCGATGTCTCGCTGACCATGTGGTTTCCCTCAGAAGCATCAAGATGTCTCCCCTTTCCAATGACCTTTCTCTTTTGTAGCATGCACACTGATTGGCTTCCTTTTCTCCAGTGGTCTCCCTGATTGGGAGGTTATATGGCCCAGAGTTGCAAAGCTCTTCCCCTTGTTCCCTGGATTCATGCTGAGTCAGAGGGCAAGAACCAATATTGGTTTCCTTGGCCCCTTTATTTAATTTAATTAATTTATTTATTTAAAAGAGAGATAGAGAGAGAGAATCTTTTAATATTTATTTTTTTAGTTCTCGGTGGACACAACATCTTTGTTTGTACGTGGTGCTGAGGCTCGAACCTGGGCCGCACACATGCCAGGCGAGCGCACTACCGCTTCAGCCACATCCCCAGCCCAAGGCTCCTTTATTTTAACCTTAATCTTTATTTTTTTTTAAATTTTTAATATTTATTTTTTAAGTTCTCGGCGGACACAACATCTTTGTTGGTATGTGGTGTTGAGGATCGAACCCGGGCCGCACGCATGCCAGGCGAGCGCGCTACCGCTTGAGCCACATCCCCAGCCCAAACCTTAATCTTTAAGCCTTGACCTTAAACATGCAGCAAGTCAGTTTTACTGGGCTTTAACTTTAATGTTTATAACTTCACAGTTATTTTTACCTCCTTTATTTACTATTTATCTAAAGATGATGGCTTAATATCTCAAATTAGGTTATTATAAGGCATTAACAGTAGTAGTTTAAGTTTACAAGGAAAATTTAAGATGAAATTAACAAGACTAAAAACATATTTAGTTTGTGTAATAGCTATCTTGAATTTGGCTGAGTCATACATCATATCCCCTATTTGAGATCACAGTAATCTTTATAATAAAATCAATCTTTAGAATTCAACTTTAAATGAACTGGAGTCTGGCCTATTTTGGAGCCATTCCAACATGTAGTAGACAAAGGCCGGGTCCTTATTCCTCTCTGAAGGCAGCAAGGGAGCCTGCTTCTCCTTGGGAGAGCCCCCTCAGGTTGGGGTCCTGTTCTAAACCGATTTTTTTGGTCTCTTGGATGGTAGCCACCAAAATCTTAGCCTGGCATTTTGAAAAACGTTTATCAGCTGGACTGTCACAGTTAAAAAAATCTTTGGGTCACCTCCAATAGTTGGAAGTTATTCTCAAAACCCTTTAAGTTTTTGGAGTTTTCTGTGAATATCTAGGGCTGATTGAGAGACAAAAGCCAAATTTCCTAAACAAAATGATGCTCTTACTATCTTAGAAATAATAATCCTCTAAAACTCTAGTTCTAATCTGCACTCTATAGGAACTGATATGGTCTACTGGGCTGGACACTTGGCCCAGTTCCTAAATGAAGGCAATCTGTAGAAAGCTTTTCTTTTTTACCTTTTTTTTTTTTAAAGAGAGAGAGAGAGAGAGAGAGAGAATTTTAATATTTATTTTTTTTAGTTTTTTGGCAGACACAACATTTTTGTTTTTGTATGTGGTGCTGAGGATGGAACCTGGGCCATACACATGCCAGGCAAATGCGCTACTGCTTGAGCCACATCCCCAGCCCCTTCTTTTTTACCTTAACTGTTACTTTCTACACCTGATGGCAGCCATTTACATTTCAATGCAAGCTTTAGTGAGCACAATTAAAATCTTTCTGTTTTTTTCCAGGTTGGTTTGGATTAGGTTTCCCACCACAAGGCTAACAATTAAAACAATAGGCACAAATAAAAGGAAGGTGAAAGACAAGAATTTAACAAGGCACTGAGTGTGACTCAAATCCAAAGGTGCTGGGTCTGCTAGTCCCTGATGGGTCAGGCCAGTCAAAATAAAAAGAACATGTCTCACTAGGGCAAACAGTTAAAATAACATTAGAAACAAACTGAGGTAGAAATTAACACACAAAAAAAAGTGGACACAAACAATAACAAACAACAATCTAGACAAGACAAAAACCCAAGACAGACACTCTCTCCTTCCTCTACTGGACCCCAGTCTCCAGACCGCCATCACCATCTATTTAGTGGAGTTCTTTGGGCCTTGACCAAGAGGCCTAACCCTCAGGCTCAAGGTCACTTAATATGCCTTGGGAATTACAATCAAGCACTTGATACTGTCAAGCGCTTGTTAACGCCCCCACAGGAGAGCCCCTGATAATCAAATGCTCTAAGGCTTTACAATCAAGTCAAATGGAGAGAACAAATGAGGTACCTCCCAACACATGCAGTTCCATCCTTCTTCAAAGTCTCTGGATTTACAGATGTGAGACACACCAGAGCTTTCCCGGGCAGGCTCAAATTGGTCACCACAGGAGGGCCAGACCCTTGCAAACCAGAGAGCTCCTACAACTAGAGAGGGAGGGCGCCTCTCTCTGCTGCTTCAGAGGATCCAGGACTCCTGTGTGACACCAGCCACAGCCTTGACTGCAGTGATCATCTCTCTGGGGCCCCAAAAATGTTATGGCAAGATTGTAATAAATCACCCAGTTGATCTTAAAGCAGGAGATGGAAATTTTATTCACCAGTTGGCCATCCAGATCCACCAGATGGTGGGAGAAGGGGCAGGTTGCAAGTCTATACCCTTAAACCCCCTCCTGGGGTTTGAGTACAACCTTTATGGTCCAAAACCATATTAATCATAAGCTGTTGCTATGATTCAAAACCACAAACAAATGTTATGAGATCTAAAATCATAAGCAGAGGGGGAGTGGATCAAAGCGACCCTAGTTGAGTACAAGTTAAAGAATGGTCACTAACACCTAGACAGTCAATCTCTGATAGGGTACATTGTCCAAGAAAAATGGGAACCAAAGAGAGAACAATTTTTACGGTGTCTAAGAATTGCCATTTTGTGTTGACAAACATGCTATGCTAAGCAATTATTGATGGGTATAAAGGGGGGTGTTCCCATTGGAGAAGTATTTCTTATGTGACATGGAGTCTCAGGGCAAAAGGGAGTCTGTTTGGTCATTCCCCATTTAGCCTGGCCCTTAACACTGTTGAATTTTCCTATTAGTGCTAACAGTTTATATATTTTATAGGGCTAATCCTGGGTTATCTGAGATCAGCAAGCTTTCTTTCTTTCTTTCTTTTTTTTTTGGGTACAGGGGATTGAATCCAGAAGCAGTTTACCACCGAGATACACCCCCAGTTCTTTTTTCTTTTTCTTTTTTTCTTTTTTTAATGTTTTTAGTTGTAGATGAAAACAATACCTTTATTTATTTATTTGTATGTGGTGCTGAGGATTGAACACAGTGCCCCACATGTGCTAGTCAAGCATTCTACCACTGAGCCACAACACCAGCCCACCCAGTTCTTTTTATCTTTTTAAATTTTGAGACAGGATCTTGCTAATTTGCTTAAGGATTTGCTAAGTTGTTTAGGCTTGCCTCAAACTTGTGGTCCTTCTGCTTCAGACTCAGAAGTTGCTGGGATTATAGGCATGTGCTATCATGCCTGGCCCATTGTGTTTTTTGCTTCCTGTTATTTTTACAATTTTGTCCTTGTGTTTTTGCATTAGTTAGATCCTCAAACACAGACTAATAGCATTTATCATAACCAACATCCTTTTTTACTTTCTAAGTTTAAAGGGAGTAGTTTTGAAGTTTAAGCATTCAATATAATGTTTGCTAGGGTTAAAAAAAATTTTTTTTAGGATAACTTTATATAACTGGCTAAGAGAGTTTTTTACATGCTTTTTAAATGAAGTAATAAAGGAATTTAATGTTCTTTTTCAAATATCTACAAGTGACCCTTGAGCTAATTAATTTCCAGCCTTTCATATGCTCTTGTATGTGCACTTAAGATTAAACATTTCATTTTAAACAATACTTTGTCTGCTTTCCTTAAATTCTGATGAGTAGGGTGAGCTCAGCAGCACAAACCAGTAATCCCAGGGGTTTAGGAGGCTGAGGCAGATGAATGTTGAGTTCTAAGCCACACTGAGCAAGTTATCCAGACCCTGTCTCAAAAAAATTTTGAAAATTTTGAAAAATTTTGAAAATGCTGGGGATATGGCTTAATGGTTAAGAACTCCTGGGTTCAATCCCTGTTTACCCCCTCCCCCCCCAAAAAATCTGATTAGTAGTACTTTAAAAAAAAGTTTATTCTTTTGTTGTAGTAGGACACAATACCTTTATTTTATTTTTACGTGGTGCTGAGGATTGAACCCAGGGCCTCGAATCTGCTAGGCAAGCACTCTACTGCTGAGCCATGATCCCATCCCTGATTAGTGTCAATTTCAAGCAGTCTATTATAGACTATTTTACGTTTCCACATGTAGAAGAGAATTTTGGCTAGCAGTTCATTAATTTTGGGGTGGAGGATATCAAATATTGAACCAGGGGTGCTCAACCACTGAGCCACATCCCCCACCCATTTTTACTTTTTATTTTGAGGCAGGATCTCACTAATTGCTCAGGGCCTAGCTAAATTGCTGAGGCTGGCTTTGAACTCTTGACCCTACTGCCTCAGGCTTCTGATCCCTGGGATATAGGTGTTCATCACCTCACCCAGCTATTATCGATTTTTATTGAGGTGTCATTTACATAAGGGAAGTGCACAGATCTTAAGTGTTAAATATAAAAGAATTTTAATCAGTGAATGCACCAGTGTTCCTGATTCCTTTATCAAGAGAGAACATCTGCCCTGGGTGCAGTGGCTCATGGCTGTAATCTCAGCAACTGGGGAGGCTGAGGCAGGAAGATTGCAAATTCAAGGCTAGCCTCAGCAACTTAGTGAGGTCCTATGCAGCTTAGAGTGACCCTGTCTCAAATAAAGAGTTAAAGGGGCTGACAACGTAGCTTATTGCTAAAGTGATCCTAAATTCAGTTCCCAGTACAAAAAATAAAGGAGAGAGAACATCTCCATCACCCCATGAAATTCTCCCCACGCTCTCGCTCTCTTCCACAATTGGCAACATTAGCTTTCCTTTTTCTGGAACATCCTACAGTTTTGCCTATTGTAGAATTTTATATTAATTGAACCATTTATTTTATATATGACTACTTTCTTTCAAGTCTAATGTTTTTGAGATTCATCTTTCCTGTTTTATTGCTGAGTAGTATCCATTGTATGAATACATAACAATTTGTTTATCCATTTTGCTGTTAATGAGCATCTGGATTGTTTCCAGTCTTGTGGGAAGCCATTCTCATTTGAGTTACCTCCCTGGCTGTGTGAGAGGCGCTCAAACACAGCTGTGTTAAGAGCCTTCCCCACCCTGTCTCAGGTGCCAGGGCTTGTCCGTGTGGGGTTGTGCCTGACCACTGACCTGAAGACCAATCACTGACCCTGACCTTGGAATGTTGCCCACCTCGACCTTCATTGGATGGAATTTTCCCTTGAATTTTTTTGTTCCCCAACAAAAGCTCACTCCCTGGCTTGTTCTCTCTCCCTCTCTCTCCCCCTCCCCTCTCCCTTCCCCCTCCCCCCCTCTCCCCTCCCCTCTCTCCCCCTCTCCCTCTCTCTCCCCCTCCCCCTCTCTCTCCCCTCCCCCTCTCTCCCCCCTCTCCCTCTCTCTCCCCTCCCCCTCTCTCCCCCCTCTCCCTCTCTCTCCCCTCCCCCTCTCTCTCCCCCCTCTCTCCCCTCCCCCTCTCTCCCCCCTCTCCCTCTCTCTCCCCCTCCCCCTCTCTCTCCCCCCTCTCTCCCCTCCCCCTCTCTCCCCCCTCTCCCTCTCTCTCCCCCCTCTCTCTCCCCCCTCCCCCCTCTCTCCCTCTCCCCCCTCTCTCTCCCCCTCCCCCTCTCTCTCCCCCTCCCCCTCTCTCTCCCCCCTCCCCCCTCTCTCTCTCCCCCTCCCCCCTCTCTCTCTCCCCCTCCCCCCTCTCCCTCTCTCCCCCTCCCCTCCCCCCCTCTCTCCCCCCTCTCCCTCTCCCTCTCTCCCCCTCCCCCTCTCCCTCCCCCC